>NC_039498.1:378708-715374 GCF_003590095.1 Trichoplusia ni
CCGCTTCGTGTCGGGGTTCGATCCCCGCGTAGGACAAGCTTTTGTGTGCAATGCCTGTTCTGAGTCTCGGTACCTTTGTGGACGTGATTTGTAGGTTTGTGAAAGAACAACGACACAAGGAATAAATTCCTTACTACGGGAGTCATAAAAAAAAAGATAAAGATATACTTTACAATAAGAATAAACTTAACTTTTTTTTATGAACATCTTGGACTTATAGTCCCCATTGCTATACATGCCATGTGTCCGCCAGCCCGCCGCAAGCCGGGCGCGCGGCCCCGGCGCGTGGCCCCGGAGCTGGGCCCCGACGCGCCGCGCCCGCGCTCCTCCGGCAGCGAGGACAGCGAGTGTACGTATAGCTTTACATTACTTATGTACACACAACATCATCATCGGCCTAGCCTTTTCCCAACTGTGTTTGGGTCGGCTTTCAGTCTAACCGATTCAGCTAAGTACCAGTGTCCAGATCCGTGCCGGTAACTATAACTGGGTTGAGGAGGTCAGATAGGCAGTCGATCCTTGTAAAACACTGGTTCAATGGTGGTGGTGGTTCAATGCTTAAATTTTGCTCTGTATGAAATGAGCTAGAGTTGCGATTAATCTTCAAATATTATTTGTATGGGAGTTCTAATTCTTAAACTTGAAAGTAATCTGTTTCAATGTCTGTTATATTACAACTACCATTTTTTTTTCTTTACCACTGTAGCTATGATATAAACAGGACACTTTTTAGAAGACTGCAATTTGCTAGTTTTCTGTTTTTAAAGATCTTATTCAAAGGTTTAAATACAATTAACCATTATGGGACTTAAATAAACTCTTTGTGAGAGTTTTCATCTGAGGGCAATACATATCTTGAATATGATGGCAAAAATCATCTTATATGGAACCAAAAATCTTTCAAACCTAAAAATCAATACCCAAGACATCTCGTAACCCTAATGTCCCACCAACAGCAGTTGCCGGATGGGCGGGTCGGGAAGGTCGGCCGCGGAACCTGGGCCGCGGCGTCAGCAAGCCCAAGAAGAATACCGTCGCGTCACTGCTGGCGCAGAGTCGCGCGCTCGGACTGCGGCCTGCGCTTGCGCATCAACTGCTGGCTGAGACTGATCTGGTAAGGCATTATTAAGGCTAAATGGTTTTTTTTCTTGTTACTTAAACATTTTTTTAATCAATATTAATAAAGATAGCCAGTGGTTGAGGTACAACGCTAAACTAATTGAGTGTATCTTGTTGTGGGTTCGATGCACGCGTAGGATAAGCATTTGTGTGATCCACGAATGCTTGTCCTGAGTCTGGATGTCTTGTGCATGTGACTTGAAGGTTTGTGACGCCTTCGTGGCACAAGGATTAACTCTCTCCCTCTTAAACTTTTAGAGGTTTCTTTTTAGTTCTTGCATAAAATGTGTTTCATGAATTACAATAAAACATTTAAATAATGATATAAGGAATGGTTGGAGTGCCGTCTTTTGAAATAGAGCACATTGCAACCTGTTGAAAAACGAAAGATTGCGTATTATAATATGTACAAGTAAATATTGTTTCAAATATTTTTAAACCTCTTGGTGTGTCGATCAACAGCAATTTATCTTACACACCACTACAGTGTATTACAAATCAATTTACTTTTCAACTAACATTCGCAGGAGAAACTGAAGGCCCTACTAGGCGAGACGGCGAGCACAGACTCGGAGTGTCCGTCAGACAGCTGTCCGTCCGACTCGGACGCGAGCGACACCAGCCGCCGACCTAATGATGCACAGCTTAGACTGCCGCTTGTGCTGGGTATGTATAGTCAACTTATAAACTTAATATATACGTATTATATAATTGTAAAACAAAAAATAATATTGCGACTATAAATTGATATGTAAGCTTTCCAATATTTCAAGATCGAGCTGCAAACGGTGTGCAAATTCGGACAAACAACATGTAATTTATGTAGATTTTGATTATAATGACTGCACGGATAGCTCAGTCATTGTGGTCGCCAAAACGCAAGAACGTGTCGCGGGTTTGATTCCTGCGCAGACAAGAGTTTATGTGATACACGAACTCTCCTGTATCTCAGTGCATGTAACTTGAATGTTTGTGAAACGTTACATGTTACATGGATTAAATACTGATACTGAAAGCCATTTAATTAGAAAATAATTTTGCCATTTGCTACGGAACTCCCATTGTTACAAGTCCGACTCACACTTGACCGGAGAAAATCAGAAATTTTTATTTGAAATAGGTAGTTTTCCTGGTACTTTAAAAACTTTATAGCAATGACTCTATTTGCGCTAGACTAATACCTCTAGATTTAAGTTAAACTAATTTCCAGTCATAGACCCCAATACCTTGTTTTCTATGCTTCAACAACAAATTATGCAAAAACCAACAAAGTACATCATCCCTTTGTCCCGCCCAGGTTGGAAGCGCGTGACAGTGATCAAGGGTCTGTCCCGCAACTGCAGCATCAAGGGCGACGTGACATACTCCCCGCCGGAACCACACGCGGGGATCACTATGAGATCCCTGCACGATATACAGAATGTGAGTTACTTTCATTTGTTGTTTATGGTCATAGTCAAAGTAATTTTTTCATATAAAAAAAATGTTCAGCACTTTGCACAGTGTTTAACTAAACATTTGTTAGAATATTGTTTAAATACTTTTTCGTAGTAAGATTGAGAATGTTATAATATGCCTAAGACAGCTTTTAAGGAGCTATAATTTCTGGTTTAGCGGCTTGTAAGTGAAACAGTATAAAATGGCATTCTTAGATTGTATTATTCGAGTTTTGTTTAAGGTGTTCATTTTTTTCATTGTATTCATCGCAGGCTTCCTAACTGTTAATGTTGGCTTGTGCTAAAGTGTTTTACAAGGAGCGACTGCCTATCTGACCTCCCTAACCCACTTACCTGGGCCTCAACCACAACATGATACCCCTTAGTCAGACTGGTTTCGAGACTTTATAGCTTTCTGTCTATCCGTAACGACTATTAAGCTGCTATTTAAAGAAGCTTTTAATAGCAGCTGGGACCCACAATTTAACGTGCCTTCCAAATCACGGAGTGACTCGTTATGACATACATAGTCATCCATCCAAGGAACGACCTTGTTAAGTATAGCTTACCTGTGATCGATCAACTTGTGCTGTTAGAGCCTCTCTACGTGCTTCTCTTTAAAATTCTTCATTGTATTATTAGTATATAATTATTACCATCTCCTCCTCACTAGTTCCTGGAATCGAGTCCCTGCCCGCCGCTGTCAGCAGACAACTTTACCTTCAGCGCGCGCACAGTACTGGGCGAGTACGTGCAGCCCGCCGGCGATAGCGGGGAGCCGCTCGTCTATAACGAGAACGAGATTAACAAGAGGTATGGATTTAAGTATAAGCAATATACATATCAATAATATTCCACAACTTTCTGACAACGCCATCTAGTCTCAAATAACAAAGCTTGTATTATGAGTACTAAACAACTGACAAACATACATATATATTTCTAAATACATACATATTTTACATAAATTATGCCGAGACAGAACAAATAATCAGGTTTATCACACAAACATTTGTCCTGAGTGAGAATTGAACCCTCGAACTCTGCTATAGCAATCAGGCACACCAACCACTGGACCAACAGGCCAGTCAATATGTATCTATGACTGGAGCTGAAACCTCATCTTTTATCTGTATCCTTAGGCTAGAAGAAGCCCGCCAGTTAGCGGCTGCGGGCGGGCGGCCGACGCCGCCGCCGCTAGACCGGCGCATGGAGCTGGCGCGGCTGCAGCAGGCCGCGCGCGACGCCCGGCGGTCCCGGGACCCTGCTGCGGTATGGCACACATACATACTCGCCGGGAAAATACAAAAACCGCCAACTTATTGTAGGAAATTTACCACGAGACGTCGCAAACATATATATTATTTGTGGAAATCTCGTTTAGAATCGCACGAAAGTTTAAAGCTCTAGCTCTTTCTCGTTTTTTACCCAGTAAATTTATAAAGTTGTGGTTCTTGTAATTTTCCGTTAACATATACAAGTATGGTGTGTATTTTACATATATCTAACATATGCAATGAGATCACAAGCTTCAGTTCCGCTAGGAGGCATTACGGGCTAGGAATATTTTTAGCCGCACAGGTTTTGCAAGTTATGTCAGACTAGTGTTATCTATTTAACATTTTTACTAAAGCTAAGTTACAAACAACGTGATTTCTCCTCTTCTCTTTCTATAGTCATGTCCAATGAACGTCGCATTGAAGAAATATTTTCTTCTTAAAAAAACTTCTGGCACAAAACTAACTGGCAACAAAAATGATTTCGAAACCCCAACATTTATAACATAAATTCATTACTTACTAAGTATATAATCTTCCAGGCCCGTCTTGAAAGATCAGAGAAAGCAGAACTAGCTAAGCGGGAGAAGGAAGCGCGCAGTCAACAACTGCTGGAGGTAAACTATAAACTATGGGTGTCACACTATGGGATATTATGTTTGTCTGTCTGTAGTTCCCGTATCATGTGGTTGGTTCATTTGGAAATAGATTCCATGTTAATGTTAGATCGATCTTTATTAATATTTTTGTTTTCTGGGTTAATTGGTAGAGTTCATTTAATACTGCGTTGATTCACACATAGTTAAAGTGCTCTAAATGTATGTGTTTTGATAATATTACTAGATGCTTCATTATTTGAATGATTTTATTTCAAGTTTACGCTACGATACATTTTCTTCTGATTTTTTTTTGTTAAAGTGCTGAAACATCTTTTTTTCTATTCAATTTGTCGCTTCGATATTTTTTACTTGTAAAAGCAATTAACCATGAATAAAATGAGTAAAAATAAACTAGAATTTGTAGTGTTACTAATATTAAATTTCAAACTAAATCGCGTCTAGATAAATAACTAAAACATAATACGGGAACTATTTTGTCTCTAGTCTGTATCTATGTTTTAAAACCATGTGCTTGTGTTTGTTTTATTTTTTTATTATCAATTTGATGCTTGGCAACATTGTGCTCACCATTAGTATTTTGTAGATTTATTCTATATTCAAAAGCAAAAAGGGCCTTTTGGGGTTGCCAACGTGAAAAATTGGTTACTTTTTGCTTTTTAGTAGAAGCGTTGGAATTCTTAGCTTTTAGTTGGTAGCTCAGCTGTGTGTTTAGCATTAGATCTGGTATATATTACATACTTATATACTTCTCTATATATTTATGTAAAAATCTGTCTACTTGGGTTGATAGTATAATAAGTAACACAAAACCGAAACCGCCAAAGGGACCTTGACAATGTTGTCATAATCCAAATTGATAATAAAGACAAGAAAAACGAAAAAATCTATATAATAACGAGAGAAACTTCGAAACAGCATATCAACAAGAATCGTACGCAGCTGACGATCGAGCCGCTCCCCACTATGCCAAAGAGTTGCGACGAGTGGAAAACCCCGGACATAGTGATGTGCCCCGCCGCCAAGTCGCACAGGGACCGCACTATCCCGCCCATAAGTCTCTCGCTCATACCGGTCTCGGGGCCCAAAGACCAGAATTCCCCTTTAAAAACAATCAAATTCGACCAAACAGGTTGGAAGGAAGAAATAGAGGAATACAATGCTTTAGATAAAATGAAAGACTTCGCCGAAAAAGCGGCCTTTGATCTTCCGAAACGGAAAGACAAACAATACGATTTCTCGCTCATAAAATCAGCTGAGAAACGCCTAAAAACGCCAGACAAAGAGAACAATCTAGAAAAACTCATCGAATCATATTCTAGAATATCTGAGTTTATAAATGGGTGCAACTGGTCTAAATTGCACGGTGACAAAAAGCCTGAAGACCCGAAAGCTTTAGAACAAAAATATTTAGACGCTAAAAACGAATTCATGTCCGAAAACCTAATGCTAATGCCTAAAGACAGCCCAAAATCAGTTCTAAAAGAAGTAATCGATCTCAGTGAGGACGATGATGTTCTTAACGATATTATATCAAAAAAGATTAATAAAGGGACGTTCAACGTCGGCAAAGATGGCGCTTTATCGATATCCGTGCATTCCCTTGGAAATAAGGATGTGACATCATCGGTACGTGACTCAAAACTAAATACTAACTTTCGGATACGTTTCACTAACTTGCACGACACTATCAGCTATGGTTGAAGTTGATTGTATATACACTGTTTCATATTAGAAGGTGAAGGATTAGTATTCGATGGTTGTTAGTAGGACAAATATGTACAGCACTATTGTAGGATGAAATTGAGTCTTTTTTAATTCATCCAGGTCTAGTTTTGATAAATGCTTTGGTAACAGGTACCGCTGGTTTAATATTAAATTTGAAATTCGTGTATAATATGGTGGCACGGATGGTTTGTATAAATAAATTTCAATATAATTGCCAGCATAGCTTTTCTCATCAATGCGATTATGCGTTCTCATCTGAAAAACGTGCCCTCAAGTGAAATATGTACCTGAATTATACTACACTTTTATAAGATACTGTATTTAATATTAAAAATATACTCTACACAGAGAGAGAATAATATACTTTTCCACAATTCACATACAAAGCCATCTAGTCTCAAACTAAGCAAAGCTATAATACGACAAAAAAAATTAACAAAATGTCCGTGTTCTAGAACAAACATTTTCTTGGGGTGTGAATCGGACCTACTATCGACATTGTAATAACGGCCTCTAAATTCTAAACAATAGCACATTAAAATAATTTTGACATTCGAATACCCTTCAAAGAATATTTAATGACGGGAGCTAGTTTTTTTTTAACACCCACATCGGTCGAATTATACGTTCAAGCTAGCTGTATGCTAAAAAGGTGTTTTTTTTTTTAAGAAAAATCTTAGGATTGTATATATAAAGGATATTGTCTAAATTAGATTGCGGCTTTTTCTTCAATAGCGAGCTATTTTCTAACGGATCTATACTCCATTGGTTCAGGTACTTAAAAAAAGAGAAATAATCTTAATGTCTTTTTATACAAACACATATTTAAACAACTGATATATTTCAGTAGTATACTTGATTTGGTAATCTTTATTAGTTACTAGCTGTTGCCCGCGACTTTGTCCCCGTGGGTAGAAGATATAAGTTATGATTTATACCTGCCCTGTTTTTTTCTCATTTTCCATTGTATCTTCGCTCCTATTAGTCGCAGCCTAAAGCCTTCCTCGATGAATGGTCTATTCAACACAAAAAGAATTTTTCAATTTGGACCAGTAGTTTCTGAGATTAGCGCGTTCAAACAAACAAACTGCCTATTTAAGCTGAGTTTTAAGACAGAAAGACACAAGATTGTTTACCTCCTTAACTATCTAGACAAATGGAGTATAGGTGAGGTTTTGACTATTATACTTTTCATTTTAACCCAATATGTATAAACTATATTTTTGCACGCTTTTAATCTCCGTATGCTTGTATCGTTCTTCTTTTATTATTTGTTTAATTTCCTTTTTTATAGAAAACAGTCTAAGAACTGAGGTCATGATTGTAAAAAGTTTTGACAAACATGTTCAAAGAGAATTGGTTTTATTTTCTTGAAAATGTTTCAATTATTATGCAACTTTATGAATAAAAAAAAATCTAGAAAAAAATAATTCATATTACGATGATTCAAAATTCGCTTTAGGAAAGAGATAGAACTATATAATTGTATAGCTTTGTCTCTTTCTATTAAGAATTTGTTTTTAAATTTCATAATATAATTTAAAACTTTTATATCCCAACAACATTCAAAACAAGTTTTTTAAGTTCAATGTTTTATTTTTTGTTACATGTAACGCTGTTTAATTATAATTTGCTGTACCGCTTTCGATGTTGTTCGCACGTTACTGAAGGCTAAGAGGAGAAAACAGGAGGAGATAGAGAAACAGAAGTTGGAGGACCACGCTAAGAGGCAACAGGTCTGTAAGGTGATATTTCAGGAGAAAAATGCTAAAGCGAATGCAGATGAGGTCCAGCATTAGGTTTTTTTTATTATTTTTAGGACAATTAATACAGCAAAATACTGCGATTTTGTATTTATTATGAAAAGACATTTATTTGGTCCCAATTGCCTTTATTTTCATTTAAATTCAAATATTATATAAAAAACAAAAAATAATAAAAACTGACACAGCTAGTTTATCATTAGCTATTGACGATACCTGTGTCGGATTGTAACCGAATTTATAAAAGACGGTTATATACACACATATTTTTACGCACATATATTTTTGTGTATGTTTTTTATCAACTTTATGTTAAAGGCTAAAACCTTTCCTATACGGGAAGAGGCCTGTGCCCAGCAGTGGGACGTATTCTTTCTCTTGATTTTTTCGTCAAGTATAGATCGATTAGATATTTTTCATTACGTTATTATTTTATTTCTATTCTATAAGAGCCATAGTCCAGTCTTCCACAGTTAACCAACGATCAGTAAGTAATATTAACCCTTGTTTCAGGAGAGGGAACTGAAAAGACAACAGGCCATACTGCTGAAAGAACAGGTTATTTTTTAATTTAATATTTTAAATATGTGTGTGTTTAATATTAAGTTTGTATTTTGATGGAAGCAACAATTATGTATATTTATATTTAAAAAACGAAATTGAAACACGTGTAAGACTATGTAAGGGTTAATTAAAAATTATTTAACGAAAGTAGCCCAAGCGACTGCCTATCTGACCTCCTCAACCCAGTTACCTGGGCAACACGATACCCCTTGGCTAGACTGGCTGTCAGACTTTTTCAAGCTTCTGACTACCTGTAACGACTGTCAAAGATGTAGGAATAACAGCCGGGACCCACAATTTAATTTGCCTTCCGAAACACGGAGGAACTTATTATGACAAGGATGGTCACCCATCTACGGACCAACCGCGTCAAGCATAGCTTAACCTGTGATCGAATCACTTATGCGGTTATAGCTTAGCCACGAGCTCCTATCCCTTAGTAAAGACCTCATATTTGTTGCTCACATCGAAATGTTTGTAAATGTCTTTGTAATATTTGTGTTTCTCTTTTACAACCGTCGTTCGGACACCGCGGGCAACAGCAAAAGTATATAACCGAGGTAATAACGATAGTAGATACCTTAGGCAAACATAACAGCTTTTAGATAACATTATTATAGTCCGTCAGACAGATTTCTGAAAAGTTTTAGATACGTATTTTTTATTTTATCTAAAAGTATTTTTTATCGATAAGACCGTCATTGTACCCTAACACTGTATGTATTATGAATCACTGCTGCAATTCCATGATGTACAATAAAGAATATTCTATTCTATTCTAAAACAAATAAAAAAGGGAATACAGTTAAAAAAATCTTGTGTGACGTCACTTACCAGTACGCTTTTTACTGGCAAGTGATGTTACTAGCCCCCACTACCATACTTAAGTGTTTTTAATCTTCTTTAAAGCCGTTTTAGACGGTGCGATAAATAGCCTGCAAGTTACGGTACATTGACGACAATGGTCAGTCACTTTTGTTGCTATTGCCGTATCACCCAGCAATGTATTACAAATTGAATGACATTTCTCGCATCCTGTAAATAAGCCTTTTTACTTTTTCAATACTTTTAATGCACTCCATGTGTTAAAAAGGTGTTACATAATGTGTTTTAATGATGTGATAAAATGAAAAATACGTATTGAATATTTTTTGGTAATCTGTCTGACGGTATAAACAGATTTATATTAGATATTAGACATAGTCAAATACTCTATTAGCGTTATAACTAGAAAATTGAATTGGTGTAGGGCTTTGATAGTGAGTGGTCCCACCATCACGTTTTTAAGTAATATTATAGAGGGTGTGAAAGAGAGAAGCCGTTCTACGCCGTGTAATAGCGCTGTCTCGCTTCCACAACTCTAACGATATTATTATAAGCCGTGGTAGTGGAGACACAGATGTTAATTAGGTGCGTCTTTTAATGCTTACTTAGAAAAACTTTGTTCAATACGCCTGCAATTTTAATTTAAATCCTATCTCAAGTCTTTTTTAGGTTCATTATATTTTTTTTAAGTTTTTATAGATCTTGCCTCAAATAAAAAAACAAATTCTTCAAAATTGAACTTTCGCCGAAGTCGTTGACTATTGAAAATACCTTGATTTTAACTATTGGAATCTGAAATCTCCAACACAACTGCGTGTAGGTAGCATAGAGATAAATGCTCAAACCTTATCTATATGCCAAAAGCCATGTGCCCCGAATTGAAACATTAAAAGCCTGGTATTACTACATTTTACTTCAACATAAAAAATCTCTTGATTTTTCTCACATAACCTTCGTACACAACTTTCGTAAGTTTAATTTAAATTGACTGTATACATAAATGGTTAAATAAATAAAATAAAATAATCAAGCCCATTATATCAGAATGTGTTGCAAACGTATCAATTCGGCTATACCTCCGCCTCGCATGTTGCTTTGTAAAATGGAAACACTTGCATGTATACTAACTTTTAGTAGATAGACAATAAGACTCATTATTGAGTACTTTAAATTTTGCTTTTGAATTACTATAGTCATCATTAAGGTAAAATTTGATTCTAGTGTTAGTGTGAGTTCTGAGAAAGGTTTGTAACTCAAGAAGCTCTTTTTACATTTCAAGGAATTTAGTACTTGTGTCGTTGCACAAGGATACAAAATTCCTTGGCACGGCAATCGTATGAAACGAAAACATTACAAGTCATATAACACTCAGACTTAGGACAACCATTCGTGAATCACACAAAAACTTATCCTATTCGGGGATCGAACTCGCGACACGTCGGTTTTGACGTGATGCCTTAAAACTTGGTTTTTCGTGCAGTGAAAAGATATTTTGGGTTCTGTTTATAACATATGGATTTAAAGAGTGCTTTTACATACATTTATATCAAGAAATATATAAAAGCATAGAAAAATAAATATGCAAAAACCTCGATTTAGGATCAAATAAAATTATCAAATAATTACAAATAAAGGTGACATTGAGAACTTTAAAGATGACCTTAATTAAAACCTTAGCACAATGATTATAACCCACATATTTCTTTACTCAAAAACATTCTTACCAACTTCTTATTTCTTTTCTCCTAGGAGAGAGAACGAAGACGCCAGCACACGACGTTCATCCGGCAGCTGGACTCGCGGCGGAGATGGGAGGAGAGAGAGCGGAGGAAGCACCAGAACCTGCTGGACCGCCTCTTAGTCAAGGAGAAGAAGCTGCAGCAGCGCCGGAAGGAGATGGAACTGCTCTCCGAACTCAGGTGAGGGAGGATGGGAAGAGAAAGAGAATAGTTCTAAATGTGACGTAACAATATAATTAAACTGCTAAAACTTTGGTTTTACCTAAAAGCTTTTTGTAAACGAAGTTATCTGGAGAATGTATCGGTATGAGGATAGTATAGTTTCATATGCTTGGTGGTCTATTGGTTAGTGACACTGACTGATAGTGACGGTCGTGGGTTCGATTCCCACTGGGTACATTTTTATTTGTGATGAGAATAGCGTTTGTTCTGTTTCTCGGTTTAATTACAATTTATCTATATTATGCAAGTATTTAGAAATAAATAAGTATGTACAGTATATCAGTTGTCTAGTACTCATAATAAAACCCTTGCTTCCTTTGAAGACATTTTGAGTTTGTTTCGATATTTCTGCTCAGCGTAGTCAGATAGGAAATGTTGACTCCAGCGTTTTCAAAAAAAGACATTTAAAGGTGGCGATATATTCTACTTGCAGAATAAAAGATTTCATTTCATTGAGGCTAGATGGCGTTGCAAAAAAATACTTATTTTAATATATTATTTCCTAGACGGCCACAAGAAGACTCGTCCCTCTCGGACCAGAAGCCGCTGCCAGTTCTCAGCCGGATCCCGGGCCTCAAGCTGCCCGGACAGGCCATGGCGGACATCCTGCAAGTCTACGAGTTCATACATAACTTCGGACAAACACTCGGTTTCGGTAAGTTTATTACACACACAGGTACAGGTTCATGTGTTTTAAAATTCCGTTAATTAACATGTCATTATCTAAATCCTAAAGTGGAGCTGGGCAGGCCACTTGGCCAGACAAAATGATGGCAGGTGGACTAAGGCGGTGACAGAATGGTGGCCAAGACAAGGCAAAAGAAGCGTCGGTCGTCCGGGAGCAAGATGGGTCGATGACATTATAAAGGTCTCGGGTCGAGTCTGGATGAGGCTAGCACAGGACCGTAGAAATTGGCACGAAAAAGGGGAGACCTATGCCCAGCAGTGGGAGGATAAAGGCTGTGGATGATGATGATGACGAATCTAAATCCGTGTCAAGTTCTAAAATAAAAAAACACAATCCTTACACTTATGCAATATGCGATTATTAATGTTTACATTTCTTGCAGACATGGATTCGATCCCAACCCTGAACACGTTCCAAATGGCCCTGCTGCCTGACTGCAGCGTGGAGGCCGAAGAGGAACTGCTGCAGGTCCTGACACAACTGCTCATCACTGCTATAGGTGTGTAACAAACTTTATACAATACTGTCCACAATAGGACATCTAAAGTAGAGTATAATTTGCCTCTATATGTAGTATAAAATATTCTTATTGAAGACAGATAGGAATTGTCGATGTCAATCTAAACACAAAGACATTCGGAAGTGATGTTGCAGCACAAATTCTTCTCAGGGTAGTCAAATAGGAATTGTTAATGTCGAGCTAAAAAATCATCTGAAAGTGACGATATATTCGACTCAAAGAATTTATTATTTTTCATAGTGGTTTCTTAGGTTTACGCGAATGTTAGACATTAAAATGAAACGACTTTTACGGATTTTATCGCGGTTTAATTTTTGGTTTTAGTTCCCGACGTTTCGACACCTTTGCAGGTATCATGGTCACGGGCAGACCACGGGAACTAAAACCAAAAATTAAACCGCGATAAAATCCGTAAAAGTCGTTTCATTTTATTATTTTTCATTAAAAATTGTAATTGGTTGACGTGCTACATATTCAACAAAATAATTTAATTTCAAACGGACAATTCCTCAAATCATTTAAACCAATTACGTAACCAAAGAAACATGTTTAAGTTGAACAAAAAATCACCTTTTTTAATCAACTTTACATAACCTCCCTCTTTATACTTCTCTAACCCCGTCAGAGGACCCTGGCATCCCCCACCCTGGGCGCCACACGACGCTGCTGGGACACGCCATCCGCATGGGCGACATCACGCCACACAACCTGAGCGAGGTTCTCCGGATATACCTGTATGCTAACGCGACAGGGGAAGTCAAGGCTCTTACAGGTGAGTACAATAATAACTAGTTAATAACGTCCCACAACTGGGCCTCTTCCCGTATAGGGAAGGTTTGATCATTGTTCACCATGCTAGCTTACAGTGGGTAGACGATTTTAGATTCCAAATCTGCAATTCAGGTTTCCTAAGTGTGTTTCCCTTCACCATTAGTCATTGGTGTCTTAGAATAATTAAGAAAGTACATTTATCTTTGAAAAAGTCACTATGGAGCTAATATATGCGGATTTAGCAATGGCGGATGTCGGTTAAACCTACTAGCATGCAACCGCATTTCGATGCGACTAAGACGATGTTGGATAAGTAATATAAAATGTAATATAACATAGGTATAACAAATCTATACACAAACACTTAAAAACTTCGTTTTTATAATATTGACGTGATTAAGATCTTAACAGTCAGATTATTTCTCTAAATCATTTTTTTTTGTCAATACGTAATATTCTCAACGATTTCTATATAATACCATTTCTCCCAGGATTAACAGCGGAACGTGAACGCGAGCGCCGCGTAGCCGACCACCACCAGTCCGACGCTGAAATGCAACACACCGCCGTGAGCACACGGAACGCCGCGTATTACGAACATTTACATGCTAATGCTACGTATAAACTGTCAGGTAACACATCCATACTCATATTGTAAATGCGACAGTATCACTGTCCGTCTGTCTATGTCGCTTTTACGCCTCTACTGAACCGATGGCTATGCTATTTGGTACATAAATTGTCTAGAGCCTGAAAAGAACATATTCTACTTTTTAACTGAAAAAAAAGGTATCTAAGGGCGGGTAATGGGGTGTCAATGTTTGTATAAAAATTATATCTGGAAGTCAATGAAGAAGTAAATCTGTAAGTCCGACTGTCTGTCGGAAGTGTCTCCGTGAACTAAAATCCACGCGGACGAAGTCGCGGGCAACAGATAGTATACATACATATGCCATAGCTTTGAAAAATTTAGCCCGTTTCATGCGCGGTATTGGTGAGACTTTTGCAAATAAACCCTTATTGTTGATGCCTGCAGAAAGATTTGCATATTTAGACACATAAATCTTACGAATTTTCGATCAGGTCACGTGTCCTGACTTAGGTTAAACATTTTTTTACCCATTCTAAATAAAGTGCACATCGCCGCTAAAAAAGTTTTCTCTTCAAAAACAATTTACCTTTCCACCCACAGAGGCTCTCCGCGACAAATCATTCCTGGCTCTGAACGCGACCATGAAGGCCCGCATCCTAGCCTTCATATGCGACGAGCTGCTCCAGAACAAGGCTGTACTGAGGCAGCTGGACGCCTCCCTCGAACATCTCAACCAGCTGAAGAAGGAACGGTATCTTATGGATATGAAGATAAGAAAGTGAGTTTTACAATACTAGTACTTCCTTGAACTTTTCTGAGGCGGATTTCAACCTATTTATTAAATAATAGTGTATAGTTACCGGCACGGATCTTGAGCGCTGACCTTCACCAGCGCAGAAGTGGTTTTTTGTGTGCCTTTTGCGGTATGAAGTGAGGCGCGAGGCGGACTAAGTGCAGTGATTGGCAGTTATAGCCGTCATGAGTGATTCGGTGAAATTCATTCTTTGCTGCAGATGCATGCACCTCAAGACGACGAGTACGCATCCGCCCGTCCTTAATTATAAGCTCGATGCGGCAAACTCATTTGTCCATTTTAGTACGAAAGTAATTCATTTAAATAAATTCAATTCATAAATGAGTAATGCTCGTTTGACTTGAAAATCGGTTCAGACAGGCCTCTATAAAATGGTGGCAATTTCTTGAAAGGGTCTACTAGGGCATATACTATGACATGTTTGGAAGTTCTTTTATTACATTTATTTTTATTTATCCTCTTAATTTCTGTCTATAGGGTCCGAGTCCTGCACCAACGTAAAGTCCGCGCAGAACAGACTGAGAAGCAACAAGCTTTAGCACTTGAGCGTATGCAACGGCTTGTTGAAGAGAGTGCTGCTAACCTCGCGCCCTCGCCACAACTGCATGATGATGGTGAGTCAAGTACTATTCTTATAATAATGATACCAGCCTATGAATATCCCACTTGTGTAGTTAGTACATGGATACACTCGTAGTATATGGAGATAGTTTGAGCTTTATCACACGTTGACGGTAACAAATTCAAACGTTTGGAAACAATATTATAATGACCTTAACTTTGTTTTTTACTACTACGCTATTTGTGAGTGTCTTAGGCAGTATTAGGTCGAAAAATACTGCTAAAAGAGAGGGCAAGGCAAAATTCATTTATAATGTCATTTTAAAGCACCAAAATATAGCGTTTGCTCTGAGTAACGCTCAAAAATCAATTTAAATTTCATTCTTCCATTTTCCTACAGAAAATCAACAAACACCAGAAAAAGCAGAAACACCTAAAAAGCAAGAAAAAGAATCCTCCCCACACCCTGAGAGCGAAACAGACAAACAATCAGACATCACATCACCATACAAAGAAAACACTGTCACAGAGGAAAGTGACAAGGAGTTGTCGCCTCTAAAGGATCTCTCGAATAGTATGAAGAATAAGGAAATGTTGAACAACAATAAGGACGAATGTTCCCCGGCGGATAACTCGAAGATTGACAAGGATAGCGTTATGGGTGACTGTGATGCTATTTTGAGTGATTTGGAGAGTGAGGGCACACAGCCAGAAGAGGTGAGGAAATAAATTCATATTTGAAAACATTGTTAAAATAGAGATGTAGATATTTTTTTGTTTTAATGTCTGTTAGGCAGTGTAGTTGTATATTTTGAGTGGATATAGTTAAAGGTATAGACGGTGACTTAGGCTATTTTTTCCCTCTTTCCAACATGACTTCCCGAATATACGTGATTGGGGTCGGAAATACGCAGGTATCATTCCACGATTTTCAGGGTAAAAATCTAAAAAAATTATAATGGAAATCTGACCCCAACCTCTCAATAAAGCGGGTGAAACTTTATATGAGATACAAATGGGGAAAATCAGTAGGTACGAAAACTTCGTAGCCAATGAAAATATCAGCCTTATTAACGTTTTCTAGAATAAGGGATGGGAATTCGTGTGAGATAAACACACAAACGAATAATGAAACAAATCAAATTCTACGTTCCGAATTCTTCTAAAAAACTTCTAAATCATTACCTAAATCGAAACAGCAATACACCGAAGTCACTAGCAAAAACTAGTAGCATTATAACTAATGATAATTAACTCTTCACAGGACGAAGACAAGAATCTATCATCAGAGGAGTTGTCTCGGAAGCTGGAGAAGTTGCTGAAGCAATCAGAACAACAGCTGTTACAGCTGACCGCGGGGTCACACGCGCTCAGAGCTACATGCTACGGACAGGACCGGTTAGTACACGAATAACTACTCTTAGTTTATATATATAAGGTTTATTTTTGATTGCTACTTGACTAGTTTGGTGTCATAAGATTATTTTGCTATTTACGTGAGTTACCGCTCATGAAATTTGTTTACGAGTATTAATCGCGTTAATATTTAAAAAAAAGAAAGATAATGTGTACAATTTTGAATTTTTGTTAAAATGGTCCGTGGTATGTGATTTCAAAGTTTTGAATTGAGAATAGATAATTTTTATATTTTTTATTGCACATCATCAGAATAGTGCTAAAATTAAAAATATGCAGCTTAAAAATACAGCAGTATTTATATTAACTATCGTGAGAGTGATTCATTATTTAATGATGCAACGGTTAACTCACGCGTATATATCGTTGTAGCCCAACTAGTTTCGTACACAAACAGAATCCTTGATCATGATGCGGCGGTGTCGCCAGCTCAACTCGCGCCAGTCCGACTGCCGCTCTTTCGACTTGCACCAGTTCGAAAAGAAGCTATTTACATCAGTAAAATTTAATAATTTTCTCTATAGTTACTGGCGTCGCTACTGGTCCCTGGGCAAGTGCGGCGGGATCTTCGTGGAGGGCATGGAGTCAGCTCAGCCGGAGATCATGCTGTACCACCAGCAGCTGGAAAACAACGCGCTGCGGGGGAACAGCCCGCCTGATAGCAGCAAGAAGAAGAAGAAAGGTCAGTCTACTGCTGGGGAAATGTACATATTGTTCAAGCCCCGGTAATAGAATTGTTGAAATAAATCCAAAATAAAAAATCTTTTTTTTTCGCTTTTTAAACGCCTACCCTAAGAGAGTGGTGTTTTATATGCTTAAGTGTTCGTCTGTGGCGTCATACCTCCAGAACGGTTTTAATTTTGCTTGTATTTTTGAGTCTTGATTGACTTGTTTGATAATTAATCGTTGAAAAGTTGGGGAAGAATAATTGAATGTCTACAAATATACTCAAGTACGTTTTAATGATAAATTGTGGGAAAATGGGATATTTTAATCCGATTTTCAAGTGAGAGTATTTATTACTAAATTTCAGTCTTTGTAATTCTGCTAGAGAACAAATGTTGGGTGTTTTAATTTTTTTTTAATCTCACCTATCCTTTTAATCTCTCCAGCACCAAAAGAGAAAAAGGAATCCCAAGAGGAGAAGAGCAACCCAGAAACAGAGGCGCAGAAGAAGGAAGAAGCTCTCAAGAGTGAGATGGAGTTGAAGAGCATTAAATCTGAGTTGAACTTGAGTGACCACACTCAGATCATTAAGTACGAGCCTAATGTTAAACATGGGGCTTGTAAGGTTGAAGGTAAGATAAAGTTAGTTTATGTCCCACTGCTGGGCAAAGACTCTGTCAATTTAAAAGTTGGCTTTTTTTAGATTCGTATAGTTTACTGTGTTGTTTTTTTAAGTTGTAAAATCAGTTAAAAGTTGAGATACTAAAAAAGATTGAAGACAATTAAAGAAATGTGCATATATTAAGAAACATGATAGTTGAAAAACATTGTTAATTACTTATATTTGCTATATTACGTTTCAATTATGCTTATATAAATCAATTATTGATTTCGTAAAGGCACTAAGTAGTTATAGATCATAAATAAAAGCTAGCAAGAAAATTGCAGAATTACCCTCTTTCTGGCGTACTCCTTTATAAATACTTCAAAATCTATTAAAAAAAAACCTTTGCCTTATCACTTCCAGGCTCATCAATAAAAATGGAAGAAAAATACATTCAACAGAAAAACAACGAGGAACAAGATATGCTGGACATCGAAGACTCCATCCCAACCGCCTTCCTCGTACAGAAACCGACGCACAAGCCAATGTTCGCGACACAAGCCGAACCCATGGACAAACCACAGGAAATCGTCAAAGTGGAGAACGTCGTCAAAGGCGAGGCCGAAAACGATGACCTCGAAGAAAACAAAGACACACTGGTCAATAACTTGGAGGAACTAAGGAAAATGGCCGAAGCTGTCTCCATACAACTCGACGCAGCGAAAAAAGAAGCAGAGAAAGAAGAGCAAGAGAAAATCAAGAACGAAACCCTAGACTCAAACTCCGCTCATTTGCAACTATACTCGAAAATGCTAGACGGAAAATGGTTCTCAATATTAAGACACGAAAGCTCATTTTTGAATAACATCAACGAAATAGAAAAACAAGATTTGCCTGAGTTTTGCGATAACGAACACACTTGTTCCGAGGTCATTTTGTGTCAAGGTCATAAGTGGGACGTGTCGAATAACCTTCACCTTTTGAATGACCCGAGTCTGTTTACTCTGAACTCTATGGTTACTAGTGTGCAAGTACCGTCGAATAATGTCTATGCGGACTCTAGTTTGACTATGTCTGGTTTGGAGCAAGAGGTTATAGACAATAGTTTTAATAAGGATGGTAGTGTTCATGAAACGGAAGTTGAGGAAGAGAATAAAGAACAGGTAATTACTCAAATTTAATTTAAGATAAGTTTTATATAGTATCAAGACTTGCAATGATAGCCGAGTGGTTGAGGTTACCACGCCAAACACACTGTGTGATCCCCGCGTAGGAAAGAATTTGTGTGTTTTGTTTTGATGGGTGTGTCTTTGTGCATGTGACTGGAATGTTTGTGAAACTCTCGCGATACAAGGATTAAATTCCTTATTGCGGAAGTACTTTTATAATAAAAAAAAAAACATTTATTCTGCAAGTATGACATGAAAGTGATGATATATTTTTTCTAAGAAGCTTTAATCGGCATCTGCTATCTGACTATCCTGATAAGAAATGACCAAAAAAACTGGATGTCTTTATGCATGTGACCTTGAATATTTGTGAAACTCGCGACACACGTCTTAAATCCCTTAATGCACGACTTCTTTCTTAAATCTAAAGAAACTCAGTCTAAAACAAAACCTACCTTTCACAGGACAACGACTTAGAAAAAGAACTTCAAGCCGACGCTCTAAAACACGACTTGCTAGTCCAGAAGGCCAAAGCTAATAGCCTAACAAGTCTAGGGCTGTTGAACTTCAACGCTTTGTCCACATATGTCACTTGCGACAGTCCCCCGCCGATACAGATGTCTGCTGAGGAGGTGGAGCAGTTGGAACACTGCAAGGTGCATGGGCTCCCGAAGAAGGTTGAAGGGAATTACGTGCCTAGGGAGTTGAGGTCAGTACTTGTTGTATTTGTGTCATCATCATCATCATCAGTCTTTAGTAGTCCACTGCTGGACATAGGCCTCCCCCAATGTGCGCCGTATTTATGTAGTTCTTAGTTTTGTATTTGACTTAGGTGTATATTCGTGTTTAAAATAGGGTATATGACGAAAAAAATATGTTTGTATTTTTTAATGATGTATAGAAATGATGATTAATATATATTTTTTTTGTAATTTATCTGACGTTTTAAACAGTTAGATAATATTATAAGATTAAGAACCGTTTTTTTTTAATCATCAGTTACTTTTTTGAGGAATAAATATGGCCGTTTGATATATTTCAAACATATTCTTCAGATAAAAGTTATCGGGCGATTGAAAATACATTTGTGAAACTAAAATTTGTAGTATGTGAATTCACTATGATGTGTAATATTCATTTGACTTTACAATCAATATTTTTTATATCCAGAAATGATTTTAAAACACACACCAATTTAGGCAGGCGTTTTCATATTTTCTTTCTTCAAGTCTAATACATACTTAACTTGTATCCAGACACGGCTGGTGGCGTGTGACAGAGACGGAAACACTCCGCGAGCTGCTGGACGCGCTGCATCCACGAGGAGTGAGGGAGAGAGAGCTACATGCTGCTCTCACCAACCATCTGCCCACCGTTAATAATAAGGTAAAATAAAGTTCTCAACAAAGCCTCTGCATGTTGGACCTGTGTCCCCGTTCAGACCTTTAAAAAGGACCGGGTCTCTTCACATAAGCTTATACCTTGGCAGAAAAAAGGTACAAATAATAATAACTCATCATGGGCCTAGCCTTTTCCCAAATATGTTGGGGTCGGCTTTCAGTCTAACCGGATTCAGCTAAGTACCAGTGTTTTACAAGGAGCGACTGCCTATTTGATCTCCTCAACCCAGATAGCTGGACAAAACGATACCCCTTGATTAGACTGGTTGTCAGACTTTCAATCTTCTGACTTCCTGTAACGACTGTCAAAGATGTATGAATAACATCCGGGACCCACAATTTAACGTGCCGTCCGAAACACGGAGGAAATCGTCATTACAAATATGGTCCCATCTACGGACCAACCGCGTCAAGCGTACCTGTGATCGATTGACTTATGTGTTTATAGCTTAGCCAGGAGCCCCTCAAATCGTAATAATAACTATTATCTAATTATAACAATTACCCCACAGCTTTACATCGAGAAAGGCGACATATTGGGTACAGAGCTATGTGTCTCCCACCTGGACCGCGTCATCGCACAAAATGGCGGCTTCCCGTCACTCGACACGTCACACTCCGTGCATACACAACGGAGACTAGACATGCAGTTACTGAATATGGTAAGTGGAATCAATAAATAATTGTAAATATTTAATTAATTTTAAGACACCACTGACAAACGGTGAAAAAAAACGTAGTGATCAATGCTCAAAACCCTACATGGGAAGACACCAGGGCTTATAGTAAGGCCAACGAGACGAGATAAAAAATGTAAACAAGCGGACCGTTACTGAGTTACATTGCGATAGCGAGGGATTATTATCCCCGTCCTTATCACTCGTACGCGCATATATAGCGTGTGTTATGTGTTTCGTGGTATAAATAATGATGAAATAAGTCTGAAATAAATATTATTATTATTATTATTATATATAAGAAAGCAGTCAGTACGGCAGTTGTCAACATTTGGTCCACCATGTTGTTAACAAGTTTATTCCTTCATTTTTGCCAGAATTCAAACTTTATAATAGTTTTACTTTCTTAAAATTTGTTTACATTCTTTATCTATCTCGTTGGCCTTACTATAGTTTTATTTCGTAGCCTATAACTGTAGCCTCACTGGTCTCCGCAGGTGGAGCAGCTAGAGGAGCGCGTGGCCGCCGCGTCCATGCAGGTGAAGGGCTGGCGGCCGTCGCGCGCGGCGTCGCCCGCGCCGGCCGAGCCCGTGGCCCGCGCGCGCCACAAGCTGCAGGCGCTGGAGGCGCACATCGAGAGGAGGTACCTCAAGCCGCCGCTCGTGCAAAGGTACGCTAGGTAATGTATACGGGCCCTTTGTAACCCTTTATAACCCTTAACTTTCTTGTGAAGTTAGTATATGATAGTATGTATGTATGTATGCGAAAGATCGCCTACTGTCGTAACGTCTAACGTCTAGTGTGAGGTCTAAAAGTTGTGAAAGATCGAGTGTTGTGGTAACAAGTGATTATGTTTGTCGTATTCTGTGCTATGGTTTGTAATTAAGAATGTTTTACCTATGTATCAAATCTAATCCTGTTTTAGTAAATCACTAACAACCCACGAAATTCACTATACAAGACCAGGGTTACTATACAATAAAATACATTTTAAATAAAAATTACCAACTGTATTAGTCCAAACGCTTTATCATTTCAAATTACGTCAATAGACTGATCTAAAATGACACTTACAGTCACGATTTCGTTCAGATTTTTCTAACAAAGACTAGTTTTATCGGACATTGCCTGTAATTATTTGTGACTATCAGCGTATAGCTAATATTAACATTAAGTACGTTCGTATACAGTACATCCGAGGCGACACTAGGCGCCGTCCTGCAAGGGGAACATGGAAACGCGTCCGCGCCATCACCGCAGAACTCTGATGGGAACGAAGGAAAAGGTATATATGTAAACAAATAACATTATTTGCTTTTCAATCTAAAATTATTGCTCTATTATAAATCTATAAACGGTATTGATCTTAATAAGGTCAGTAATATATATAAAGTATATTTAGTCACTGTTAAAGTATACAATTATTAACGAATTTTACAATTGATTATTTGGACACTTAAAATTATGTTCTTAGTTAGTCAATTTGTAGAAATTAAAGTACCAAATACTTGAAGTTAACTTACGTATACACATCAATTCTCTAAGCGTTTAAAAGAAAACAATCTTATAATAGAGAATCTTGTTGTGATTTTTAAAAAAGAATGGTATTTTTACCATTGTTTTACATTATTATTAGACAAAATAAATAACACAAACTATTTTATAATTAAAGTCACCCCTACGTTTCAAATTTTATATAAACTTAACAAACTTCATCACACACACATTTACCCAGCAGACAACAAGGGCATAGCCCGAGGCCTAGCCACGTGGCGCGAGGCCGTCTCCCGCTGCAACACGTCGGCCCAACTGGCCATGCTACTCCATGCCCTGGAGGCCGCAGTAGCCTGGGACAAGAGCATCATGAAGGCGGTACGTATGAGGCATGTACGTACGCCGCAATCCCAATCTAAATTGTTTTGGACCACCCCTGTTTAGGCCATATGGCTAAAAGGCCAAAGATGAGAATAGAAATATAAAATGTTGTGTAAATATAAAAAACTTGAAAGATACATCCATCCGTTTAGTCAATTGATCTGCTTTCGGACTGCACTAGTGGTTTGCAGACTACACGGCTAATGAGATGAGAACAAAATTTTTTTTTTTTTTTATGTATTAAGATATTAAACATTCGTTAAATAAATTGAACTGCTATCGGACTGCATGTTTCGTTTGCAGTCGTTTCAACTGCATTCAAACTGCAAGTTGTGGTTGATATGCGCTCCTTTTTTCTAGGGCGTTAGTT
Source organism: Trichoplusia ni (assembly GCF_003590095.1). NCBI lineage: Eukaryota > Metazoa > Arthropoda > Insecta > Lepidoptera > Noctuidae > Trichoplusia > Trichoplusia ni. The sequence continues at coordinate 402,122 of NC_039498.1, forward strand.
ATGTCGTGATCAGTTAATTTGATAATATATTTAATTAGTTGGGTAATAAAGTTGACGAATTAAAATGTTGACAGTTACATGCAGCATACGTAAATCACGAAACAACGACAGACATTCAAAACAAAGCTATAAATTTTGTACAATTAGATTGATTATATATTTTTATCTCATTTTATAGACCTTTTCAAGCGTTAACGATATGAAAAAGAATCTCCTGAATGTATGAAAATGACTTTCCATTTGTTATTTACATCACTGTCACGAAACTACGTCACTTTCATACATTTGAGTGATTTGGTCATCGTCAATGTTTGTAGTGTGTCTTGTATAGGGGGATGGTCCGGGGTGTCAAGCCCCACTATTTGGCATTAAAAGTACCACTCTTGCTTTATATTAACTTATGATATTAAGTAATTATTGATTTACTAACAGTAGTTTACGCATCAGCTTGCCTTAATAGATATTGATAATAGCGTGTTGAATACAGCGTGTATCTATAAAGCCTAGCTTTATGCAACACCCTTTTTGTGCATTAAAATAAAAATGCTTCTAGAATAAAGCGTTTAGTTTATTGAATAAGGTTTTGGCTTGCTTTCCCGAAGTTGTATCTTTACCTGTATTTCAGCTACATATAGCGACTTAGACATTGACAGCGTCCAATATTTCTCAAACACCATTTGGTCTCTCAACAGAAATTGAACCTTATCTATATACAAATAAGTGTAAATTTTGCTTCAACGGAAAAACAAGGACATAAGGACTACTAATATAAAGTTTTCTATCAATACGTTAGGCGCTATACTAGTACTGCATAAAGGTTCAATTACACACAGAGCTGTCAAAACATAAATGAGACCTTATCTCTATAAAGAGAAGTGTCACTTTCCCTTGCGCGGCACAGTTCTAACTACTCAAGTGTCTTCTCAATACAATTTGTACCTTGTCAATCTACACAGAACTGTCAGTTTTGCTTGTGCGGAGACAACGAGGACCAGTTACTGCTGTGTGACGGCTGCGACAAGGGCTACCATACGTACTGCTTCAAGCCTCGTATGGATAAGATACCTGATGGTGACTGGTGAGTAATAAGCTTATGATATTTAGGGTGATTTGCGACCAAAGAAGTGCCAGTACGATGAGCCACTATGGGTGCGGTGTAAATATCGACCAATCTTATACATTTTAAACATAACTAGCACTGGTAGACACGGATTTCAAATAAGTACTATTTTTGTGTCACCATTATGACTTGTTGGAAGAAAAGTATATTTTACTAGCTGTTGCCCGCGACTTCGTCCGCGTGGTTAGAAAATATAAGTTATGATTTATAACTGCCCTGTTTTTTCCACATTTTCCATTGTATCTTCGCTCCTATTAGTCGCAGCGTGATGGTATATAGCCTAAAACCTTCCTCGATGAATGGTCTATTCAACACAAAAAATATTTTTCGACTTGAACTAGTAGTTCCTGAGATTAGCGCGTTCAAACAAACAAACAAACTCTTTAACTTTATATACATATATTTTATATACATGTATTAGTATAGATTTGTGCAATTCTTTAACTATCATCATCCTCTTGCCCTTATCGCAATTATTTTATTTGGGGTTACCGAAACATGTCTTCTTCATCCATACCTTTCTATCTGTCGTCATCTCACAAGAATCACTCTTTGCAGCCATACCATTACACAATCCATCCATCGTTTCCTAGGTCCTCAGTACCTTCCTCACCTCTCTCTGTAACCGGTGCCACGGTGTTAACATTCTTATCTTTGCTGCCTGCAGTTGTCTATCATTCATCCCTTTTGCTTGAAATTGTTTATCATCATCGGCCTAGCCTTTTCCCAACTATGTTGGGTTCGGCTTCCAGTCCGGTTTCAGTTAAGTACCAGTGTTTTACAAGGAGCGACTGCCTATCTGACCTCCTCAACCCAGTTACCTGGGCAACACGATACCCCTTATACCCCTTGTTTATGTGACTTAAATTTAAATAACGTACTAAAATATGAAGATCAACATTAGAACAAGCATTAAAGGGTTACACAAATGCTAGTTCCATCAGAAGCTTTTTCTTGGTGACCTCAACTACTCTGCTATCCGTGCAGTGATAGGCGGAAGTATTATTATGTATGTTATTCTACAGTATCGGTGTGTATAGGTACTGCTGGGAGTGCGTGAACAAGGCCCGCGGCGAGCGTGTCTGTATCGTATGCGGCGGGGCCCACGCCGGGGCCCGGACCATCCCCTGCGCGCTGTGCTCGCGGGCATACCACCAGGACTGCCATTACCCGCCGCTACTCAAGGTATTACATGTACTGACTGCCTACAGCCAACAGGGAACGTCCCACTGCTGGACAACTGGGCAACAGACAACGCTTGTTACAGCAGCGAGACCTTCAGACAAAGTATGTGGGTAATTTAGTTTGAAATCTTATTATTTGAACGATTGCCCGATGCAGCCATCATCTTGGACGAAAGAGGTTTATATCAAAACAGTTTGATTCGATTTTCGATTCACCAAGATCAACTAGCAATACAGTGTTATCAGTATTTTTAGCTGATGATTTACAGTTCCACCAGGGACCTGCAAGAATTTTCTCAAGTATTGGATTCCAAAGCACCAACTCGATTTGAAATCGATTGAAACAGGTCTCGATTCTGTCAATATCAAACCCTCAGCTGTATAGGTAAGCATTCAATTCATTTCGACATCTCATCATCCGGATTCTTCGACGCCATCCATCCTCTGACCTTGTCTGATGATCTTCGCTCCAACAGGTATATGTACTAACACAATTTCTTACCCAAAGGAATTCTTCAAGAAGTTTCTACGCGGCCGCAACAAGTCTCCCTTATAACAAGTAACAGACAATCTTTATATAAATGTTTGACTAACAATAGATAATACTAATAACTTACCCATATCACCCCATGTATGTTCCACGATTTAATTAATACAAGGGCCATACAACCCCTAAACTCCTTATATCGATCGATGTCTGTCAATACATCAGATTTATTTTATACAGGTCTCTCGTAACTGGTCACTCAACAATATCGTATAATATTCGACCAGTAACCGTGACCCGTAAACACTTTGGCGTTAACGTTGAATGTTAAAGACCAATTGTCCTGAGTTTGAGTGTCTTTGTGCATTTGAATGTTTGTGAAACAACCGCAATACAATTATTAAATTTCTCAATGCGGGAGTCGTGAAAAAAAAGAAGCGTGCGTGTAACCGTCTGACGAGATTGAAGAAAACTTATGTTTTTAAACTATCTATAAATCTATTGACAAAAATAAAACAGATGTTATAGAAACGTGACGCCATATTGCCGTAACAGACTTCCGTTTCATAGACGTCGGCTTACCTACCACTTAATTAGTCTGAAGATGTTCTTCAAAAAGTATTATCCCGATTTAGGCGTCTAAGGGTTGTACAGTCGCTGCTAACTAACAAACCCGAATCACCGTCATGTATAAACCACGATTAATTTGAATGTCATCTAATTTAGACGCTCTATTTCTGCTTGAAGGACTTTTCTCTGCCCTGGGGGCCGTGGGGGCCAACCTCTACCTTTTGAAGTAAGGCTGTTGCAGTTGTGGGAGGGAGACGCCGCCCTACGCCGTGTAGTGCGCTGTCACATTACCACAACTGCAACATCCTTACTGCGGTAAGTCTGTTTACAATCATTCTGGTATCATTGAAGTGAAACCTCTGATGTCAACTCGAAAGCTGAAACGTTTTAGGTGTAGTGCAGACGACGGACGTTATGTGCGATGGAATCTGCGGCGAACAAAAAGTCTGCGTGGCGCTCAAAAGATCTGCGTGACGCTCAAAAAGTCTGCATGGCGCGCAAAAAGTCGGTCGCGGATTTTTCACAGACTCAACGGACACGACGCACATCTTCGATCATTCTGTCGGCAGAACTCTCGAGACAGAATGCTTGTCTGCGTTAGCTAGTTGACGAAAACGTTTAATTTTTTTTACATACTTTTTGTGCGGATGTTATCTGCCCAAATTACACGGATTTTATTTCAGCCGGACTTTTTGCGCGTTGTGTACGTTGCTACATATAATTGCATAGGTTCTATTTTCACTATTTTTCACAGACTAAAAAGTGCGTCGCGATAGTCTGTCTTCTGCGCTGCACCTAACGCTGACACGAAAGCACTCTTGCGTTAAACGTTCAACCACAGATATAGACAATAGATGACGCAAGTATCACGATTTATATTGGAACCTAGCGACTTTTAGGTTTAATATAATTTTAAAATTACTCATCTGTGATAGGAAACATGTTCTTGCCTTTGGGGTACTCGAAAATTTTGGGCTATAGCAGTTAATTATCACGTAACGAGGCATTTTTTTAGTTTACGCGGTCGTCCGGCTACAACAACAGACGCGCGTGGCTGTGAGTAGCGGCCGCCAACCTTGACGCTTGGTCGGGGTTTAGACACGCAAAGCATTTTAAATTTGCGTCATCTATTGTATATCTATGTCTGTGCGTTCAACGCTGGGTATAGGAAGAAACAGAACGAAGGCTGCCTTAAACGTTTAACGCTTCTCTAGAGGGGGTATGAAAGCTCTGTTGTGTTAAACGTTCAACGCCGCCAGGAAGAAAGAGACAACGATATATTCTGTCCACATTACGAAGTTTCACTTCTACCGCGCGGAGGGACTCCACGCACTTAATTTTTCTTTTCCCCCCCCCTTATTTTCATCATCTCATTAACGCAATCTCTCATATCAACCATTTTAAAGTTACCTTTATATTTATCATATTAAATGTTATACATTTTCGTACAGAACCCGCGCGGCAAATGGTACTGCTCGCAGTGTATTTCTCGGGCTCCGCCTAAGAAGCCGCGGAATACTAAGAAACGCGAGGCTAAACATCGAGATTTGGATCTAGACCAAACCATGGTCCCTAGGTATGGATAAGTAATTCTAGAATGAAAACTGTTGAGAGCAACGGAGGTAATGTGGAAGGAAGTAGTAAAATATTATTAAGAAATTGATATTTTATTCTAGAAGTAATAATTGTACGTAAAATGTAATCCCATTAAAAGTGACCCCCGTTCAGTTGCTGTTAAGAAATCAGTCCCGTCAATTAAGGTTTGAATTGAATCATAAATGGACATACAAACCGATATTATTACATTGAAACCTTAATAGACAACCAATGAATATTCTTATGTTTAAGAAGAATATATTTTTTCGTAACTTTTATTTGTCTGTGCGTTTGTGCTCGATAAACTCAGCAACGCCTTATTCAATTATAATTTTCCTCGATATACTCAAGTAAACTTCTCTTAGCAGTGTTAAATCAGTGTTTGGTTCAAGCCAATCTGTCCATAAGCAAACAATTCATAGACCCACATTTACACCCAAAAAAGCTATTCTCCAATTAACAGACAACAACCACAAACAATAACTAACTTGAAATGATTTCTCCAGTCCTGCAGCGTCCCTCGCTTCAACATCCACAACGGCTGAAGAATGCTCGGGCAGTGCGTTACACACTCCCGAGAAACACGATGATAAACTGGACGATACTCTGCCGGATAACGAGAACGGACTCAACCATCACTCGCATACAGGTAATAAGGGTTCATTGTAATTGGGTTCTGTATAAATAAGTTATAGAAAAACAAATTTGGTGGAATGTAATTTAGGGGGTTAGTAGTTACTCATCATTGGCCTAGCCTTTTCCCAACTATGTTGGGGTCGGCTACCAGTCTAACCGGTTTTAGCTAAGCACCAGTGTTTTACAAGGAGCGTCTGCCTATCTGACCTCCTCAACCGTTACCTGGGCAGCACGATAAAGGGGTATCGGTTAGACTGGTTGTCAGACTTTTCAGGCTTTATTTCACCCACCAACTCACCAAGTATTTTGTAGTTATAGCGGCATCAGAAATGTCAATGAAAACTTCAATGACGTAGCTGTCACGGTTAATGAGATACAGATGACAGACGGATGGACTAACAGCGATGTCTTAGAAGTAGGATTCCGTTTTTTTTTTATAATAATGTAATTATGTGGTCTGCAATAAAGAATTCTACATGAGGAACGAACTTGTGATACGTCGCGCACTGTATTTGGCGTGGTGACCTCAACCACTCGGCTATCCGTGCAGTTATCTATAACACCACCATATTTGTTTCCAGGCGAGCTGAGTGCTGAAGAAGCTCCCCCGGAGAAACGGCGCGCGATACACTACGCCGGGAACGGGGCGCTACATGACGACAGTGAGACACAGATGGACGGTACGATATACATATAAACATAGCATTACAAAAAACAGTTATAATGTAAGTTGAATATGAGAATGATCTGTGTGAATGTTTATATTGAAGGTCAATGTGTGTTTAAGATTTTATAGTGATAATCAGTCGGCTGCCAGTCGGAGTCAGTACAGGGATCCGTAGTCTAAAGAAAATCATATTGGCAAAAAAAAAACTCACACTTTCAATCGAATAATTTATAAACAGCCCCATGTTGACGGATGATCAGACAATGATACCTCAGTAATAAGGTTTTTGAACCCTTTGGGTCGGAAAACCAAAAAAACAAAAGAGTTATAAATTTTAAACTTGCCTTTTCAATGGAAATGTTTTGGAAATGACCGAAAACATTTTGTATAGATGAGTAATTTTTGTTTTAACAGTCGAAGACCGAGACACGGAGAACGTGCCGCTGGTGTCCAGGAGCAAGAAGGAAAAGGGCTCCGCCAAGAAACAGAAAGAGCAGATACAGTTCTGCAAGTGAGTAAACACTTTTTAGGAAGTGCTTTTCTTTTTGTACATACGACTCGAGGACTAAATAGTGTGTCACATGCACAAAGACAACCATTTGTTTACTTACTTAAATAAAGGTGACCAATCTAGGTAGGTCTAAAAAATGAACTAATACAAAACTTTTTAAATCGGTTGTTTATTCATTTCCAGCGCGACGTGTCGCGGGTTCGATCCCCACTTAGGACATGTACTTGTATGATCTACGAATGCTTATTCTGAGTCTTTAATCACGTTAGTGACTTGAATATATGTGAAATTCCCGCGACACAAGTATTAAACTCCTACTCAGGAATCATTCTTAAAAAGCAAAATATAGTATTATATAGTAGAAGGATTTTATCTTCTTACTTCTGCTATAATGTGAACAATACCTATTCCCCAGCGCGGCGCTAAGGAACTTGCTCTGCGAGATGGAGTGCCACGAGCACGCGTGGCCGTTCCTGTTGCCGGTCAACACCAAGCAGTTCCCGCAGTACAAGAAGGTCATCAAGTGCCCCATGGACCTGTCCACCATCAAGAGGAAGCTGCAGGATAATATGTGAGTAAAGACTTTGTATGAGAGGAAGAAAATAATACCTTAGGTAGGATTCGAAACAGCGGCATTGTCTGAAAACAACCGTGGCTTCGGTACACGAAGGGTAAAGGAAGGAGTATGGTTGGGATTTAGTCCGCAGAAGTCTGTCACTCTTCCACGCAACCTAAAGCGAAAGGAGTTATTTGATGATATTCCATCCGAAAAATAGGGATTAGAACCTGTAATAACCTGTGCTTCAATGCACCAGTTGCTTTAACTAAGTTACGGAGCTAATCATGATTATTGCATGAAAAACGTTTATTGTCTAAAAATAGGTACGCCCTTGACTTTTTAAACACGAAGGCTTAATTAAGGCACGCTATCAACATATCAGTTCTTTAAAGTACTCACGAAGAAATAGAAAAACCCACACCATATGAGCTTATATCCACTTAACCACCATATGCAATATAAGACCGCTCTTTTTACGTGGGGCAGGAGAAACCTATATGCTTGCGCAGAATCAAAAATCCATATTTAGACTTAAGAATACCATTAATTAGATATCAAAAAGGAAAAACATTAATTTAAAATTAATCCACACTAAATGTACACAAAACTAACCACATCCTTCTATTTTCAGTTACAAATGCAAAGAAGAATTCGCGTCTGACGTCCGTCTAATATTCAGCAACTGTGAGGTTTTCAACGAGGATGACAGTCCGGTTGGACGCGCGGGACACAACATGAGACAATTCTTCGACGAACGATGGACACAGATTTGACACCAACTTGACAATACCAACCATTAATGGGCAAAGAGTTTGAACAAATATTGTTGGACTAAAGGTTTGAACAAACATTGGTGTTGGGTGACGTTTGTTGACAAACATTCTTCGAGAGCGACTACGGTTGTTGGCTATGCCAATTTAGAACTCAAATATGCAAATCTATTTGCTGTATCTGACAAATGTTGGTCAGTTGGACTGTTCGTTGATATACACTCGTGAAATGACTAAACTGTGCAAAGTTCTTGCAAATTTTGTTCTTTATTTTCGAGATTATGAATGTAAGCAAGCAAACTTTCGTAAGGTTATGATCTTAATATTAACGCGAAACATGCATTTATCTTGTTTATTAACATGCATCGTGAATTATAAAGTTAATTCCGTTTTCCGTATACGACATTTTACGAGCATGTAAAGTAACAATATGATTCGTGTTAGTTCATTGAAATCCAACTAGATGGCGTTGCAAACTTTAGAAAAGTTTCATTATAGCAGAGCGCCATCTATGATTTTTAATTGTAATTAAAATTGTGAAAACATACTTGAATAGGTGATTTTTTATTGGATTTTAAAGGCAGGGAATATCGTGGAATAATAATAGAATGGCAAAAAAGAAGTGATATGAAAGGTTGTATTATAATTTAGTTGTAATATGTAAAGGACGCCCATATACTCGGGGCATGAGTGAGAAAGGGACAGAACATTTTCTTTTATAAAGAAACTAACAATTTGATCAGCGATATCTCTTTTCATTACCGTAGGAGTGACAAAGATAGATATATGAGTAAGTTTTTAATTAATCTGATTTGATTGCTTTTTAAGACTTGTAATTTTCTGTGTGACGATATAATTCTAGTAGTATCAAAAGAAAACAGAAAACATTTTTTTTATGTTATTGTAATAAATGTAGCTACAAAAGTGGTTGCGAAATACCTACGTCACATTCAAAAAATATTTTTAAGTTATTAGCTTTTCTAATGACTACTATAAACACACAATCACTTTAAATTAAACTTATAATCAAAATGCAAGCAAATTATTTCGAAAAATTAAAAAAAAAACCTTCATTCCAAGATCAAAACAAGAATCATTAATGTGATACTTTAGGATAACATTCCAACATTGATACGACTGGCCGTTACACACATATTTAACAAAAAGATATATTTCACAAAAAAAAACACCCTTTGTCAAAACCTTTTTGTGAATTTACCTTTTTTTGACAATGTGTCAACGACCATAAGCTTTGACAGCCCGAATCTCAAATCGACAAGTGATTATGAAACAACGCACACAAACGTTGTTTTAACTAATATGTAAATAGTAGTCGATAAAATTAATTTAAAATATAGATAAAAATATATTTTTAAGAAATAGTTAATAGAATTTTTCGAATGTTATTTTTGTAATTTGAGCTTGCAACGAAGCAGTATTTTTATGGATTTCCGCATTTGATTGTTCGTTAGCGTTCTTGTGGTTGATTTTGAATGATATTTACTTGACGTAAGGCAAATTTATCTACTTACTACATAAAGGTTTGACTTTCATGTCTATCTGGGATTTGATATTTATATTTTCGTAAAGTGATTTGGAATTGTATAAAAAATATTTTGGAATCAATATTATAGTTGACTTAATTCGCCAGTTTGACTAGTTTTTAATTTAAACCATTTCATTCAACTTCTCAATTAGCATTTTTATTCATTACTGTAGTTGCTATGTATATCAAATATTTTTAACAAAAATCCGATTTTCCCCTTTACCTTCATAATGCTTATCAAACTTAATCTATTAAACAAAAATCCCTACTTAAAAACCAGCTTGATTTTCCTGCAATTTAATTCCAAATTCATATAATTTTAGTCCATATACCTACTTACAAACAGAAATAAAATCCTTAAAAGTAATAAAAATCATTCAAAATCAAATACAAAGATCAGATAATACTCTTAATTTTCGATTCGGTGGCCAGTTTTCGTAGTGTACAATTGTCGAATGTAAAAATTACTAGTTGTCTATCTAAATTTGTGCACTAGGCGGAGTTAGGTCTAGACTAGTTTTAAGGTAGGAAACGATTGAGTTATGCGAGAACTATTCGCTATGACTGCGTTGTGTATTTGAGGGGGCCTTAATTGTGAAAAAAACAGTATTATATGTATATTACTTTTGTGTTTTTTTGGAGTAAAATGAACCTTATGTTATTTGGAATTAAGATGGTAATCGATTCTATAATTTTGAATCAAATATTCCATTTACTACAGCTATAACTATTTCTACTTCTGTATTTATGACACAAATGACATTACATAACCAAAATAGAAACTACAAAAAACTTTCATTAACATTTTATTAAAAATATTTATTTTGTATATATTCAAAAAATTAAGTCACTTATCCCATCTTACTTAAAGAAACTACGTCTGAACTGTCCCAAGCTACTTAAAAACATATTTACTTTACACTATTTATATTCTAATCTTCAAATAAGGTCCCCCCAACATTAATTATAACAAAATAATAATATATTACATTACGTAGCAGATCGTGAAGTCTCTTCTCTTTCAAAGCGTGTTTCAATTAAACTATGTTTATAAATAATAAGTAAAACAGACAATAGGATTTTGTAATTTCATAAAACAATAATTGTATGACGTCATAACTGTTTTCTCAAGCGCCCAACTATTGAAGGCTAGCTGTGGAAGAGAGATGCCCTATGTCGTATATAGCGCTGTCACCCTTCCACAATTATTAATCTTTTAGTGGGTCTAATTAAAGGTTTAAGAAATTTCTACTAAATTTAAATGTACTTGAGATGTTTGGCTTGGATAAGCAACGATCCCATGTTTGTAAAGATTATAATAAAAAAAGAATTTTCTAGATTCTAAATTGATCCCTACTTTATAATATTATAAGTGAATGTAATTAAAGAATACTTAACCTAGAAACATGGAAATTTGCACACATATTCATAAAAGGGATTACAAGTGACATAGTGTTTGTTTTATATAACCTAAGAAAATATTATGCTTTATAGCGATATTACCGGATGGAGCCGCGGGCGATCGCTAGTCGAAAATAATAGTCATTTTTCAAAAATGAAAAATAGTAGTCGTTTTTTTGCTTAACCAGTTAAATGCGAGTAGAACCCGCGACACTGGGAGCTCCGAACAAATAGATTAAACGATTCCAGTCATCGCTTTAAACAATGTAACTTGTGTAGGAGTTTTGAATAATCAATTGTCTGAAACATTTCTGATACATCTCAAGTTAATTTAAATTTAGGAAATTATTTAGACGTACAATTTAAAATATGTTTGAAATATTCATTTTGTTCCCAACATAGTTTTATTGAAACACGTATTTTCGTGAAATCACTTGAACACTGAAATTAAAGAAACGAAAATAAAAATTTAATTAGTGTCAAAAAATTCTTGTAGTCAATAAATTAAGCGGTAAACATTTTAATTTCAGTGTTGCAAGTTAAAAAAAAACTCGATTGATTATTTCTCTGTATTTATAAAATTCTTATGCGACAGTCATGTTAGTATTATAGATTTTCATTTTTCTATTTATTATTTATTTTTGAATTGATATATTTTAGCCAGAATGACATTAATAGATTGGCGATTGCAAAATAGTACTTACACTTAATTGACATAGACCACAGAAATGTAGACATGGCTTGTGAAAATAAAAGCATTTAGAAATGAAAGCTAACAATATTTATTGAATATATTTGAAGCTCGATCGACACTCGATCTCGGTTTGTAAGTCTAGCTTCTGGGTGTTAGTCTATGTCTATCTGTTCTATGGTCTATGGTATCTGGATGATTTGTCCGTTTTCCTATGATTTCGACATACTGTTGTGTCTATTTCAATAGCATTTCTAGTATAACAAGTGTTTCTCCTCTCTTAGAATAAAAAGTAATTTTATTAATATAATTTTATGACAAATAGCGTAGAAATATTTTTATATGCAGACATTCATTTTTAATGTAACTTAAAATACCCGTTCTCTATTATGAAGTTTTAATTTCATCGTTTTAAGAAAGAGATGGCGCTATCTGTATAACGCTGTCTCTTTCCAACGATGATTCTAAAACGTCATAAGTGACTACAACATTATGTCGAAACTTTAATAATTATAATAACTGCAGAGTATTTTAGCAAAAGTATTAATTTAGATAATACTTAATCAGCTTTTTATAATTATAATTTTCTGTAAGTTACAAGCGAACTTCATAACAGGACTTTTTGAAATAAATTATGGTGTATCTAGTTTTTAAAAATATGTATACTTAATTCTTGGCGGGAACATGCTTTAGGGATTTCGACCTACTGCCATCGAGATAAAGTTTGTTTTTCCTAAACGTGTTCCCGCGAAGGAGGTCTTTCGTCCGACCGGCGTGTATGGAAGAATATTATGATGTTTATGTTGTGTGCATCGGTTGATTTTAACTATAAAATGGATATATAAATTATATATACGAATAAATAAATAATTTTTGAAGCACTCCCTTTTTGTTTTACTTTTTTGTGGTTTAATGCAGCTAGTTTATTGGTGATTTCGGATATTGTGGCTAAAGAACACATTTGTGTGGCTGTGTAATAAATGGTTATTTAGCAGGACAGCACCAGCCAAATTTTAATTTTAATTATTTTTTGTCTTATATGCAACGAAACTTCTTTAGCTGTTAAAATTTAAAATACTGATTGATTTTCTTTAAATTGTAACAGATAAAAAATACAGTCTTTTTTTCTAAAGAATTGACTGCACGTATATAGGAGAGTCGCTCCGTTCGTAACTAGCACTTCTAACGGTTCAGGAATTTAAAGATAAGATAGAATCAAAAATGTCACAGAATTATCAACTCTCTTAATAAGAACTCTCATATATTGACTTCTTATTACAAATTAACATGCCAGGTGTGTCTAGGTAACAGTTGTTTATGAAAAATAGACTCAGGCTTTGGTAAGATTGTCCAAAAATGTGGAACGCTTCACGATTTTGCGTGTCATCCTTGCGCAGGGGCCATGCTAATCTTCTCTGTATCGTTCCAATTTTAGTATATGTACTGCCGAAGCAAGTACGAATGTAATATGCTAAATATTAGTACTATACCTACAAAACGTGACAATTTTGATTGCGCGATTTAGGATTTCACAGACAACGCTTACAATGTATGAGGAGCAGTCACAGCGCCATCTATCGACGAATCTAGTAATTACCACAACATTGAGTAAAGGTAGAACACATGGATGCGGTATTAAAATTTTGCAGTGTAGTTAAATAATTACGATTTAATATTAATAAATTACTAAATGAGTAATTAAGAGATGGAATCAAAATACAAATAACTTTTTAAAATGATTTAATAAATTCATAAAATCAGAATCCAGATTAACTCTGTCACATTATTATGGCTAATTAAATAAAATTAATAAATGCATTTCATATAAAAAAAAAACGAAAAATATTTACAAATGTTTATCTAAAAATAAATTATGGACGGAATCCGTTTTTAACTAAAATTATTTTATTTTAATTTTTCTAAATTGTAAAAATACTTTAGTTTTAATAATTTTAGTTGAATTATTGGAACTAATTTTCCTAAAATCAATAGCCCTTGGCAGTTTAAGACATTTACAAAAGTATTTTTTACTTAATATATAAATTCGTATATTTTACCTACATGTATTTATTTAAAAACTATGTTTATGAGAGTGAACATTTCAATAATACCTAGCAGAGACCTTAACTTACATATTAAAAATAGGACTTTTGTTTTTATTTTAGCAATTCCAAAATTATGTAACAATATTCAAGTTTTATTTTAAGTGAAAAATAATAAAAAATACCTTTTCTCATTTCTATTTTGTTAAATTTTTCTTTTTGTATTTTATTTAGTTGAAAATACACCCATTATTATAAAGATCTCTGAAGGTTAATAAATGATCAGCCTCATTACAAATAAATTCAAATAATAATAGAAAAATCTACCCAAACTTAAAAATTTTATGAAAACAGTACTTCTTGTAAATTAATAAAATTTAACTTTAAAGAAAATAAAATGATATTTTTGTTTACTTATAGATAGGACATATTTTGCAAATAAAATCATAGTATATTTTGTTTTTTTTTCCATTATTATTTGAATTGCAGTATATTTTTATACTAAATTGGCAGCTACAAGCCGACTTAAATTGACATTCTTGTCATAAGGCGCTCCCCAATACTTTGAATAAATACTTTTTTTTACAATAAAACATAATTTTTGGACCAATAAGCACCAGTTACTAACATGTGATGTTCAGAAAATACTTTCTTTATATAATATTCATAATTTGTGTTATTTTTTCTTTAATGAAAAATATTTTTTAGTAAAGAAGTGATAATTCTTATAAAGGCCGTATTTTGATATAATCGCTGCTGAGATTTAAATCAAAATAGTATTTTTTGAAAAATCAGCCTAATACATTTAACAATATTATAGCCAAGGCTATTTCTTTTATATTGATCTACAAAACGGCTATTTATATACAATATTTTACCTATCAAATTCGGCATTAATTCATGTACAGATTTTGATACAAGAAAATACGATCTATGCTGAGTTCTTTTTAATTCTTATAAGTTGGCACTATTATGAGATTAAATTTAACACGCTCCAATAGCCGTTTTGTCGACCGGCTAATAAAAGTGCAGAACCTACAATTTCTATAGCCTTTCACTAGAATAATAATTTCTGATCCATATTACGTATAAAAAAACATTCTGCAGACCGGCTATAAAAACTGCAGTCACTGCATTTTCGATAGCCTTTATTTTTTTCCTCTAAAATAGTAATATCTGGTTGATCCAATCCCGGAATTCAGAGATCCGTGTGTAGACCCCGGGCTGGTTTGGTTCCGCACATCCGATGCCCCAGGATATGATCCCGCCGAGGACGAAGCGGTCGTCGCGATCGCGGCGAACTACCATTGGGCCACCACTGTCACCTAGAGTGGGAAAAAATGTGTAGGTTTATAAGGACTGAATGGTGAAAGATGTTTTAATTGATTTTTAAGTTACAAATTGAATAGATTTATTTTTAGGTATTCGGAGTTAAATGCAAGAACTTAAAGAGCGACATAAATTAGGTTTGGTGAAAAAGGTAACATGATTTAAATTAGTCAATCGATGAGGTCTTTATATACTAATCACAATTGAATTGAATCTACAAATCATGATAAGATGAAAGAATAATGGTAGGCAAAAATGTTGTCTGACTGAGGAACTAAATATATTTTTGATTTCTAAAAAAAGCCTATGCTAGCAAATTTAATCTATACTAATATATAAAGCTGAAGAGTTTGTTTGTTTGTTTGAACGCGCTAATCTCAGGAACTACTGGTCCAAATAGAAAAAATATTATTGTGTTGAATAGACCATTCATCGAGGAAGCTTTTAGGCTATATACTATCACGCTGTGACTAATAGGAGCTAAGATACAATGGAAAATGTGAAAAATACCGGGCAGGTATACCTAAATTATAACTTATATCTTCTACCCACGGGGACGAAGTCGCGGGCAACAGCTAGTCATTGAATAGAGGGCTTTACAAACATTTAAGTCACATGCACGAAGACATCCAGATTCAAGACACTATCGTGTATAATAAAAACATATGTCCTACGCTGGGATCGAACCCACCACACGTCGTGTATAGCGTTTTTCTCATGATAACAACAACTACACAGTCGGCTACCCGTGCAATGTAAATTCAAAGTAGTCAAAACAAAAAATATTTTTAAAAACTTTCTTGTAAAAGACGATATGACTGCAAAGAGTGTTGCTTGTGAGATGACGTCAGAAAGGTATTGAAGAAGACGACATATTGCCCCGAACACAAATACAATAATTAGAATAAGGGCAAATAAAGATGATTTTAAAACTTACCTTCACAGCTATCAGCGCCACCTCTACTGCGTCCCGCACATATAAATATGTTAGGTATGTGCTCGTTATAGCCGGCGGCCTGGTACATAGCCTCACACGCCGAGTTGTTGATAACGGGGACCTTCACCTCTTGTAACACACTCGGTAGAGGACCCTCTGGAATTGAATGTTACGATTAGTAAGGTAATAGATGTTGCAGAAGTTATAGCCGATGTTGAGGCTATAACTTCGGTTTTTATTTTAGTCGAGATTTTTTAAATGATGCATTTTTTTCTGAAATTTCGTGAATATTCGAGTTTATTAATTATTTTGGAAGATATTTTAAAGTTTTTTTCTCCCTTGATCTGCGTAAGTGTTAACAGTTTATTTTTAAAAATCGTCCTTTTGGGCAGGAATAAGCTTCACTGACTGGGCTATTGAAGCTTTATAAGGGCTGTTTTTTTACTAGTTTTACAAAAAGTGTGTTGTGCGTTGGATGGCTCCCAATTGGGTTGGCGATTTCAATATTTTTTTTCAGTGCAAACTTTGTTAGACATGTATGATAAAAAACAGTTTATCTTGTTTTAATAATTTCTTACCGTCGAACAGTCTTCCCCAGCCCGTGACGTAGGCAGTCTTGCCGACGTAGTCGTTGTCATCATCAGGCACACACACAGGCAGAATGTTAGGCTGGAACGTTACTGGCTCGTAGAATCTGGAAATTTAATGATAGATGAAATTAGTTTTAGTATTTTAAAGGATATAGATATCTACAGAACGAGTGGTCATTTCTTATTTGTAAAAAAAATTACGATGAATACAGGCTTTGATTGTTAGGCTCTAGACACACGGACAGCATTTCAACTGCAATCCAACCACGAATCGCAGTTCAAGTGCAGTTCAAATACAGTTTGAATGTAGTTGACAGGTCTGTAATATAGGACATAGGACAAGTATTTATGTGGTCCACGAATACTTGTCTGCGGTATCTTGTGCATGTAACTTCCATTTAAAAAATCTTTTCAAAAACTCGGTCCTTCGAGAAACGCAGTAAAATCGAAGTCGATTTTAACATAACTTACTAAATATTACAAAATAATATCTTAATTTGTATTCCGTATGAATCGTTATAAGTGACACTATAAAGACACGCGACAGACATGTTATGCAGTTAAAATATAAATTTATAACACTTTTTACATATAAAATGCATTTCAAAAATGTGGGAACATTATGTTAAATTGTATGGTTACGTGTTTTAACTTTAAACGATTATTTAAGTTGGTCCTAAGTTGCGTTTATTGCTAACTTTGTTGTTTATGCAACACATACAAACTTAATTGAGAAAATCCTCGTTTTTATAATTGAATGGGTCGCTTTATAATTTTTACTAGTTCTGTACAAATATCAGTTTTTATTGATAACGAAACTTAAACGTTGTGAATTACATTGTATATCTATTTATTTATAGTTAATCTAATGAATATTAGGTCATAATAATGTTTCGAAGTTCTGAGGTAAAAAACATAAAAAATACAGACGAGTTGAGAACCTCCTTCTTTTGAATCCGGTTGAAAATAACCTAAATTAAAATCATCATCATCGGCCTAGCCTTTTTCCCAACTATGTTGAGTTCGGCTTCCAGTCTAACCGGATTCAGTTGAGTACCAGTGTTTTACAAGGAGCGACTGCCTGACCTCCCCAACCCAGTTACCTGGGCAACACGATACCCCTTAGTTAGACTGGTTGTCAGACTTTCAAGCTTCTGACTACCTGTAACGACTGTCAAAGATGTATGAATAACGGCAGTGACACACAATTTAACGTAGGTTAACCTAAACGAAAATATTTGAAGAAAAAGCTGAGATACAATTTTATTGCATCCTTATTAGATGATATCTGAGCTAATTTAGTAACAGATAATAAAAATAACAGTTGCACCCTATTAAATAACCGCTACTGGCACACTATTACGGGTTTTTAATATAAATATAGTGCTTATAGATAATTAATTTTATTTACATAGTCCTATACATAATAATTGTCTTGTTCCACATATTAATGGGTATAATTATTTAAATTTATGCATTTAGGATACCTATGTCCGTGTATAAGTCATAAAATAGTCTAGAAGTGATGTTTTAGATATTTTATAGCCAGATAAATATTTTGTTTTGCTCCTGTGACCTAGTTTTAGGATTTCGTACCCAAAGGGTGAAAATTGAACCCTATTACTGAGGGTCTATTATCCGTCCGTCACCAGGCTCTATCTCATGAACCATGATAGCTAAACAGTTGAAATTTTCACTGATGATATATTTCTGTTTCTTCTATTACTATTATCTGTACGGAACCCGCAGTTACGTGAGTTCGATTCGCACATAGTTTTTGCATTAGTTGGTAAACTTTACAAAAACAAGAACCGCTATAACATTTCGTTTTCTTTAACCATCAAATAAATATATGACAGAAATATTCTACCGATTTCAAATAAACAAATATTGATGCCTGTGTTGATGCCATAGAATAAAAAGTAGGGGGAAGTGGAACTCAAGTTCTGCGGGAATTGCCACTATTAGGAGATAATGATCAACCCTCACATAAAAGAATTTGACAATTTAGATCAATTTGTATTAAATGTAACGATCATCGCGTTTTTGCATCTAAATCAAATCAGTCATAGTTTTGACATTTGATTCTTTTGGCAGATAATAAAAAGCAACAAAAGAGGGACAGCTAATAAGTGGGTTTGGTTACACAAGTTTCAGATAGCTTAGTGCCATCTGATCTTATACAGCGACCGGCCCCAAGCGAGTGATGCGTCACACGCCGTCATGAAAACAATAGACTTACATGGATTGGCAACGTACACTCTTCCCTCTATTCGCATGATCCGTGCTTGTTACTCATTTTCACAAATAGTGAATGACGTAGTATGAACTGTGAGGTCAAGTGCAGTGGTGAGTGACCGCTGATCGCAGAAAACGCGGACGACCGCCAAAATTCATTGAGTTTAGCGGGTTCCGCGTCAAAGAAATATGTGTTGTTTTGCTTTTAATACTGTTTTTTTAAGGTAGCTCGCGTTTAAATGGCGCATATTTATGTTGCTACTGATTTTGCTTATGCAAAGGTTTATGGGATCGATGGATTGAATGAAATAGTTTTAGGTTTTTTTATTTAAAATCTGCTTGCTATGTCGATTTCTTTGGCATGTCTACGGCAGGGGCGGATTTAAACTTATGAGGTGTTGCATTTGTTACAATGGTAGCCAGCTAATAAATTTTCGAAAATAATGACGACTTTCAGTTTTTTTGATAACATATGGAAAAGCTTGTTAAAAGGACCATTTCAAAAATGTATATACCCAAATTCAGATTATGAATAAATATTTTTCATATTTTAAAGTTACCAAGTTACGGAAGTTGTCCTTTATTTAGTTTATTTGATTAATTTACGTCTTATGTAGCAACTGATTTATTTTTATTAGAAAACCATGTATTAAACGGGTGGATCCCTAAACATGGTACCAGAGCGAGTTAACCGAAGTGCTAACAGTTTTTAAAACAAGTCATATCTTTTCTAAGATCAGTATACATTAATTATTTTATTTTACAGATTAATATAATTAAATTGTTTTAGAATGCGGAGGTTTTAGTTCATAATAATGACATAAGTTGGAATGTTACGTTTTTGACTACAAATTTGAATAGTTTTGCAAAAAAATCTAACTTGTGTGATGAATTTATGTGTGTTTTGTCATAAAAATATCTTAATTTGGAATGCGAACTTCCTTTGTATTATTTTCGAGTTGTTACAAACAAGGTTTTATGTAAAATTTATGTAATATGTTATATGATTTATTGAGCATTCGTTAGTTTTTTGAATGAAGGCCGCGAATTGTCAAATGTAATGCTATTTGGAATATAGAGACCTAGTATCTTGATGGATGATTGACTTGAAAACGTAGCAGAGTCTAACTATAACTAGCTTTGGATCGCGATGGACTGATTTTATTATTGTATATTATAGATTATTCAATAACAAACATTCCCTTCATTTGTTTATAACAATAAATTCATGTCACACCTAAAGTAAATATATTTTTGGATCGAGGTTGTTTTAGAAAATATTAGGCAATGTCCTAAGTTTAACACAAGAACTTTGAAATCTACTAGATCAGAAAACGCAAAGTAGAAAATCTCACTTCTTATATTGGATGCAGACATTAGACGACTAAATTACAGTGACTTAAAAAAAAAAACTGGAATCCATCACAAGACAAGTGTCTAAACATTTTAATCTAAAAAAAACTTACCTAAGCAAGGCCAAATCATATTCGAAGGTAGCGGGATCAAAGTGCGGATGGCTCGCCACGATCTGGACGCGGCGCTCCACGAATCCATAGGGTTCATCTGTCTGAGCCAGGTCATGTTCCCCTAGTCTGACCAGCAACTCCGAAGGGGGCACACTGTGGAAGAAATTGGAATAACTTTAGTCAAAATTAAATAAGCACGGATAGCCGAGTGGTTAGGGTCACCACACCAAACCCTCTGAACGCGACGTACCGCGGGTTCGATCCCCGCGTAGGACAAGCATTTGTGTGAACCACGAATGCTTGTTTTGAGTCTGGGTATCTTTTTGTATGTGATTTGTATGTTTGTAAAAACCCCCGCGACACAAGGATTGAAGCATTTTCTTTTAAGCAAACGCTAAACCCCCTGAAATAACAATATTCGCTATTCACCCTTTAAAACTCTATTCATCCCGTTTTACGATACTCTTAATACAAGCTTTGCTAAATTTGAAACTAGATGGCGTTTTGTGAAAGTTACGAAAAAATACTGAAATTAATGGAGATGATAATCTAGTCACATCACAACAGTCCATGTAGAAAAAAACATGTAACTCATACACTTTATATGAAACATGAAGTTTCATGTGTAAATAAGGGAATCTACAAATTAATACGACATTGAGGTTTCTCAATAATCCGTAGGTCATCTTGAGGAAAACATGGCGGGTTAAAAACATGACTTCAATTTAATTTAATAAATTATCATACTGTTGTGAGTCAAGAATGTTGGTGTAATTAAAGTATTCAATTTGATCATGAACTTTGTTCATACGTCCGTACGTACGTATTGTTATTGTGATATAGCTTCAGTAAATTAACTTTTAAATCTTATTGGGGATATTTAGACCTTTATAGTACTTTAAGATCGGACGGTAGCCCCACGAGGTGCATAGGTAGGCTTGGTCATTTTTATGCGCTATTGAGGGCAATTCAATTCTTTATTGCATAAAATAATTTTAAATAGGTGGTAAATCTGGGGCACGGCAGTGTAAGTTTCCGCCACGATTTTTTATTATTTTATTTAGTGTTGTGACTTGGCTGTTGAAGGGTACGCAAGGACCCTTCTAAGGGTTCTGATTATAAAAAATTCTGTACCCTTGAAAGAGGGCAGTAAGATACCTTGGATTTGGCAACACTTTTTCTAGGATCTCATTACTTTTTAGAGATCAACAAGCAACTACATCGAGACTTGGCTAGTTTCTTACAGAATGTTTTTTGTGGGATTAAGTTAACAGCTCAATTATGGACCCTGTCGGGCACAGCTAAAGTAGGAGAGAGGAGGAACATGCTTATCTGTCCGTTGACCTGTACCTTAGGAACTGTGATTACTAGACAGTTGCTGCTTTAACGATATAGGGAAAATAAAAATAGGTTTTAAGCAACGGATGGAGAGATTATTAACTTATATATAAAACCGATTTGTTGATCTCTAGCTTAGTTATACAGAACCCTTATTCTCTCGAGTCCGATTCGTAATTGTACGGTTTCATTAGTTTTTCAGTTTGAAACGAACAGCTTTATTTTCGAATGGAATAATAAACAGGAAAATCTGGGACTTCTGATGATTGAATTCAACCTCTAATATTAATTTCAGTTGTGGAAGCGTCTTGATGGCGTGCAATAAGGTTGGCCTATGTCCAGCAGTGGACGAATATGGGCTGATGATGATGATGATGCGTCACAGTGCATTACACGGCGTAGAGCCACTTCTCTTTCACAACTATACAAATATTAATTAAAGAAATATTAGAAGGTGGTTTCTAATGGTTTCCTTAAGAGATTTCCTTTCATAATTTCCCTATTTAATAACTCGAATCATTCTGATTAGATGATTGTAAAATAGAGTAGGTAGATATATCTGTATTTGTAAGTCTTCAATTTCGCAATACAGTGGTAAGTAATTGTAGAGTCATTACAATAACAGTCTAATTGGACCGTTTATTACAGAAAAATATGTTAGTATGACATTTATTGAATTGATAAAATAACACAATATTAATTATTAAGATTTGTGCAATTGAAATACTTTGATAAAAACTTTTGCGTAACAAATTGCACAATATATATAAACATTTTATAAGAGATGCTTGGATGTATACGTTTTTGTTATTGAAATGACAGAATGACAAGATGGCGGATAGTCTCATTATTGTGTTGACTCTTACATATAGCATGGCCAGCAATTTGAAATTATCGCGATCAACGGATAAAAGTAGGTGAAAAAAGAAGAGTGTGGCTTTCGCTGTTTCAGTTGCAGCATATAGGCTGACATGGAATGGCTGATCTTGAATGACGTTTTTTAAACATCAAGGAATATACGGCAAGAGAAGGCCTCCTAAAAAGACTAATTATTTGAAGGGTGGGCGATATAGGGAGCTGTCTATGTAAAAGAATAATTTGACATATGCTAAAATGGATTGGGTGACTGGATTTTGGTTTTGAATTTTTCATTTAGGTAACTTTATCTTGATTGTTGATGACCAACGGACTTTCTGAACCAACATAGAGGTAGTATCTAACATGGGTAGATAGGCAGGTGCCATAGTTTGCCGCAAAAAGGCCTCTACACGCCACTACTCGTCACGCCTTAAAAAAGACCGGTCCTTATCCAATGAAGTTATCCAGTGAATGAAAACAGAGACTTAAATATTAAAAGAAAACAATAAGCTACATAATAGTTTAAGAGCTCTAGAAAATTCAGATCTAGAAGGTTTACTTACGCATATATCAAGAACGTCCGATTAGTTTCGGACCCAACCAGAGTTGACTCACTCACCAGCTAACACGTTAAGTCACGATTAATGACTCTGAGTCTGAAACTAGTCGTGCGATCGTTCTTTAAACATAAATTCGCATATCTAAAGTTGTTAATAAAAAACCACTTACTGTTCAACACAATGCGCTGCTGTTATCGCCCAGTTTTCGTTCAGTAGGGCTGCCCCACACTTGTGCAGGTACGTTGAGGTCCGATACTGCCGCAAGGAGATCTGCCAAGGCCACTGTCCGAAGCCAGACTTCGTACCGCCGACAATGCGGCCCTGTGGTGCCTGCCAAAGTCTTCTGCCGCAAACTGCGAGCACCAATAACGTTGAATTTAGAATCATCGTGGAATTTATTGCATTTATTAGGATTAGGAATTTTTTATTGGGTTTTTAGTTTTTTTTATTGGGTTGATTGAATATTTTTATTTATTTTTAATGCATGTTTGTTTATTGTTTTAGTTTTCTTATGTATTGAAGAATTTTTATTTTATTTTATGTTGAATTTAAACACATATTTTATATCATTTTTTAAAGTTTTCTATACTGTTTACCACGCAAAAAGTCGTATCAAAAGGCCCAGTTTTTTCACAGGGCAATGAACTAAAGTTTCTGATTGTTATCTACTGGACTCTTATAAAAACTGTACAGTTTATGACTAGGTACTAAAACTAGATGCAATGGAATATTCTAGCAGCTTTTAATTCAAGGTCAGTTATACATCTTTGCGCAGTCTTTGGTCACAAAAAGATCGATAAACCATTTTTTTTGTTGTTGTTTATCTGTTCGAGAATTATTTGGTTCGTTTTCATTGATGTTGCAAATTATATTTAATTTAAAGTTTTTGTAATTGTAACACTGTAAAAAGTTTTATACACAATTTATTTTAATATATAAATAGTTAATTAAGTCTGTTATAAGGAATTATTAAGCACTTTTGAAGATTCAAAGACACTTGTTTATATCACAACGCACTATACTAATTCTCGACGAAATTCATCCTTATAATCCCATGGTTTCTTTATTTTTTTCATTATTACTGTCAAAGCCCAAAGGACTTCCTTAAAATCTTCAAGAGCCACAATTTTTCACACAACCACGAACGCGTCGAAACGACTAGTTTAAAAAAAGAACTTCACTTTTAAATTTCGAATGAAAAACCATAACCAACTCAAATATGGAATTAGTAAATAACCATCACAATTGAAACTAAAAACACTGGTCGTTCGTAATTTAAATTCTGTCTTTTTTTTAAACGTCAGGCTTTGGTTACAAGATTCGTCCTTGCGAACGCCTTGGCCGTGGCGTGCGGTCGCCGCGCGATCTCACTACTCTTTGTTTGAACGTCGAACAGTTTTTTTATTTTTTTATTATTGTTTATACACTGGCTGTAGAACATTTTGTCGGGACTACAGAGGTCTTTAACCTGAATGTAGTTATTTATGTTGTTAATTTTGAAATAAGAATGAAAGTTGAGGGTTGGAGGGTTTTCCTTTAATTTCGATGGTTGTTAACTTTTTAATAACTTAATAACAACTTGTTTTCTTCTTTTTTGGTGCATTATCGTTTTAATTAATTCTTTGTACGTCAGTGAGTTCGAATTGTTATTTTTGATTCAACATTTTATATTTATTTCAAGAATTTAGTGAAAGAGAATGATTTATAAGTCGCTATAGCATAGAACTGTGTCTAAATTCAACAAACACAGCAGATATCATCGTGGGAATCGTTTAATTATTTAATATTAATTATAATTATTTATAGTCAAACAAACAAACATAATAATTATCCTTAATATAAATATATAAAACATATCGGTAATACAATCCTTAACTAAAATAAGTATGTTTTTGTTTTGTTATTTTTTATGCTAATAGAAATTCAATGACCCATTGATGAGTCATATAATCACGTTTATATTTTGTTTATAAGCGAATAAATTAATGAACTAATTTGTTAGCCTGATGGGCTTGTTATTAAAAAAAACTGCAAGTCAAGTGTGTTAGTAGATTTAACTCATTTCACAAGTATTAATTACATTTCTGAATGTTATAATTTTTACTAATGCAATAGAGCGGAGACGTTTCTTCGACCGCTTTTTTCTTTTAAAATACTAGTCCGATTTGACAAAACCTTTTTGCAATTGATAGCGCAATCTATCCATCTTATTTTGGTCTCTATTCGCTCACCCTTCACCGTTTTATAAATGCTCTCGCTACGAGAGAAAAAAAGGCACAAAAAAACCACAGCAACACACTGTCAGATGAACTTATTTTGTACAAGTCTCAAAATAAACTCTTTAAATCTAGTACAATTTACGTAGTTGTTTTTTTTCCATAACTTAATTGCTTTGCTACGTACCTATAACTGTTTGGGTATGATGGATGATAAATTGATAATTGTGCTGCTTTTTAACGATGTTAAAATTTTTGTTACTTTTGAATTACTATCAAGCATTACGTAATTTGCCTTGAGATAAAAGCTAGAAGAGTGAAACCAGTGTTATCAATTAGCTTAGATGTAAATAATAAAAAGAAAACAATGTTCTCAGTTGAAGAATTTTGGTGGAATGCGGGATTTATTTGCTTTTGAGTCTTGTTCAAATATTTTTGAGATACGGTTGGTTCTAGGTGTGTTTAAAAAAACTACTAGTTGGAGTCCTAAGCTACAAATTGCATTCAACAGAAGGAAAAAGGGTTAAAAAAATAATGGATAATGTTATAATGCTTATTTGTTCCGTCGTAGCAAAATGGATCGTAGATATTAGGCAAATAGCCGTTTTATTTAATAAAAATGTTTTTAAAGTTTCGCACTCGGGACACTGAGGGTTTCGTATAAACTTAACAAACACAATTATGAGGTGAAATTGATTGTTCTTATGCTCAGAATCAAAATTTTTTTTGAGTAGGTATTTGTTAAACCATAAGCTGTGAATTTCAACTGCCTAGCTAACACGATTCATGCAATACAGCCTGTGCCACACAAATGCTTGTCCTACACTTACCACTCGGCTCTCCGTACACTCAATTTTCACAGTCACAGTCACAGTTGCAGTTTTTAACACAGACAGTAAGACATAAGAGAATTAATTGTAGCTTATCGCGAAGTCAGAAGGTTGTACGATTTATTCGCAATCATATTGCACTAACTACATAATTACCATGTACCAGCAACTGCACTTTATGTTGCTTGTAATATATTACTAACTATGTTTAATTGATCAGGGGAAGATTTATTGAGCGCATATTGTATTAGTAGTGTTGTAATCGACGCAGCCTATATTAGTCCAGTTACTACTGAGTAAAGGCCTTTTTTTAAATTTTCTATTATAATACCGGCCTATAAATGTATAAATGCTGGGCACTGGCCTATTTTCATATAAGATAGGTTTGAGCATCGATTTGATCACTATACTCGTACTAGCTCACTGCAGGTTGGCAATTTTAGATTTCCTCACGATGTTTTCCTTCACCGTTTATCAGTGGTGTCTTGGTCTTAAGAAAGTACATGTAGGTAACTTTAAAAAGTCACATTAAGTAGTACTTTTCTTGCGTTAGAGTCGAACCAACACCTTGGGCATATGACTTACCACTTACGAATTACCATAATATTGAATTTTAACATCTAAGTTAAACAAATTATTTCTAAATACCATTTCATTCATGTTCAAGATGTATTTTAACTGTTAGCCACCGTTCTATCGTAGCCACAGATATTTTTCCATCATTCATTCAACTGCTATTAATATTTTCATCTGATCAGCATTCGAATGAATCTGTAATTAAGGCTTATCTACGCGTGCGTGACGCCGGAGACATATTTATTGATTAGATAATAATTAAGTTTGGTATGCACGAGCGAAAAATATTGCGAAATTATATACTTCTGTATACGGAGACTTTAAGAGACCTGTGCCTAGCTGTTATCTATACTTCTATACTAATATATAAAGCTGAAGAGTTTGTTTCTTTGTTTGAACGCGCTTATAAAAATATTTTTGTGTTGAATAGACCATTCATCGCGGAAGGCTTTAGGCTATTAACCATCACGCTGTGACTAATAGGAGCGAAGGTACAATGGAAAATGTGAAAAAAACAGGGCAGGTATAAATCATAACTTATATCTTCTACCCACGGGGACGAAGTCGCGGGCAACAGCTAGTAGGTTATATTATGGGTTAGTTCTTTTCTTTTTAAGACATGGCTCCTGCATTAAGTAATTTAATTGCTGTGTCACGAGGGTATCACAAACATTCAAGTTACATGCACAAAGACACCCAGACTCAGGACAAACATTTCTGAATGAATCGAATCACAAGCATAACATGCATTTGTTATACACGGGGATCGAACCCACGACACGGTTTGTCGTGGTAACCTCAACCACTCGTCTATTCGTCCGACTATTGTTATGAAATTGTAAAGAATGCTGTTTGAAATAAATAAAATATTTATTTAATAACCGTTTTCACTTATTAACACTTATTCATCGGGATAGTCCTCAATCATGAGCTGACGCGTCATAGCATACATAGTTATGTATTAAAAAACACCATGGATTTACGAGCAATTTTTTGTGCTACGAAAAACCTCCCAGAATTATAACACCCACATTGCCTCAATACCTTTGTCTATCAGGTTCACAGCACTTTGAACTGTCCGACCTCAGTTAAACCGTCAGTCAGTGCGCACACAGTTTAACAGCCGAAACAATCATACAACAAAGGTTTATAATTACTGTAGTTATCAAACAATTAGTTAGCGTCATGCCAGTTACTTCCTTATTTTATTGTTAGGGCTATTTGTGGTTATTAAATTATAACCTGGTTTTATGACCGGGCCCACAATGCTCCAAAACTAATGTGTATAAACCTTATGTACCTACCATCTAAGTTCACATTGTGTAAGACGTGAAAATAATACATAATAAAAATAGTATTGAGAACCTATGTTTTATTTTGTTTTTAAAATATGTCTTATTAGTATTGTCAGAAAATGAGTTGATAAAAAAGATAGATTTACGAATGGTAAAATCATAATTCCCTTGCCCTTATCCCAATTATTTTATTTGGGATCGGCGCAACATGTCTTCTTCTTCCATACCTTTTTATAATAAAATAATATCAAAAGAAACACTCTTTGCAGCCATATCGTCTTAAACATAATCCATCCATGGTTTCTTTGATCCTCTTCCCCAATATCCATCCATACCCAGGCTCAAAACCTTCCCCACCAAGTGATTCTTATTACTCCAAACAAAATGCTCATGACGGTTTGGCTGACGGCTAAAATATTACTTAAATGTTGTTAAGGTTTATTACTACTTGAAGAAATATTGTATCAGGTTTGCAAGGAGATGCCGTTTGTCCGCACGGATAGCCGAGTGGTTGAGGTCACCACGCCAAACCCACTGAGCGCATCGTGTCGCGGGTTCGACCCCGCGTAGGACAAGCATTTGTGTGATCCACGAACGCTTCTTCTGAGCCTAAGTGCCTTTATGCACATGATTTATTTTTTTGTGAAACCCGCTCGACGCAAGGATTGAAATCCTAAATGCGAGAGTCGTTTTTTTAACAAAAAAAATATATCTTTCTACAGCCGTTTAACTTTAAAAGTGCTAGTACAGCGATCTTATAAAGAGTTACAAAATATAATGAAACTTCAGTATTAAGGCATGAACCTATTAATAAACTATACTTATCTTGTCATCTGACTTACATTACTAGAAATCTATAAATGTCGATACAACAATTATTACGAGGTAAACTAATTAACGTCAGATTGGATCGAGGACTGCTAATGATTATTAAATGATGATTAATTCCGAATAATGATTTAATTATTCCGTCATTTCTTGATTTATTGGTGATCACAATGATAGGAAAAATATAAGTAAATATGTATCACGAAGGATGATTATTTGTGACAAAAAATCACAAGGGTTCTGTACTCGAATCCCTATGGCTGTTATTAAGACCCCGTTTTGTTTTCACCCGTCTGTCATAAGTGTTATATTGATTGCACGGATAGCCGAGTGGTTGAGATAAACAAGCCAAACCGACTTAGCGCGAGGTGTTTCGGTTTGATCCCTGCGTAGGACAAGTGTTTGAGTGATCTAAGAATGCTTGTTTTGAAAGTGTGTAAAACCACCCGCGACACAAGGACTTTAAGGGGGAGTCGTTAAAATAGCTATGCAGTTGAATTTTTCACTTCTGTCACCGTGTTACAAAAACCACTATAAAATATCGAGATTCAGGAATATTTAGTACGGTCGGTATAGATATGATAAATATAAGTCCGCAAAACTATGAAACCGTTTAAACCTTTAGTAAATTTGTTTTTCTTTTGTCTATTTGTATGGAACCCTAAATACCGCAAGTCCAACTCGCACTTGAACAGTTTTACTGTTTCAAAGAACGATTAATACAAGGTTCCAAACATTGTAGTGGTTGTATAGTATATCTTAGTTTCACTTGCCTTGCTTTTATAACAATAAGTTAAGTAAAGATAATAGGCCAAAAACCTTCCTTTCTACATGAAAAAATGGGACCTTTGTACATGACTTGAATGTTTGTGAAACTCCCTCCGATACAAGGATTAAATTCTGAGCGTATGTATGTGACAAACAAACCGATAATGAAAAGAAGAATGATTTTTTGGGGATAGTTTTTAAGAAAAACTTTACTTGATTACTAGCGACCTGCCCCGGCTTCGCACGTAAGGACATTTATTTCTTAAGCTTATTTTCCGGGATAGAAATACTATAGCCTGTACGAATTCGGAAGAATCCCTCTAAGTAATCTATACTAATATATAAAACTGAAGAGTTTGTTTGTTTGTTTGAACGCGCTAATCTCAGAAAATACTGGTCCAAATTGAAAAATTATTTTTGTGTTGAAAAGACCATTCATCGAGGAAGGCTTTAGGCTATAAACCATCACGCTGCGACTAATAGGAGCGAAGATACAATGGAAATTGTGAAAAAAAACAGGGCAGGTATAAATCATAACTTATATCTTCTACCCACGGGAACGAAGTCACGGGCAACAGCTAGTGGTAAAATAAATTTTGAAATCGGTCCAGTAGTTTTTGAGCCTATTCAGTACAAACATACAAAGAATTCCTCTTTTTTAATATTAGTATAGATAGGCCCTATTAAAACAGTAGCTGTATTTCAATTATTTAGGCACTTACAAAAAGATAATCTTGCTGTGTCTTTTTATACAAACACGTGTCAAATAAATAAACGACTTATAAAAACAAACTACTGACTTTTGGTTTTAAATTATGACTTATTTTATATCTACATTTAATGCATCGTAATGAGTACTACTAAACTGATTGTGACGAAAACTCACCGTTCTTATAGTTGGACATGTTGACAGCGGCTGTTGTGGTTTCCGGGATGACCGTTGTTGTGATATCCTCTGAAAGGAGAATACGTTTTAATAATAGTAAAACTCTTTTTTACCTTTAAAATTATGCTGAGGAAAATGTAATGGCCAGGCCAATTTTAATATATAATTAAATATATAATTTTAATATATAATTTTAATATATAAGTAATATAGGCCAGGTAGACCGAGTAGCTGCTTTAAATGGGATTATTTGCAAATACCGGTATAGAAAAAAAAAAGTTTTAATGTAACTCGCTTCGATCTAAATAAAAATACATTATCTATTAAGCCTCACACTTGTTGATAGCCAATATAAACTATTTCTCCTATCGCGAGTCTGCTGGTAGATTTCTTTTGTAATAAGCAGCACCCTTGTACATATTCTGCTGCTTTTGTTTAAATAATCGATTAATAAAATAAAACTTTGTAAGAAAGAAACTTACCAGTAGTCTTAGCACTTTCAGTGGTACTTATAGTACCATTATCACTCTCAGTTACATTTTCAGAGGAAACAGAACTGAAAGTAGTTAATCCTTGACTTGAAGTTGAAGTAACAACTGTTGTTTCTGCACGCTGAGTTGTAGACGACGGTAACTCAGTTGTAGTTGTGGTTGTAGATGACGACAGTTGAGTTGTAGGCGCTTCGGTTGTAGTGGTAGTTGTTTCGGGTAATGCTGTTGATGTGGTTGTTAATGGTGCTGCTGTTGTTGTTGTTGTTGTTGATGTTGTAGTTTTTGTTGTAGTTTTTGTGGTTGTTGTAGTTGGTGGTGGTGTTGTTGTCGTAGTAGTCGTTGTTTCTGGTTTTGGTGGTATCGTTGATATTAATACCCAGCCTTCAGTTTGCCATTTTTCTGAAACATTTAATATTTATGAAATTAAGCGAAGGTAAATGAAATAGTTTATTTTGCAAATAGGATCAAGTGGCAGCATTTAATAATAGGAGAAATGTTGTCATTTTTACATGTCATATTTTGAGCTAGCTGTAGTCCAAATAACCTAACTAGCTCCCTCCGAAGAAACTTCGAAACAAACTCACGAAGTTTGCAACATGTACCACACATAATATAATAACAATATTGCAAACATACAAGCTTTTTTATACATAGACTAGCTGTTGCCCGCGGGACGGCCCACTACAAATCGCAAATGATCATACGGGAACATAATTGGATGTGTTAATCCTAGTTATAAACTATCTGTGTACCAAGTTTCGTCTAAATCCGTTCTGTAGTTGTTGCGTGAAAGAATGACAATTATAGTATGAATAATAGTAGGATAGTACACCTTCATAAAGTTCTACTCTTAAATCAGTTACATAATATAGTTCACGCTAAGTTTTTACATAAGGAAAATGGTGGAGTAAGTAATAATTTATTTTTTGCTAGCCTGTGTTTAGTATGAACAGGAAATAAGTCGTTGTAACAGATTATCTTAAAGAGGATGTATTCATTTTCAGTTTACAGACGATAATCTTATGTTGAAGGCAAAAAATCTTGGCACCGGTAGTTAAGCAATGGTTGGTACGGATATAAATTTGATGGGACACTTTTTTAACGTCGACTTTAAAAAGGAAGAATTCCTAATTTGTCTCTATATTTTTTGTGTTGGTAATCTTAGAAGGTTCCGAAGTTCAAACTTCGGACTGGATGATCCGTTTTTATAGCTGTTATTTCGGTTTCATTATAATTTCATCAAGTTTTGCTCAGTAGTTTTTATTCGAAGTCAGTTGTAGGTTTTGGTTCTTAAAAAAATATGATGTTGTAAAATGTTCTTTTTATTTAGATTATGTAGTTGAACGGAACCCTCAGGGGCCTCAGGATCGCGAAACCAACCCACACTTTACTGGTTTAATCAAGATACCATAACTGAAATAAAACCTCTTTCTTTACACATGTATTTAAATGTTTTGAAGTTTTTTCTTCAATTACTTTTATTAAAATTCTTTAAAGAAGTACTCCTGAATAGCTTTTGTAATGAAATTCGCACGAAATGATTTACCTTGCTTTTAGCAACCCATCTTAGATAAGGACGACCTCTAGATAGAGGTTGACACGAATCTGATGTTTATTTGCGGAAGTTTAAAAACATTAGGCAGACACTTTTTACTATACGTAGGTTAAAATTCATTGTTAAGTTGAGACAGAATAAAACAGCGACCATTTTATTCTTTGTGAATGCTTCTTTTCTAAAAATACTTAAATGTATTAATCGATGTAAAGTATTGCTTTCATTATTATATCAGCAACAGAAATACCTTATCTGTGAAAATGTAAAGTGTCTAGCTATCGTTAGATACAGGGTGGTGACAGACGCATGGACAAGCGACTTAGTAACATGGTTCCATTTAATGTTTGGGTACAAAAACCCACCCAGACTCAGAACAAGCATTTGTGGATCACACAAATGCTTGTCCTACGCGGGGATCGAACCCGCGACACGACGGGCACAGTGGGTTTGGCGAGGTCATCTCAACCACTCGGCTATCCGTGCCGTCAGTACAGCAACATAACAGTTACATGTATAATTTGGCAAACTTTGCTAACAATAGGTCCCGTAGCATTATCATAGTATTAAAAATACCCGTTACACATAATTTTACGGTACTGATTCTTGAACATAAGGCGGTTTGTATGCATAATGTTATGTAATTTGAAAATTTTTGATTTTGAAATGAAACTACTTTTACGGATTTTTTCGCGGTTTAATTTTAGATTTTAGTTCCCGACGTTTCGAAAACTTTGCAGGTATCATGGTCACAGGCAGACTGAGATGGCGTTCGTCGTTTTTGATTTAAAAGGAAATTTGGCTTTAAATAGACAGTCTGGCAACCAGTGTTGCCCAGGTGATTGGATTGAGGAAGTCGGATAAGCAGCTGCCCCTTGCAAATACAGCTCCTTGTTGTTTGTATGACTGCACGGATAGGCGAAATGAAGCCGAATGGTTGAGGTTACCACGAAAAAACCACTGTACGCGTTCTGTCGCAGGTTCGATCCGCAGGACACGTATTTGTGTGATCCACAAATGCCTGTTCTAAGTCTGGGTGTCATTGTGCATGTGATTTGTATGGTATGCTATCATAAGCTAGCAGGGTGAAATTTTCAGGGTAGCTTAAAATCCAATGACAGTGCAATTTACAACTATAAAAACGGCCGGACCGATTTTGATAAAATTAGTGTGGAGTGACATTTAAAAAGGCAGGAAATTTAGATTTTTCAAATCTATTATTCTTAAATACATTCAAAATAACGTTTATTTTAAAAGATATTTTTCAAAAACCTGGTTTAGCCATTTCTCACGAGTATCGTGCAGTCACAATAGTAAGTGGAACACCATGGTCACGGAAAGTAAGTTGTCGTGATCGATGGCTGGACCAGTACCGTTGACTTGGACGAGAGCCAATAAACCCACAACAAACTTTATGCTAGATCTGTTTGGTTTGATAACTCTGTGTATGAAATACTTTGTTTATAGACAAATGGATGAATATTGCTGGCGGGGTATGTAAGACCAATCTTTAAAAGGGTTTTAAAATTTTAGAATATAAATGTCATTTTTAATGCCTGTGCTTATGATAATGGCTTCATTAAGAAAATCAACAAAACTTGGATGAGAGACAAATAAGACAAAAGCAACTGTCTGAAAAGAGGATGGAAAGCTTTTAACCAGCTGTGTTTGATCGTAGCTGCCTTTTTAGCCGAATGATTTAGCTAAACTAATGACTAGAATCTAATGTATATATGGAAATGACAGATCTGAACCATGTGACTTATCGAATAGAAATGTCATTTTCATGGGGTTTGTAACTTTTAGGCCGTGGGGGCCGAGTGCCAAAACGCTTTTTAAAGACCTAGCAAAGCGTCTCGTTGACACTTCTCGTGACCCAAAGGCTGGCTTTTACCTCGCTCAGAGGATTAGCATTGCCATTCAACGTGGCAATGCTGCCAGCCTTTTGGGCACACTCCCAGCCGGCAGCGATGCCGATGAATTTTTTGATGCTTTAATTTAATATGTTTTTGTTTTTTAACTTGTAAATATTTAACTCTGTAAAATTTTATGTATTTGGGCGTTATTGATTGTACAAATGTCACTCGACTGAAGTTGCACATATGATGAGGAAAATCCCAAAAAATGGCACAAAACATAATAACCCATATTGTAACGAATTGTCAACCAAAAAGTAAGTAAGTCTCCAATCCTCAAAATTACAGTAAATTACATACAAAAACCAACGTAATACAGATTGCCTATTTCCCACAAATCTATGATATAAAAAGAAAGTGAGGTTACAATTTCACTGAGGCAATACAATGTGTTTGACCCGGCGCGAGTTTGACCTGAATACGTGACGCGGTTGATAAGTCAAGCTTAGGTTACCGACCTCAAACTGCGGTTTGATTCCAGATATCACCGCATCTAGGAAGATTATTGTTACTAATGTCATTAGGAACACTTTGCTTTTGTGCTGTTTCCTCTGATGGCACGAATTGCCAAAATATTTAAAACTAGCCAACACTGGGCGATTTGCTGTGGATTCGTATTTTTGTATCTGCCCACTACAAATGGAAAATGATACCAGGACAACATAAAATCAGGATAAAGCTATTGTTCGATCTAACTATGTGTTGGTCCAGGTTTTATAAAATATTTATTTAGCAAATTTCGTGAAAATATAATTGCTGGGCAAAGATTTTTATTCGAAGATGATAAGGCGGCACCTTTAATAAAATAAGCTCGAGCTTTAAAAAATATAGACTGTTCAGAAATTCTACTAATTCATCATATCATATAATACTAATAGCAGTCTATTAGAACATAGAAAATGAAGCATAATTAGTCTTGCAAAACCACGACCATCCTTTATACCAATTTGCCAACGTCTTCCGAAAAATGTTCTAACAGAATACAGATTGTTTTCTTAAGTTTAGACTTCTTCTAGTATATTACCGTCCTAACCTTTATCAGAGTATATATTCAAGGTGAAGACTGCACACGTAATACTTCCATAAAACAATATCTTAATAGTTGGCAATTTAAAATGTGAGTACGACGTGCTTCTGAATAACTAGCAATGATCGTTGTCAATATATGTACTTGTAGGTAATGAAAAACTATTAAAGGAAGCTACAAAAGTACTCATTTTAATTTGGCATTGAAAAATAATGGGTTTCTCAAGGCAGTTGAAATCCTTCGACAAATCCAGAGACAGTCAAACGACATATTGAACCTGATATTCAAAAATTTTTGATGAAACTTTGTCAATATTTTTTTATGAGATAAAGCTCTCAGAATATCTTCTTTTTAAACTACTCCCCCACGAAAGATTTAATCCTTGTTTCGCGAGAGGTTTCACAAACATTCAAGACACATCTATACATATAATAAATCTGTAGAAAAGTAATTTTTGTACATTGAAGAAATTGAAAAAAAAAATAGCCAGCGTGTGAAAAGATAAGTAACAGAACCCATTTCCATAATTTTTGAAATTTTTGTCTGTTTGTCTGTTTATCTGTTTGTTTGTGCGCGCATCACGTAAAATCTACGAATTCAATGCAGACAATGTTTATATACAAAAATTAAACGCAACTTGAGGTATAACTTAGTTTTTATTTCATCGAAATCGGTTCACTCTATCAAAAGATATGATTAATTTAGTGAGTTCAAGAAGTAAAATATTACGTTACGCAATTCAGTATAGTACTTGCAACGACATCTTAAGACTAAAAATAGAACTAATGTTGATAGTTGAAATCCAAATCCGATAGATGGCGTTGTGCAAATGACGTCATTTTCTGAATCGCGGTGTTAAGAGATTCCGCGCGAGAATCACGTCGACCGTGTTTACTTGAAAAATTGGGTTTCGTTTGGTGTCTTAAAAGTTCTGGAGTGTGTCGTTAAAGGTCTTAGGTTGCTTGGAAGATAATCGTTGTTCTAAATTGGTCGAAATATAAGTATTGGCTGTTTGGTTTCCTTTGGTCATTGGTTTGAAGTAGGAAAGTAGTATTTTATTTACTTCGTAGTTTGTATCTAATAGTGCCAATCGTTTTACAGTAACTTAGCCAATTCGTTGAGTCACGACCACGAACAGACGATTCGTTGTCATACTTAAGGCGCGTACGCACGTACGACCACGAACATAGCGAACACAAACACCAGACCCGAACATTTGGTTCGTACGTATGGACGGCATATTCGAACACGAACGCAAACATAGTTCGAGTCGAGTTCGCGAACAACAGTCGTGAACTCTATCTTAGTAGCCATGACGGCGCCGCTGGAAGTGGTCGATTGTGAAGTAGCGGAGAATTTTTTGATGTTCGCAGTGATTCACGAAATGTTGTTTCCTAAAACGGATCCTAGATGGATCCGCACTGCGATAACGGGCCCGCACCCCGCCCAGATCTAGGTATACGAACAGTTTTGTTGCGTAACATTTATTAAAGCTCTTCGAACACCGTCCATACAGAACACACTACAAGGATCGCCGCGAACATGTTTGACGAACAGAGTGTTCGATGTTCGATAGTGGTACGCACGTGCGAACCAAGTTGTTGCGTATCATGTAACTCAACAAATTTATTCGTACGTGCATACGCGGCTTTAGACTGTTCGACGCACCGTTCTTTTACGTTTGTAGGCTATTCGGTCATAAGTGTTGTTGGTTTTTTTATGCTTAAATTTTCCTTGAAAATGCCTCAAAGAAAAAACCTAACCTTTCGCTGCATAGCCGAAATGCGAAAAGGATGAGACTTAGTAGGTCTCAGGAATCGGAAGAAGATCGTGAAGCACGGTTATCTGCTAACCGAGAGCACATCGCTCTTTCACGTGAATCTGAAACGTTCACCGAAAGGGAGTCACGTTTAAGTTCACAAAGAACACGGACCGCAACTTGGTGGTCTCAAGAGAGCATCGAGACGCAAACGACGTTGTTTTGTTCTCAACAACCACGCGAACGAAGTCGCGGGCACAGCTAGTACACAAATAAAACTAGATTCGGGATAAGCATTCGTGGATCACATTAACGTTTACAGTACGCGGGAATCGAACCCACGAAACGTCGCACACAGTGGGTTTGTCGTGGTGACCTCGACCAAACATATCAAAAAAATGTTTTTGCTTTCCCGTCATAGCTACCCATAGATAGATAGATAGATAGAATACTCTTTATTGTTATAAGGAAAAACAATTTAGGTCAATACAAACAAATATGATGAGTACAAAAGGCGGTCTTATCGATAAAAAGCAATCTCTTCCAGACAACCTTTGGATGGAATTGAATTATGGAAGAATTTGAAACATAAAGTTAGAATCTAGATACTTAGAATGAAAACCAACGAATACCATCTCGCGCTTAAGTTTGGTGTGTCGAAGAAAATATTGTCTTTCGGACATAATTAAATTGAAAAGAAGTATTGAATAGGAGGAGTACCAAAACCTCATAATATGCAATTGAACGAAGGGAGATTCGGTAAGTAAGTGGAGGAATAGAAACATTATACCTGCAGCGGAAGATGGATAGGAATCAAAAGAAATATAAAGACAAATGGACGTGGCATTGCAATGTACATCAGTTCAGTAAGACCAATATGAGGCTAGCTAATTTTATAGTTCATGTAACTGCTGGCAATAAAACATATTTCGTTCATCACGACTTTACAAAGATACACACTTAACTTTTTCCAATTTGCGGTTGCCCCAAATTCTTTCCCACTTAAATTGAAATGTGTGGAATTCGCTACTTTATGCATTGCAAATGCAAATATTAGCAGGTAGAACCGCTATAAATTAGTAAACAAACAAATTTTGGTCTGTTCGTCAAACAAACCCATTGAGTCATTGAACTTTTTTCTCAGAATGTGTAGGTGGGTGACAAAAACATAGATGACTAAATTCTAAGCGGTATTTCTTTAGTTACTCATTTATCAATGTGTAAAGATGAAATTATAATGATAAAGCATTAAGTAGATGGATTTGATTGGGATCATAAAGGTGCATGAGAACCGCTTCAA
The DNA here is from genome assembly GCF_003590095.1 of Trichoplusia ni. Classification (NCBI taxonomy): domain Eukaryota; kingdom Metazoa; phylum Arthropoda; class Insecta; order Lepidoptera; family Noctuidae; genus Trichoplusia; species Trichoplusia ni. The sequence continues at coordinate 440,662 of NC_039498.1, forward strand.
GATATCATTAAAGTATTAGGATTTAAGTTTGCAAATCGCTCAAACATAAATTGACATCGAAAGAAAATGCCTATATTCCTGTTGCATTGACTCCGATTAGAAATTCCATTGCCCAAGATGACACAGGGTAATCTTGTCTTATCAGATTCTGCACAACAAATTTTCAATCCGAAATATCCTACAAGAGCTACCCTCAATTTCACAAACACCTCAATGATAAAGTGTCACCATTTATCCCTACACACAATTCTTGGATTAACCTCCTCAATAGCAATACTAAAAAACATATAAGTTCAAATTCAAATAACTTACCATCACTTTCAGTAACTCTTTCCGGTTCTTTCGCAGCCTCTTCAGACGTCGTTTCCACCTTCGCCCCTTCCGTAGACGCTGACGTCACAATCGGTGACGTAGTAGCTTCGGTATCCGTAACCACTTGCTCTGCTTCCGTAGTAGAAGTAGCTTCAGCTGTCTCCGTAACTTGAACTGTCGTTTCTTTAACGGCTTCCGTAACCGTCGTTTCAACAGTTGCTTCAGAAATCGTCGTTTTCTCAGTCGGTTTTTCAGTTTCAGTAACAGCTGCTTCAGTGGTTGTGACTTCAATATCTTTTTGTGTTACAGGTGCGATAGTTGTTGAAGTTGTAGGTGCAGCAGTAGTTGTAGTAGTTGTTGTGGTTGTAGTTGTTGTCGATGAAGCGGTGTTGTTGATGTATGTTATAGATACTGATGATGGACGAGTGAATATAGGTTTGGAACTTGTTGATTGAGGTAGTATAGTTATGTTTAGTCTAGGCGGGATTGGTAAAGGTATTTTCGTTGATGGCCGCTTGCTAGGTGGTCTGTACGGTGGTTTCCTAGTAGTATTGTAAACTGGTTTAACGGGCCTAGGTTTGTATGTGGATGAGTATTGAGGTCTAGTGTGGTTGTATGGCTTATGTGTCGGTCTGAATGTAGGTCTTACAGGTTTTCGTGTAGGCTTAGGTTTAGCTGTTGTTGTAGCTTTTGTAACCTCATAGCTATCAGATTGAGTCTTATCTGTAACTATATTATTAACATCACTAGACACCGTTTGGAATGTAGATAGCTTTATAGGTATTTCTGTTATTGGAGTTTCAGTAGCTTTACTCTCAGGTTTAACTGTAGTTTCAACGATAGCAACTGTAGTCAATTTAACTTCATCGTTAACTATCTTGTTATCAATAGTAGTTTGTTCATCAGATTTAGTTTCTAAACTAATAGATTCTGTTCTATCTAGAACAGAAGTAGGTTTTTCAGTGACTGTAGTTTCTATCTTTTCCGTCGTTGTTTTCGTAGGGAATATATCTGGTATCTTACTACCTGTAGGCGGAACTTTGTCTTCAATTTGTGGATGGACGAAGTTAGCACTGTCTATTGAGTTATCATCGATGTTATTGCCTATTATCTGTGGTAGGATGGTCTTATCTGGTATTTGACAGCAGGATCCAAAGTAGAATCTGTCGATGCAGGTTCCGAGATGGGTACCATTGGCTTTTAGGCAATCTATGGCGAACATACACAGTCCTTCTTGAGCCGTTCTTCTTGATATGCACGGCAAGTGTCTTATATTTCTAGCTAGTGGCACTGGACCTGGAGAGATAGAAAAAATAGGTTAATATGTTTCAGTTATCGGCAATAAAATATTGTGAAGATGATAAATATTCATGTAATTTTTTATTTTGTTTTTTTGACCTAGATGATAAAAATAAATAATCAAATTTGGACACACTTGTTTAAGATGCGGGTATAAATTAATGCCATTTTAACAGTCGGTTAGGTTGGCGATAGACTTGTTCAACAGACCAGACTGTTAATTACCATTTCTTTTAAAGTATAGTATTCTTAGTATTAGAAAACCATAATATTAAAGAAAAGTAGCGCTTTGATAAGATCACGTAATTAGAAATTACTTCCAACTACAGCAACATATTAAGCTTATAAATTTCCGCCTTATTTGGCGTTAATTGAATACCTAAATTAGTTAGTTAATAAATGTGTGTATAATTTACTAAGTTATTTTTACACCTCAACAGTATTTATTATTCTCATGTAACGGATTCCGAATTCCCTTTCGATTTTATGTCGTAAAAATATATTGAATAAAATTAAAATTTTGGCGCCATCGTTGTTAATTAATGACAAATCATTACTATTTGACTTTGTTAATGGCGTAGGTTGGTTATAAAAAAAAACCTATTTATTTCGTTAGTGAGACACAAAGTGAGTCATATGTTCTTTGCTTTTAAAAATAAGAAATCACTAAAATGTGAGTCAGTCTTTCTGTACAAAAAAAAAACATTTTTTTAAAAGAAACTATTTAATCATCAAATATATGACCGTACCAAAGGTGGCTTAGCTTCGAATTTCATTTTTTTGATAATGATTTTTAACCAGAATGAGTAATCACATATGAGGTATATGTGATTACTCATTCTGGTTAAATACTACGAATCATGAGATACAGGTAGTGGCAGACTGATGAACAGACGAACAGACAGCGGAGCCTTAGTAATTAAAGTCATTATTCAACCCTCTAGTTCCAGAAGCCCCAAAAGGAAGAATAAAAAGAATTCTTGACGTCAAACTAAATCACGTCCTTGTAAATTTTTAATACTTAAAAAAATTTAGGTCTAGGTTGACTTTTATTAAGGTGTCAGGACTACTTCTTATTTCTGAGCCCCAGTTCTTATTACCCCAGCTAAGACATAAGAGTATCTAACGAACTTGTCAAAAACAGATGAAATTATCTAAATTAAATTAAACCGAGGAGGCAAAAAATACTAAATTTTATTCTTAAAATCGATACCAATAGCGACATCTACAGAGTTTTCCTCAAGTTTATCTAACAGTAGCCTTCTAACGAATAACAGATGCTATCAATAGATGGCGGTACCAATTGAATTTTACGTTAGATAATTAGCAAGTTGGTCAGGTTATAAATTCTTCAGTTTATATGGTTTTGTCAAAATTCCAGTGTAAGCGTCAGTGCTTCTTTCTGGGTCGGGTGGGATCAAAAACAAGAGCACCCACCTCTCTCTCTCTCTCTCTCTACTATTCTACTCAGTATCAGACTTGTAGGGGAATAGCTCTATGCAAGGTAAAAGAAGAAGAATAAAATCTATTTATTTACTTGGACTTAAAATAGAGTTTGACGAAAATAAATCAGATACCATTGTAAACGGTGGTTAAAGTCATGGTATTCAATTGATAGTTATCTTTTGGTTTATTTTGCACCCAACAAATGTACAACAATAATGTAGGTACAACAAAATTATGACCTTAATAAGCGCTGCTTAGCCTCGATTTTCGTTTTTAGTTTAGCATATGTTGTTATAGCGTCAACAGAAATAAATCGTCTCTAAAATTTCAACTGCTGTCAGATAGGCAGTGAGATGGACGGGACCTTGTCTTTGGTGTTTGCAATCCTTATAAATAGTGTTTTTTTTTTCTCTAGCCCACTGTGTTCCACTGCTGGGCAAAGGCCTCTCCCAAATCCTTCCACGACTCTCTATTCTGGGCCGCATGGAACCAGCCAAGTGATATTAAAAGTGAAAAATGATAAGGGCTAAAACACTCGACTATGCTTACAATACATTCGCTAAAATGACCTATCAAAACAGACAGACCCATCAAAACCGGGTTCGTCCTTACGTAGAAGTGTGTACACAAACCGTTCGTTACCGAGTACCGGCACTGACCATTCAAACTTATAACGGGTTCCACCATTTTTGACCGACAGATTAACTCCAAAAACAAGTTTAACCGTTGCCACTATGGATGTGGAATTTAGTAGTTTTACTTTATTCAGTACTTGGGATTAAAGTGACTCTAAATTGTTTAAGCAGAGATATTTAATTGAAACTCCTAGACCTGAAGATTTTTTTTTACTATATGCTAAATCACTGCAATATCAATATCAAAACGTTTTTTAGAAAGCCGCGAACATCAGAATTGAATTGAGAGGTTGAATTACCAACAAAACATCAAACGTCATGTTGTACAACATGTTCTTTGATGCGGCTATTATTGAAAACTTAGCCAACCAACAGTAATACCCCAAAAATACGAATTTACATACAAAAATTACATAACTGTTCCTATAACAGAAAAATATCAGAATAAAACCTCAAAAATCGTTAACATTTTTCGATCAAAACTGATCACTGATCATCACCACATTATTTTCAATATTATGTAATAAACGTAACCGTATTATGTACCATATAAATCTGACCATATACAATTCTAATATAACCAATGTAATTGAATTACTGTACCGTACGTGCACAGTGGTCGAGTTCGTCTCGAAGTACCGTTTGTAAACAAGTATTTCTTACTCTTCTGACATAGTTTATAATTGATTGATAATATTGCTTTCTTGCGGTCTGTGGTAGACGGTATATTGTAGAAATCAGATGGGAATATCCCATCTGTATATTATCAAAATACAGTTGGGAATACTGTAAAAGATGGTGGTATGCATCAGTTCATGATTAAGGACTCCGGTTTAGTCCGAATATAGTAGGGTAATCCCGATAAATACGTACGAGTAAACCGTTGCATCGAATATAATATAACAAGAGTGTTTTGGTGTTAGTAGTGTATTTATTTGTTCACGAAATAAAAATGTCTGGAAGTGCCCTTTTAAGTTAAAATATCAAAAACATAATTTATGGGATTCCTTTACATTCGATTAACGATTAAAATATGAACTAAATGTCTTAATGACAGTATTATATAATTTAAAAAAACTGGTCAAGTGATGCATGGACTCTCGTCACTTTAGCTTTTGTACACATATGCAAAAGAAAAAGAAAGTAGTTTAGTAATAGATGGGGAGCCTTCAAATTCAAGATCAAAAGTTTTTTATTTCAAGAGTTATTTAAATAATATGTATGTAGCTTAACCTCGATTTTTATCCATGTTTTATCCGCAACGGAGATACATGATCTATCAATGTTCATGAAATACAATGTTAGTGTTTATAAAAACAGTTCATTATGCTAATTACTCAAAGGAAGTCTACTTTAAATCTTTTTATGGATTTTGTAATATACTGAACTCGTATTTATGTTTCAGATACAATGCGTCGTAATATTACGTCTTAATACAATCGTCCGTGAATATATATTTCCTAATTATGCTTCTGTGTAATTAATAGGTGTTATCAAATCTCTATTATCCTTTGTAGTGTAGTACAAAAGATTTTATGTAATTATTCTAGAGATAATTTACGAAACCTTGCGAATTCAGTTTTTTGGTTCCACGTGAGACAAAAACTTATCCTGGGTTTTGACTTGAGGCGTAGCTTTATGTTACCTATGTTTTTTGTACTTTAGATACGAGAGAATAGCGTTGTGACTCTGACTACACAGATAGCCGAGTAGTGACTACGCCAAACCCAATGTGCGAGCCGTGTCGAGGTTCGACCCCGCGTAAAACAAGCTTTTTTGTGATCTACGAATGCTTCTCTGAGTCTAGGTGTCTTTGTGAATTTTTCTGAAACCTATCGCATGTAATCCTGTTGGTGCGATAGGTTTCATAAACATTCAAATTGCATACATAAAGACAACAAGACTCAGAACAAGCATTCATGGATCACACAAACACTAAACTTGTCCCACACGGGTTCGAATCCGCAACACATTGCACGCATTGGTGACCTACACACACTTGACTATTGATTGCTTCATTGCCACCTGTCTACAGTTACCTAGCGCTATCCAACCAAAAGGGAGAAACAAAAAGACCCACAGGAGACACTGATAAATAAGTGAAAAATTTAAAAACCAATTAACTTTATCGACATTTAACAATCATTTCCATAAAATTTAAGACCACTTTTGATATTATATCGCCTCCATATTTGGTTTACTGGGTTTCCCGTACGGTATACGTAAAACGAAAAGAAAGTGGTGACTCACGGAATGTTCGACTCGCCTCTTATTAGTCAGGCACGACATTAAAAACACATTTACTTAAAGGTGTATTCATATAGAGATAACAAGGACTTTGTGTTGTATGACTAAATGTTCATTCTGGTAACTAATTAAAGCGTAGCAGAATGTGGACTTAATCTTACAAATCTTACTTAACTTTTCTGTATAAATATGATGATTTTTTTAAAAGAGAACTGTTCACCCAGTCCCTATTCCTGAGGTAACAAACATAAAAATCAAAGAAAAAATGTAGACAAATTGAGAACCTCCTCTATTTTGAAGTTTTGAAGTCGGTTTTAAATTTACTTATTAATATATTACAATTTTCTATCGACAACAAAAAAGAGCTTCTCTTTTTTACGTTGTTACCTTCCAACTACTAGAATTTGACTGGCCTGCTGGTCTAGTGGTTAGTGACCCTGACCGCTTAGGTACCGGAGGTCGTGGATTCAATTCCCACCTAGGACAAATGTTTGTGTGATGAGCACGATCATTTGTTCCTGTGAATGGGTGTAGTTTATCTACATTATGTATGTATTTTGAAATATACATATGTAAGTATGTTTATCAGTTGTCTAGTACTCAAAATACAAGTTTTGCTTAGTTTAAGATTAGATTGCGTTGTTATTATATTCAAAATCACACACACAGGTATAAATCACGTAAGTTGTACGACTTGTAATCTCCACACGATTTAGCGATTTCTTTCAACGCTAACGTTTGAACAAACATTATAATATTGTCGCTCGTAGGACAAATACTGATTGTAAATTGTTTATTTACTTAAGTTTTTCTTACTTCTTTAACATAGTACTTTGTATTACAAAAAGACCAGTACCAACTGATAGAGAACCCGGCAAGACTGGATTTGATCTTAACAGTTTAGTCAGACTGCATTTCAAGGGATCGCTGTCAGGAATGAGCTTTTTAATATCTGATAGAATCATTTAATTCAATAGAATCATTAATGAAGTTATTTCAATAAGAAGCGTATTTTTAAACCTCGATTCAAAAAGAAGAGAGGGTTTATAACTCTACTGTTTATGCTTTACTTTGTTCGACGTGTCTCTCTGTCTGTCTGTAGCATCGTAGCTGCCGAACAGATTCAACGACTTTAATTGAGTTTGTTTTAAAAATGAATAACGTGTGAGTGCTGTTGCAACATGTTTGATAAAAATCTGTCAAGCCATTTGACCAAAACTGTAGGGGTGAAAGTTTTTCACTCTCATCATTCACTCTCTGTCATCATTTCAAATACGATTGTGTGGAAAGAAGACGCTGCTCTACAATAAATAGTACACTGTCTCACTCCCACAACTAAGGCTGTCTTACTTCAAGAGCTAGTCCCTCATTAATACAACACAGTTTATCGCTCTCTAAAAACGTTTCCTGCTAACCGCTGGTCGTAACAGTAAATAATAATTACAGGTCCTAGCTTAGACTATAAATAAATATAAACAGGTTACACGCGGATGTTCTGGACTGGCCTGTTCAACAGAAAAGTAGATTTGCTCCCTACTTGTTTAGTATTCTTCGTTTACCGGTTTATAGAAAACAAAGAAAAAGCTTTATGTTGATTTTGTTAAAGCTCAAAATCGTGTGGAATTAAACCGCACAATATTCAAGCAAGAACGATGTAGTTTAATAATTACGAGTACTTGTGATTAGCCCTTAAACAAACTCGACCGTGATTTAGGATTTAAGTGTCACTGCACAGCGCCATCTAGTGAAGCTACAAGTGAATTATTGATCCATATAAATCTGAACTTATTGTGTTTTTTCTATGTTTAAAGGAATGACCAAGAAAAGCGAGTTATTATTTCATGGTTTTTATAGATATCTATAAGTTTATCAGTTTCTTGATTCTGCTATTATGATAGTTTTTAAAGCATCTATCACCTGTTAATGTACTTTTTTCGTGTTTTTCGTACCATCGTCGTATTCTGTAGTTTCTTAAATGGATATTTTTCTCTGAATTCGGACATAAAATAAAAAAGACGTAAAGGCACTTTATGTCATATTTTGACTGGGTGCTGTTCTTTGTTTTATTCAGGAGTTTGGGGCCGAGCGACAAAACCGTTCTTTAACTTAAACAGAAACAAACTATTACCAAACTAAAGTTTCGCCTATGCTGGGGCCGGGTGTCGTTCATGCACACTTTCTTTAGTTCTTTATCTCTTTCATACCAAAACATATTTCAAGTACGCAGAATGAAAAAACAACAATATTCATTTCTCCACATCAAATACTTGTCAATATGCAATCGCCTTTACATTTAAATGTCAAGATATTTTAAAAATCTGAGTCACAGGTGACAGGTCGTCGACCCAGATATTAGTCCACCATAATCTGTGACCATAATACATTCATGATATTTTACATATTGATCTCATATAAGATGCAGTAACAGGATATTATTATTATGAGATTGAAATAGTATTTTGAATGAGTTCAATATATGTAGTTCTATTGGACTCATTAATTAAAATAAAATTCATGTTATTTTGTCTCTTTGCTCAAAAAAAAAATGAAGTATCTTCTGTTTTTATGTCGATAAGCGACCAGGTGCATGTTGAATTAGAAAAGGGATTAGGAAATAATCTAAAGAAAAACAAATCAGTTAGGTGACAAAAATAAATTAGGTTGGGTCCCCACATACATATTTGTACCTGTTAAAATGTTTCGCCCTCTTGTTAATAGAGTTCCGTTTTTACTCTTTGGGTACAGAGACGTAAAAATAAATAAATATGCTTTAAGAAAGATGGTATCAGGTCCGATATCTGCATTCTGCAATGGGACGAACGTCAATGTAACCGTGATCATCAAATCATTTTATATAGTGATGCTTGGGAGAGCTTTTGTGTAGTCTATCACATAGCTTATACTACAGCCTACAATGCAGTAAATAACAACCTTTATATCTTTACGCCGCAAAGCAAGGACGGTCGCTCTACATAAAAACCAGAAACTAACTGTACAATAAAAGGATGAGAACAAGATAGGTACAGCCAGCAACAAAAGACGAGTGACACATTCCGATTAACAAAGTGCCAGAATTTTGAGCTACATGATCGATCATAGGTTATCCTACACTTGATTCGATTGGCCCGTGCATGGGTGACTAGCTATGTCATAAAGAGTTCTTCCGGGATTCGGAAGGCACGTTAAATTTTGGACTCAGGCTGTTATTTATACATCTTTGACAGTCGTTACGGGTAGTTAGAAGCTAGAAAGTCTGATAACAAGTTTAATTAAGTAGTATCGTGTTGCCCAGGTAGGTCAGGAGAAGGTCAGATAGGTAGTCGCTCCTTGTACTTAGCTGTATCAAGTTAGACTGGAAGCCGACCCCAACATAGTTGGGAAAAGGCTAAGATGGTGTTAATACGTGGTGCCAACTTGTCAAGCTTATTTTGTTACCTAGAGGCACAAAGGAACCACGTGAATTTGATCATGAACAGTTGTTTTATACATTGTATTAACGGATATCTGCTACTGACCATACTTGTATCCTACATAGAGTTTACAGCCGGTTTGTATAGAACGAGTCTTGGAACCAGGTCAGAAAATTAGGAAGATCTCGGATAAGGCTGACGACCTAAATACCGAAGATAAAGATTCAAGAGTAATAAAAAAACAAGTCTTATTGTGTTGTTTGTATGACAGTATTTTGTGTAAGATAGTTTTATGTATACATAAATCAACTTCACAATACAATAGCAAATAACATATTGTTTTAAATGCTCCTAAATTGAAAACGTATACAATATTTCATATTAACAGGCAAGACTTAAGGGACTAAGATAGTTCAAATCAATTTAACTAACAAAATATCAATGTCTTTTCGACTTTCGTGAGACTGATTCATTATTAAATGACGCAACAGTTTTTTTTACGCGTATTTATCAGGATTGCCCGACTAGTTTCGGACTCAACCGGAGTCCATAATCATGAGCTGACGCGGCAGCGATGTTGCGAGTTGCTCTGTTCAACGGTATGTCTTAGTAAACTTTTACATCAACTAATTAGGTTTATTAGAGAAGACGAAGAGTGTTAGGAGAATAAACTCGTTATGATTGAACAACATATTGCAATTTGCTATTGCATAATATGATTTAAACAAGCTGTACTCCTTCAAAATGTTAAATGTGGATCCAATCACATAGATTCAATGCAGACAGTTTTATTAGATTTAAGTCAAACGCGCTTCGGGCATTTGGTGCTCTAGTTAAAAATACATTAATTAATAACATGTTACTGCATATTTTTGGCTTAGTTTTGTGCAGTGTTTTACCAGATCGGAGTAAGTAATAGGGACCACAAAGATTACCACGAAATGCTTCAAAAATACAACTGATTATTACTTTAGCAAGACCTTAAACAAATAATTGGGTTTGAGGACCTAAAGTTTGACCTTCACAAATAATTTATAAAAAATGTTTCATATTCCATAAAAAAAGTAATGATAAAGTATTTTATATTTTTACTTTAAATTCCTCCCGGGATTCCGTAGCCTCAAATACAAGAGAAAGTTGCAGGACTGAAGAAGTGCACCCGAAAGTGTAAAGTCCATGATTATTTCCCGGATGACCAAGCGAAAAACATCCTTATTCCTTTCCAAAAAACGCCTAAAGCAATAAAAATACTTTAACCATATTTCTCATAGTATTAGAATGTACGTGGACACTTGCGACCCACTTTGTCCTCGGCAAAGGAAGTGAAAGTGTGGGCAAAGTCACAAATGAGGATATCCTCATACATTTAGTAAGAAACCAGTGAAATACCGCACACCTTTTTGTGCTAGTTTCAATAATTAATGGCCGACTGCTGTCAGGAGATTTATTTAATTGTATATTGAATACATGATGTATAATAACTGTTTGATGTTTGTTATTGAAACCAGAGCAAAAGGATTTATTGTTTTTTGAAGTAACTTTTTTTGACAACAGATTTTTTTGTAGTTGATTTATTTAGATTATTTTTATATTTGGGTTTGTATCAAGCTTAAGTGGAATTATTGACGCTGTGGAAGAGAGACACAGTGCACTTTTATAAGTTTTGTTACAATTTGTTAAATACACAACGCCATCTAGTCACAAAATAAGCAAAGCTAGTTTTATGTGGACTAGTGTATACCTTTTATTTTTAAATAGATACATAATATATATTAATTATATAAAAACTGATCTTGCTCATCACAAAAATATTTGTCTTGATTGGGAATCGAACCCACGACCTTGGGTATAGCAGTCAAGGCCACTAGCCACTAGACCAACAGCCTAGTCAATGTAGGCTTCTATACTAATTTGGTTCTATTAGTGGATTCTTTTAATCATCTGTCAGTAAATATAACATGTTTCTAACCTATTCAATGTAACTGTTTGTCTCCTAAATATCTTACTTATATTAAAAAAGCTTAAGTTCGTAACTTTGGATTCAACTTGATTATAATATTGCCTCTCAAGACGAAATTTGTTGTTACAGGATAACACAGGACAGTTTTTTATCCCGACTTTATGTTCTGATCGCGGGATTACATTCGATCTGTAGCGCTCGACGCCGCTGGCATCATCTAGCAAATATCTAAAGGTCACTATATCCTTGCTCATTGACAAAGGTTTGTTTAAAAACCCTGGCATTTTAAAGAATCAATTGAACTATAATCCACGTACATATCATAAAGTTACTTTATTCGCTTATTAATTACACAGTTGACATTAACTGCACCTAGACAGATCATAATCCTCGTAAATAAAACAATAACAAAATGTACACTATTATTGCTGTCATTAAAATACGTAATAGATATCGTAATAATGACTAATACAAATTATTTTACAGAAATATTCGTATTTTGATAATAACTATCGTGAGAATGATTAATTATTAAATGATGTAATGGCACGCGTATTTATCAGGGTAGTCCGACTAGTTTCGGACCCAACCGGGGTCCTTAATCATGAGCAGTCGCGGCGGGATCGCGAGTCGAACTGGGTCCCGCCGCGTCTGCTCATTATTAAGGACTCCGGTCATCATTTAATAATAATATTTGTATTGTTACGGCTTTGCAGATCTCTGTATGTTTTTTGTATGCATGACGTGCAGGTTCTTTTTCAAAGCAGGGTAAGCACTAATATTCCTTTTAAAAAATTATATGCACTTTGATAATTATTCTGAGACACCACTGGCCAACGGTTAAGAAAAATATTGTAAGTAATATTAGAATCTGAAAATCGCCCAACTCGCAGTGAGCTAGCATGGTGATCACTCCTTACTTTTATGGGAAGAGGTCTGTGCCCAGCAATGGGATATAGACCCAATATATAATGTAAGACACTAATACTATTAATGAGGTATTTGAAAAAGAAATCTGTTTTAGTTCGTCAGACAGTTATCCAAAAAATATTAAAATACTTATTTTTTATTTTATCACGTAAACTAAAGAAGAAGGGCATAGTAATTTAAAATCTCGTGTGACGTCACTTACCAGTACCCTTCTTATTAACAAGTGATATTTTTAGACCCCACTACCATAATTTTAATCGTTTTAATCTTTACGAAATTATGAAAACACTTATCCAATATTTTTTGAAAATCTGTCTGACGGACTGAACAGACTTTTAGATTTAGTCAAATACCCGTAGAATTACAACTATTAGCAGTCACTTTGTTTAGTGAAAAATCTATACTATTACTAATATATAAAGCTGAAGAGTTTGTTTGTTTGTTTGTTTGAACGCGCTAATCTCAGGAACTACTGTTCTAATTGAAAAAATCTTTTTGTGTTTAATAGACCATTCATTGAGGAAGGCTTTAGACTATAAACCATCACGCTGCTACTAATAGGAGCGAAGATACAATAGAAAATGTGGAAAAGCAGGGCAGATATAAATCATAACTTATATCTTCTAACCACGCGGACGAAGTCGCGGGCAACAGCTAGTATATGATACATCAGCTGTGAGCTGTGACATTCTAGCATACTATTCTACCAATGTTTAACTACCTATACTATATAAGGTGCATTTTATAGTATTGTCGAACTGATTATTAATTGTGGATTATAATTAAATAGGCCAAGGACACGACACGAATGGGGCTGAATGAAAACTTTCTTGTTAAAACTTTGCTCGTATTGAGTGATCAGATTTGTAATGGGTAATTTACAGATTTCAATACTCAATTATTTATTGCATTCCAAGATGTGATGTGGACCCTGTTGCAAAAATTTAAGAGAGAGGAAGAGGGCTGAATAGCAATTTAATCCAATCAGTTTAGTTTTTTAGACTCCGCCCGATTTCGGCCTTATAGATAAAAAGACGCCTATTTTTTTTAATATAATATATATAGCCTCAAACATTAATGTAGGATAATGATACATTCTAATTGTGAAAAAAAAAATCGAAATTGGTCCAATAGTTTTGGAATGTATTTATTACAAACATACAAATCTTTCCTGGACTCTTTATAATATTAGTGTAGAAGTGTAGATTATTGGACATTTTATGCAAAATGATATGTCATAGGCACAGCTAATATTGATATAATTATAAGTAAAGATCAGGGTTACGCTTCGGTTATTTCGTTCAATTTGTTTGTGTCTCCTATTTGTACGGGACTCTCTTTTTCTGGAGTCCTATCACACTTTGAGTACTGTGATTTTGACTTCAATTCAAAACAGAGAGCGCTTGGAGAAATTTCATTTAACTAGACTGGTTAGTAACAGACTCATAAAAGACTCTGACTAAAACTTCTTAACAAGTGAAAAAAGAGAAATGACTAAACACAGCCTCGACGCTATTTAAAATATTTATTTCACTTTTACCGAAACTTCAATTTGTCACGTACTACACGCCACACATTTGTAAAATATTGAAAACAAAGTAGTCTCTATGACAACCACATAAGGTACATTTTTACTTACGTGGCTTACAATTATTTACACTCGCACTTTTTTTCTGCTTTCTTATCTATTGTTAGATGATAGTATTGTCGATATTTTGAAAAGGTTTTGTCTGTTAGGACTGTTAGAGGACTTGGCTATAGTCTCTACGTTTTTAAATGATATATGAATCAAAATATATTCGCCAGCTATAAATGGTTATTAACTTACAACAATAACGCTTAAAATCGTCGGAATCCTTTCAGTGGTTTTTGAAAGAGTGCTTTAATAATATTAGTAGGATTATACGTATGACTCTACCTAGTAAAAATTGTTTCGTATTTGGAACATTTCTGTAATAACTTTTAATTAATTATTCTTTACAGTATAATTAGAAGTACGGATTCAAATATTTTATATAGCATTTTCACACTCATTCATTAAAATCGCAAAATATTACACTTTGTCATATTATCTGGAATTGGAATCTACGACTATTGATATATTAAGCACGATACGAAAACCATCAATAAATTTTACCACATTTGTAGACGAAGCAGAATCACAACTACGGGTGGTTTAAAACTTTAACACCGGGGAAAATAACACTAGTACGGTAGTAAATAACACAAGAAATGTACGGAATTACCTTGTGAATAATCCATGTTGAGAATAACAGACCCGCTCGAACGAGCTCAAACTCACAGCAATTGAACAAAAACCAGAGCAAAAGTAAATTTAAACATAACACGCGAAAATTGTCGATAGAACGAATAAAAAGCATTTTTATGTACATCGTCACTTGTTTTCTCACTTTCCGACCCGCCACGGCTTGTATGGTATGGCTTACGGCCACGTGCTCAAAGGTGGACCCATTTGTTTGTTTGTTTGCTTGACGCTATGACTGTTGCATGTTTGTTGTATGATGATTTTGGATCTGTAACAAAGGGAGAAATTATTATAGTAAGTTTTGTAAAGCTAATTTATAATTTAAGAGCAGTTTACCTACTCATGCGTATACATGTATAAGGAAAGAAATGTTATGTGGTTGCGTCACATCATATGTGTCAGCGGTGGGAATATTTTATATTATATTTAACCCTAGAAAGATAATCATATTGTGACGTACGTTAAAGATAATCATGCGTAAAATTGACGCATGTGTTTTATCGGTCTGTATATCGAGGTTTATTTATTAATTTGAATAGATATTAAGTTTTATTATATTTACACTTACATACTAATAATAAATTCAACAAACTATTTATTTATGTTTATTTATTTATTAAAAAAAACAAAAACTCAAAATTTCTTCTATAAAGTAACAAAACTTTTAAACATTCTCTCTTTACAAAAATAAACTTATTTTGTACTTTAAAAACAGTCATGTTGTATTATAAAATAAGTAATTAGCTTAACTTATACATAATAGAAACAAATTATACTTATTAGTCAGTCAGAAACAACTTTGGCACATATCAATATTATGCTCTCGACAAATAACTTTTTTGCATTTTTTGCACGATGCATTTGCCTTTCGCCTTATTTTAGAGGGGCAGTAAGTACAGTAAGTACGTTTTTTCGTTACTGGCTCTTCAGTACTGTCATCTGATGTACCAGGCACTTCATTTGGCAAAATATTAGAGATATTATCGCGCAAATATCTCTTCAAAGTAGGAGCTTCTAAACGCTTACGCATAAACGATGACGTCAGGCTCATGTAAAGGTTTCTCATAAATTTTTTGCGACTTTGAACCTTTTCTCCCTTGCTACTGACATTATGGCTGTATATAATAAAAGAATTTATGCAGGCAATGTTTATCATTCCGTACAATAATGCCATAGGCCACCTATTCGTCTTCCTACTGCAGGTCATCACAGAACACATTTGGTCTAGCGTGTCCACTCCGCCTTTAGTTTGATTATAATACATAACCATTTGCGGTTTACCGGTACTTTCGTTGATAGAAGCATCCTCATCACAAGATGATAATAAGTATACCATCTTAGCTGGCTTCGGTTTATATGAGACGAGAGTAAGGGGTCCGTCAAAACAAAACATCGATGTTCCCACTGGCCTGGAGCGACTGTTTTTCAGTACTTCCGGTATCTCGCGTTTGTTTGATCGCACGGTTCCCACAATGGTTAACTTATACGGTTCTTGTAGTAAGTTTTTTGCCAAAGGGATTGAGGTGAACCAATTGTCACACGTAATATTACGACAACTACCGTGCACAGGCTTTGATAACTCCTTCACGTAGTATTCACCGAGTGGTACTCCGTTGGTCTGTGTTCCTCTTCCCAAATAAGGCATTCCATTTATCATATACTTTGTACCACTGTCACACATCATGAGGATTTTTATTCCATACTTACTTGGCTTGTTTGGGATATACATCCTAAACGGACACCGTCCTCTAAAACCAAGTAACTGTTCATCTATGGTCAAATGAGCCCCTGGAGTGTAATTTTGTATGCACTGATGGATAAAGAGATCCCATATTTTTCTAACAGGAGTAAATACATCGTTTTCTCGAAGTGTGGGCCGTATACTTTTGTCATCCATTCTAAGACATCGTATCAAAAAATCAAAACGATCACGACTCATTACAGAGACGTACACCATTGACAAAGATCGATCAAAGAGGTCATCTGTGGACATGTGGTTATCTTTTCTCACTGCTGTCATTACCAGAATACCAAAGAAAGCATAGATTTCATCTTCATTCGTGTCACGAAATGTAGCACCTGTCATAGATTCCCGACGTTTCAATGATATCTCAGCATTTGTCCATTTTACAATTTCCGAAATTATCTCATCAGTAAAAAATAGTTTGAAGCATAAAAGTGGGTCATATATATTGCGGCACATACGCGTCGGACCTCTTTGAGATCTGACAATGTTCAGTGCAGAGACTCGGCTACGCCTCGTGGACTTTGAAGTTGACCAACAATGTTTATTCTTACCTCTAATAGTCCTCTGTGGCAAGGTCAAGATTTTGTTAGAAGCCAATGAAGAACCTGGTTGTTCAATAACATTTTGTTCGTCTAATATTTCACTACCGCTTGACGTTGGCTGCACTTCATGTACCTCATCTATAAACGCTTCTTCTGTATCGCTCTGGACGTCATCTTCACTTACGTGATCTGATATTTCACTGTCAGAATCCTCACCAACAAGCTCGTCATCGCTTTGCAGAAGAGCAGAGAGGATATGCTCATCGTCTAAAGAACTACCCATTTTATTATATATTAGTCACGATATCTATAACAAGAAAATATATATATAATAAGTTATCACGTAAGTAGAACATGAAATAACAATATAATTATCGTATGAGTTAAATCTTAAAAGTCACGTAAAAGATAATCATGCGTCATTTTGACTCACGCGGTCGTTATAGTTCAAAATCAGTGACACTTACCGCATTGACAAGCACGCCTCACGGGAGCTCCAAGCGGCGACTGAGATGTCCTAAACGCACAGCGACGGATTCGCGCTATTTAGAAAGAGAGAGCAATATTTCAAGAATGCATGCGTCAATTTTACGCAGACTATCTTTCTAGGGTTAAAGGCTGCTTAAATAATAGGTTTGAAGGAAAAGTTTCCAATTGGATACGCCGAAAATGATCCAGTGAACGGAGATGGCCAATATTTGCACGTTCTTTGCTTGATCTAATCTGAGAATTCTGCTTTGCTAAATTAAATAATAAACAGCTATTATGAGCGAAGGTTCCTTCATAACAAACCAAGCTTTACTCGACTGTGATGTAGAACTACCCTTGTTTGCTATTGATTAAAAATAAAAATAAGTCCTTCATTGTCCGGTAAAGAAGTCAGAGCTCCAATCCTCTAGACCACCTGATTAAATTTTAAAAACCACGTGCTCAAGTGCTCAAGGCTCGGCAGCAGGGGATATTGGACTGTCCGTCTAAAAACCCCCCGGTCCTGTCCTTGGCTCTCTCTCATACACTTGGTCGCGGTCAACAAACGGCGCAGGTACAGTTATAACCCTGCGCCCAGTGCTACAGAGAAGGGTCGCGGGTTCGACGCGCTGTCTCTACATTATCTAACTTATGGTGATGTTTACATGTAATCTTTTTGACTTGATACAAAGATGGCTGATAAATAATATAATAATATATTTATAAAAGAGTTACTTGTGGAGTTCCTTGCTGTTCTACTCCATAGGAATAACATTTTGGAACCGTGTACGTAGAGTCATTACCGGAACGTTTTAAAAGTACCTACTTGTAATAAAACGTTCGAATGTGCTGGTTTTAGGAGGCATGAGAATCATGAGATATGTAGGCTCATCCCAAAAAGGAGGGCACTAAATCTAGAAGGATTTGGACGAATGGAACAGGGCTGGAAATGGACATTGTAGAGTTAAAGAAGCGAATTTGAAAATGATCAAACTTTTTAAACGTTGGCAAACAACGTAAGCAATACAAAAATACTTTTGCCTTTTAGTTAGTTAAGATATATATATATATATATATGCTTAATTTTACTGGTTTTATTCGGTTTTGTCTGTATTGCGCCTAAACTATATACCTAATATGTTTAATAAATGCTACCGTAATTTTGTAGGTATGTCTGTGATATTTTCATTGAAAACCTAAAATCTGATGCAATACTGTTTGCCTAAGCGTGTGAAACATGAATTTAATCAAAGTAAATAATAATTCAATTCCACAATGTAACCCGATCAATACGACAACAAAAAACGACATACAATTAAAAAACCTCAATTTGAAAGACAGTAAAAAATTAATTAATGAAGCTTGTTTATTAAAAACTTTCTCTTTCTTGTAGACTCGAATGTTGGTTGAACCATAACGGTCAGTTAAACATAAAAGCAGCCGATGGGTACCGTCATATGTAAGAGAGAGTTAGAAATAAGGACCTTAATTGTTGGATATAGAGGTGGTTTTTTGTTTGAGCTGTAATTTACTAAACTATGTTCGTGGTTGACGAAGTTCTGAAGAACTGAGGAGGTTATTAAAAGTAAAGTCAAATAACTACGATCAGGAAAACACACAAATATGTAATAATGCCAAATGGGATGATATAAGACCTCTACTAGCCTGCAAAGAACAGAATACTTTGAAACTTTAAGCTTGAAGATATCGCGTTTAAAGTATTGTATAATGCACTATGTATTTCCTATATTGGCTATACACTATAAAATTGAAAACAATTTTTTACATTTTAACAATTCAATTTGTCAATAAAATCTGTATCAAAACTACAGCTAAGCACACAACCAGTCTTACAAAGACGCTATATTATATTTAATTTATTATTTTAGCTGTTACAAACTGATTTGTTCAAAACCTTTATTTTAAATCATTATTATTATTTCAACTTTTTCACTAAATTTTCTTAAAAAATATTAGTCGAACGAGAATAGGTAGACAGGATAATTATTATAAATCCAGTTAGCCTGAAACAGTTTTCAGGGTATTAAAACATTTTTTTTACAAGAAGAATCGCATAAAACCGCAAAGTTCAGCTAGTATTCACTTGAAAAAGTGGTTTAACTATTACGGTTTAGCAAGAATAAGGTCTAGTCATATTGCAAGGTAGATAATTGACACAGCTAGCCGTGAGTGGCTAACGGTAACTTGGCTATTTTCTTAGCGGTAGAGCAACTGGTGATTAGCGCATTTCCGTCATGATTAACAATTAATTGAGCTGGTTTTTAAATGACTTTGAAAAGGAGGTTTTAGTTTATTGTTTGTTTTGGAAGCTTGGAGGAATTATCCAATGGATCAATTTAAGAAACATGTCGTCTATTTTAAACATATCATGTGGATTGATTTTCAAGAATATAAATTCAGTTATTATGTTTGCATGATACAATGCAATACAATACAAATCCACTTTATTGCACATTAAAAGAAAACATTTGATACAGTAAATAACATGTAAAATGTACATGATTTGTTTTTAAAGGGTGCAATTTCTTCAGATTAGGCTCTGACATTACCAAGTGCGATGCTAATTACTTGCTCTTTAATTTACTAACAAAATACATCATTTGCGAAAATTCCAACTGTCTTGCTATCATGGTTCATGAGATAACACAGCGTGGTGCCGGAAGGACGTACAAACAGCAGAGTCTCACTAATAGGGATAATCACCCTTCGCATACGGAACCTCAAAAAAGAAGAGGACAGTTTCTGTCCGTATTATTCGGTTAAAGATTGCCATCATCGTGACTCTACAAATCGGACAACACGCAATGAAGCTTAGTCGTCAAACAGTACTTCATTTATCACATAAAAGACCCTTCACTTAAATATTTATATTAATAAAACCTTACATAATAGTTGTATAATCAATCAAAACATTATTTAAATAATAAATGAAACACTATAACTTTGACACTTACATAAATCGATGGTTATTATTTGTCTGTCAATTTGTTAATCAAATTATGTAACTGTAGTTATTAAACAATTATATATTCATTTATATTTAGGTCTATAGTGTTTAATTATAGCTATTAATCAAAATAATTGATGAGTTATTGTAGTAATTTAGTATGAAAATTGTTTTCGAACAAAAGACATCAACGCGCTGTTCTTATATGATTTATTTAATTTTGATGAAATATTGAAAATTATGTCTTAGTGCATAGATAAACCGATTTAAAATAAAAAAATATATAACAACCTTCTAACATCATTACTTTGGAATATGTACTATCAGGTAATGTGGTTTATATTATGGAGGACAGATCAGCAATCGCTTCAGCTAAATCCGGTGAGACTGGAAGCCGACCTTAAGATGACTTGAGAAAAAGCACAGGCTATTTAAATAATAATAATAAGTTATTTTTCAATTACTATGAGTTATGACGACCTACGCTACATCTACAAGTAGTACATTACCGGCCCATAAAAGTGAACTCAATGAGATTTACCTAGAAATGGAAAATAATTAGTTTTAGCTATTAGCTATATGGCTAAATAAATGTACATACATAAGAACTTAAATGGTTTATTTATTACTTTATTATTTAATTTCACTTATCCCTTAGTCTGTAAATAAATCGTTTTTAAAATAAGTATAATTTGATTCATTTCCCGTTTTCAAATTGATCTGCAATTTTTATGCATTGCATATAGCTTGACAATGCAGTATTCTAAATTATGATCACATGGAGCTAATTAAATTCAAGAGCTTTAAAATGGCCATTTTAGCTCCACAATTAAACTACAAAACTCTATCAAGTTTGGGCTCGTTTGGTTTATTTTAAGTAGTACTTTAATGAATATAAGGGTGAATTTCCCGGACCCAAAAATTGCGTGGCATCGATGAAATCGGTACTAAAAAGCATTGTTATAATGTTCTAACATTTTTTTTTAGGTAGATGACATAAAAATCTATCTGTAGCACTAATATTTTATTAATATAATTAATAGGTTTTCCAAAAAAAAAAGTTAAACCACGTAATCTTTTCATCGCCGTGTTTGTCCACGACTCACCTTGATGTATTAAAGTCATCATTGATCGAAAATGTATCGTTATTTATATTAAAACTTAGTTTTATTTGGTTCGTGAATAGTTAGAGTATTGACTCGGACTACATTTATTCAAATATTTACACAATACAACGTATGGTTAATAAAAAACCATTTGTCCCAGAACTACCTTTCATCGCCATGTCCTAAACATATTTGAGAATATTGCATATTCTAACGTTTTGCGTCGCTCCCGTTTTGCGTTAAACGTTGCATATAAGTAACGTCGAAAGGCTAGACAAGGAACGACGTGTGTACGTGCCTGCGTTTTCGAGCTATAATTAAAAGTATTCAATTTTTTTGGTACTGGACATTTTTTCTTTCATCGCCGTGGATAGGTCTAACTTCTATTTCAATAAGTTTTTAATCTCGATTGAGCATTCAATACAATGCCATTTATATTTAGCTTATTTGTAAAGTGTTCATTACTGTGAATTATTACCAGTTTTTTAGTAAATTGAATTATACCCCTTGATTTTCATCGCCGTGCTCTCATTTCCGTGGTTTCCGTGGACAAAATTTGCTATGGCAATGAAAAAAAATACACGGGAATGAAAAAAATATCATCGCCGTGCCTTGTAAAACAGTTTCCTTTCATTGCCGTGGCCACGTGTTTCATTTCCGTGACTTATGTTTGTTTCGCCACTAGACAGGAATGTATCTATTTATAGTTATATTATAAAAATAATATCATGTGTGACTGGATTTTTACACATTATATTCTATTATTATTGCGTATAAATTAATAGTATTTATTTTTGTTTCAATGATTAACTTTATCATTTAAATATTCTTGTACACTATAATAACATTTCATTGCCATGGACGCCTGTTTCATTGCCGTGCATGCATGTTTCATCGCCGTGGCACGGAATTTTCAATCTTGTATATCTCGTTAGTTTTTTAAGCTATCTGCTAGATATTAAGCAAAACTGCATATCTGATCGAAAACTTGAGAAAACACTATTTTTTATTGTTCTAAAGTTGAAGAATAAAAAATCCACGGAAATGAAGATTTTTTTGGGACCTGTTGAAATTCACCCATAAGCGTAAGTATATTACTTAGACCCGATTTTTCAATCGTCAGATAACTTTTATTCGACGAATATGTTTGACGTTTTGACAGCTTTTGTATAGAAAATATATCAAAAGGCCATATTTATTCCTCAGAAAATAGTTATCCAACGATTGAAAAATCAGGCCAATGTCATTTTATACTTAAAACTTCTTTACTTTACCTCTTGAAAATTTGTAGCGTCTCCTTTTAAACCTATTAAAAATCTAGAACATCTCAATAGGGTTAAAGGAAGTAATAAACAGTTCACAAAGAGTTTTTCTATGTTTGTCTCGAGTATGTACAATGGAGAAAGTTGTCTAACCATACCTCTCTTAATAGATTAGCACGGTCATTGATGCGTGTCTCTCTTTTAAAAGAAATGGCTATTAAACAGGCAATACTGAGAGTTAAGCTGAGCGATATAACTGAGTAGAACTTTAGCTAAAATTTTGCTGATTTACAAAATAGCTTATTATCTCTTAATATAATTATGTATGTGACACTTTTGTCTGCTTGTATCCTGCCAGCAATCGTCAGTAGCGTGCAATTGATTCACGGGATGAAAACATGGGAAAGCACCCGATCCCTTTTTAAAAGTTAAAAGCGGGGGCACAGTTACAAAATGCAGAAGCATTGTTTATACGTTTTATTGCTAAAATAAAACACTCCCGCATTAAGGAATTTAACATTTGTGTCGCGGGGAGCTGTGCAAACATTCAAGTCACATGCACAAAGATACCCAGACTCAGGACAAGCATTCGGGGATCGCACAAATGCTTGTCTTACGTGGGAATTGAACCCGCGAAACGACGCTCAGTGGGATTGGCTTGGTGACCTTAACCACTAAAATAATTGAAAACATTTTATCCTAAAGTGACTACGATAGCATGAAATTGGGTGTCTATTTAATAAACTTACTATTAATTCTACATATTTTTAACCAATCACCTCAGAATATCCAAAATTGTATCTCACACATGATTTTTCGTCGAAGCAGGTACCGAACCCACAGACCGTCGCGCAGTGATAGTTGTGGTGCACCTAAACTACTGGTGTACCGCGTAATCATATTAAAATTCAGTGTTGAATTAACGTGCATAGTTTGGTATGAGGTCGGTATGAAGGAACGTGTTGTGGGTTCGAACTCATTTTGTCAACGTTTTGTGATACAAATTAAGTTGCAGCCTTGAGAATTTGAGTTCGGTCGTTGACTCGTAAGGCTGTGATATAAATTATACTTTTTTAATATTTAATATTTGATTATAATATTAGAACTTATAACAAAGTGCTCGTATAAGGTCTATGCGGTTTTCCGAGTGTTAAAACAGCAGCTTAAACGGAAAAATAATGTTATTTTTGAAATAGACAGTTCTAAACAACGTATTTGGGAGTAATTTATATTAACGAATAAACTCTTTAAAAAAGCAACTCAATTTTTTTAAAGTTTAATCGACAAAGCATTTTTCTGCCTTACGTATTGATATCTACTTCCAAATCTTACCACATACGCCTTTTATCAAGATTATAATATAGTTTATTTTTTTAAATAAAACGACACCTACAATTTTGCACGTAAACACCAAAGCCAGCAGACCCACCTACATCAACTTTCACACTTCGGCTCTAACCTTAGCCGAACCGCCTAACGGGACCCCGAGCGACTGACATACATTAACCATACACGCTAATACCACCCTTATTTCAATACACATAAGAGCTGTGAATTTTTGTCGGCATGTGTGACTTTATTATCACCTACTGAGTGATTAGAATAGTATTAAATTTGGAGTTGCTATGTCATACGTCAGGTCTACAGTCCGACTCAACAATTATTATGTTTTTGGTAATTTTTTGGGTGACAAAACCTTTTTGTAGGGCACTAAGGCGTTGACAGTCTGGGTCATTCTTCTTCAAACCGTATCATTTGCTTTTTAAACATTATTATTACGTTTGTATCGAAGCAGGCTTAGTAGCCTAGAAATTAGTTTTCAATGGGCATTTTTATATTGTCTTTTGATAGTTTCTTTATTTATTAAAATTAAGTTATAATACCATACTTCATGTACATTTTTGTTTACGTTATTAAACGGCGTTGAACGCAGTGTGGATACTAATCTCACTTACAGTGGAAACGACTCGTTTTTCACTTGAGTTCCGAGTCACAGAATCAATAGAGTATATAAATTTAAATCGTAGTTCAAAAGAACATTTCATTCTTAGTCCTTTTGGCGACTCTACAATTTCTCTAGCTAAATCAGTTCTAAGCTTAAAACTTTTGTATAATGCTTTCTTACCAACTAGAACTCCCATTCAGAACACTTGTATACAGCTATCTGTTTTTCCACTGCATGTACGCAAATGTACATACCAAAACTACTAGCTGACTATTCTCTATATTATCGAACAACGCATACACATAGGAGCAGTTTTATCAGTCGATATCCAGTCGGCGACTTTGATTTAGAACTTACACGGATACGGTCGTTTCAAGATGCTCAATGCGATAGCAATTGTCCACACCTTCGAGTATGCACACTCTGTAGAGCGCCACTTTAAGTGTCATTGAGTACAATGTGATATTACTGGAGGTAAATATAGTAATGTAGAGCCGTTGAGTATATATAGGTACTAAACTTGTGGATGCAGTTTATTTGATCTGGAGACAAATATTTTTGAACTTTATTTTTGTAATATTGTTCATGTTTGATTCATGTCTATAGCCATTATAACATAATGTTAAATTTCAGGAATATGAAGACTCAGGCTGCTACTTCATAGTCCAGTCTGTATCCGCAGTCACAATAAACAGACAAGCTTAATTTTTGACCAGAAATCACAAATATAATTAAAGAAAAGAGTAGAAGAGAATCAAAGACTTTTTTTTTTTATTGAAATAGACTGTTTTCCTGGCACTCTTATAACGTAACAGGTTTAGGTGCTCGGTTCCACAATGTCATTCCTATGGAGAAGAACGGGCAAGAAACTCCTTAAAGAAAAGAGTTTGTTATTCTAACACATGATTAAGCTTATGAACAAAATTAACTTGTGAAGAAATAAAAAGCTGTTTCTTTTTTAAACGACTCTTGCGTTTACAAATTTCACCCTTGTGTTGCGGTGGGTTTCACAAACATTTGTTGGCCTGCCTCGCCTTATATGTATAGTTCGTCTAATTTATACACAGCCATAACCACTTAGATAGATTCCCGTGGCGATACCGGGTCGGAAACAGCAACTTAATTTGTTTCATTTTAAATATGATTTATAGTACTCAGTACTCCTGGACGGTAGATGTTAAGAGCTACAGACTCATATTTATATTTTTTATTTACATTAAATTATTTTAACTATAGTTCAAGTGCTTTTCAGAGCAATGTGAAGTCATACATCTTTAGAAAAAGTAGAGTTTGAGTTATAATTAATTGATTACATTATAACCTAAACTCTGTACCCACTCTCTCTACCCACATCATAAACCATGTGAACAAGTTCCTCCATGTTTTTGAAAGACACAATAAACCCTTTATTTAAGGGTGAATTGTGGGTCTCGGCTGTCATTTACAAGAAAGTCTAACAACTTGTCTGATTAAAGAGTATCCTGTTGCCCTAGTATCTACTTAGCTGCATCTGGTTGAAGTGGCTGCTGACCCCAACATCGAAAAGCTAGGATGATGATAATGATGCCAGCATGGGGACGATACTATGTTAAGTGATGCCGTAATATTATTCGTATAGTAACAAATGCAGTAGAGTGACTTTAACTCACTACCGTTTAGAAATAGAGCCTCTAAAACTGTCCTTATTAAAATCGATCAAATCGATCAAAACTTATCAGAATCGGAAATCGCAAATCTAAACTCGATCGGTTAGGTCAGCGACCTGACCCAAAAACATACAATTTAAAACCTGTCTTATGCGTTTGTCATTAAAATTCGAATTCGCATGACGAACATGTTAATTTTGATGTTCCTTCCGATTAGCATCTTGGTATTAAGTCTTTAGGTTTCAGATTGACAAGCGTTTTCTTAGACTCGTAACATTAAAAAGATATATATCTATACCTATAGATATCTGGGCATAATGTATATATAGAATCTGAAGTAATTTAATTAACAGGTGCGACAACAATCGTATTCTATTAAAGATTCTGTGGCCAATAATGATGACTATTTCAATTGTAAGAAAAAAGCACACCAGCTGAATTGTGAACTTATTAATCGGTTAAAATAGAACTGAAATTATTGTGGAACTATGGGGTTCTACTGGTGCGAACGAAAAAAGTCCAATACAAATCATAAACACATTAATAACGAAAGCTAAAAAAACAGTCATGTAGTCTTTAACAGCTTATGGGTAAAATTTTTATTATTATTTAAAATACATTCAATCAAAACATCTGGACTACAACTAAAAACAGTTTTTATTTTCGTCGAACCTAAACAAAATAGCATTATAGTAATCATAAAGAATGCAGTTGAAAAATACATGCAGTCTTTTATGCTCGAACCAAAGTTCAAAAGCCAACACACGGTAAAACATTGAACTATAATTGCAACAAAATGGAAATAAACAACGTAATTACAGTTATTTTTAACCAAGCTACAAAAGTTAGGTACTGCTAAATAATTCTATTGTGTGCAAATAAGACGTTTAGTATGCAAAAGTTATATTTAGTAGGCACGCGAATATCCTGTATGTTACTCACCCAAAATGCTGATTTAAACTATTGATAATGTAATTATTTCACATAAGAATTAATTGGTTGTAGACTAGTAACATTTGGCTCGTGGCTAAGCTATAGCTGCATAAGTGGATCAATCACAGTTTAAGCTAAGCTTGACGGGGTTGATCCGTACATAGGTGACCATCTTTGTCATTATGAGTGCCTCCGTGTTTCGTAAAGCACGTTAAATTGTGGGTCCCGGCTGTTATTCATACATCCTTGACATTCGTTACAGGTACAACCAGTCTAACTAAGGGGTATTATCGTGTTGCCCAGGCAACTGGGTTGAGGAGGTCAGATAGGCAGTCGCTCCTTGTAAAACACTGGTACTTAGCTGAATCCGGTTAGACTGGAAGCCGACCCCAACATAGTTGGGAAAAGACTAAGATGATGTCACTAGCAACATTTCTCCGGTCGCTCACGAATGAGTGGCTTCTATAAATTGATGTGAGCAGTTAAAATCACATAACTTGAAAGCATTTTTGTAGCACAAGTGTAGCAATAAACCAGCAATAAACTCATCCTGAATAATAAAACCAAGTTTTTTTGTAATAGAAGGTGAATTAAAGCCTTAAATTACATTCTAATTATCCTCTTTAGAACCTCCTCGCACTACTGCCTAACTAAGTCTGTCAGATAAAGTTCTTGATGCCAATCTGGTAATTATTCGCTCTGTATAACTTTAAACTATGGTTAACTTTAAACCGTTACATCTTATCTATTGCAAAGCCTGTAGACAAGTAGAATAATTCTTCCCTCTAGCCAAGTGACAATGTATAAGAATGACATTACGTTTCGAACGTCAAAGGTCAAAGTCACGTGACTTTGACCTGTCATCTTAATACGCTCGAGCGTTATATTGTCGTTTATATTGACGCTAACGATTGTAGAAATGTAACTTGGCTAGAGGGTCTGTAATATAAAAGTCACATCACTTTTCGAGTTAGTTGGTTTGGCGTGGTGACCTAAAACGTCGTCATCCATGCATTCATTTTTTTTATTAACATGAAATAAGTTTGACATAAACTGTGCTGCATGCTGGTAATTTCTATTACCTACACGTATTACGCACACACTGTTTTCACATTTGAAATTTGTAATATGCGGGTACAACGTAATATGTGAAATGTAGTATTCAATAAAGATAACGGTTTATTATTTAATTATCTGAATGTAATGTAATACTGAATAGAAACGGTCCTTACGCGACAATCGACAAATATTCTGTAAACTAGCTGTTGCCCGCGACTTCGTCCCCGTGGATAGAAGATATGTTATGATTTATACCTGCCCTATTTTTTTCACATTTTCCATTGTATCTTCGCTCCTATTAGTCGCAGTGTAATGATATATAGCCTATAACCTTCCTCGATGAATGGTCTATTCAACACAAAAAGAATTTTTCGATTTGGACCAGTAGTTCCTGAGATTAGCGCGTTCAAACAAACAAACAAACTCTTCAGCTTTATATATTAGTACAGAAGTACAGATTACTTAGGAATTGACAAAAATGGAAACTATATTCCTTTACCACACATAAGGTTTAAATTCAATTCATCTCCATATACATTTGAGTGATCTAAAAGCGTTTTTCAAATCACATCTACATAGATTTTTCTTTCGATATTTTCCTTCACCATACACCGTTAAAAAACACCCTTTCTAGGTTAAAAACAAAAACAGAAAATTGCTACCTAATGCATCCAAATGATCTTTGAACCATCGATAAATCTTACAAATTATCATAACAATTGCATTCCAAATAATAAATTCTACATATAGTCAAATCGCCAACCGTTTTCTCCTCACCTATAGGTGAAATTCGACTATCGAAGAATGCATTTCTATAGGTCAGACAAAAGAAAGTCAAATTCTTCAATGACAAATGTACAGGTCATGCGAATTGACTTCAATTGGAGTCTACAGATAGATTTGGCTTTGTAGCTGACTTTTTTTCGTATTTGCTTGGACTAACATTCGCTATTTACAATAGGGATGATGACTGGGTACAAAAAGAAAAAATCTCATTAGTCCCTCAGTTAGATAATTGAAAAGTATGAGACACGTATTTTTTCCTTTTTCAGAAAAAATAGAATTGACAAAGATTAACTGCTTTAAAGTTTAGGAGAGGGGGCTTGTGACGTAACGATAGAGTAAAATTTATACTCAATCGTGACGTCACGCGTAAGTTTCATTGACTGTAATTTGGTCAATTTACGTTAGCTGGACAAATTAAAAATACCTATCCATTATTATACAAAAAACTACAAGATGGGCAATGCAAAAAAAAATTGTCATCATCCCTATTGCCGATATATGAATGGAAATTGGATTTAAATGCATTTTGCTAACACAATAATTGGAAATTCAGTGCGGTTCGGAACACTCGCTGTCAATACAATGTATTCTAATAAAAAAATTGATTTTCCAAAATGCTTAGGAGAATACGGAATAAGTCCAAACATTCATCGGCATTTGTAAATAGTGGTAGATTTATTTGAAAAACATGTCGACTTGACTTGGAATCTAGAGGTAAGTTTTGGTATATGACGTATTGACGTTGAACCCTATCTTCTGCATAGCTTTTACCAAAGTTAGTTTTTCATCGGTTTCCAGTCTAGCCAGATTCCATTGAATATCCTAGTATAGCCTAACTAATTTTAATGAATGTTTTTGTATTTACTGATAAATAAATGGAAAAAAATCTGTTCTATGTCAACATAAGAAAGTATCATTGTAATGTTTTATTAAAAACGGTTCAGTTATTTCGAAGTTACAAGATGTTTTGATTGCCACAATGCAAATGGCATTTAAGAACCGTACCTAATTGGTAGTATTTGGAAGTTATAGTTTTCTACTTTTACATTCGGCCTATTCAAAACGATGTTATAACAAATGAGTCATATTAGAAATCTTTCCAATAAATCGCTACCAAAAAAGCACAAAGTATTTTAACCAAAAAACAAATTCACTTTTTATTTTCTTCTCTATGCGTAATCGTATACGCAAAATCTGACATTCTTTTAAATAGGTGTCATGGCGGATAAAAATGGACGCCATAAATCAGATTTATGGGAAATATAGCTTGTATCGCATATTTTGAAATCCTATATGCACCCACACCATACTTTCCACCAAGAAAAGGCTCAGCCGGTGTCAACGACCTTAAAACCTGCTATCTGAGCTTATCTTAAGAAAGTCAATTGAATTCTTGCAAACGGAATAAAACCTTTACGTAAAATCACCAGGCTGTATAATTAAATATCGCGATCACGATAATAATAAAAACTTAAATTAAGTTCTTTTTGGTAAACGAACCTTTTTGAGGCTATCGGACTTATTTTATGAAGGAAGTTTATGGTTTTATCGTAATTATTACTGAACCAAATTTTTGTAACGGTTTTTAATATTCACAGTTTCACTTAATTTTTATCAGACAAAGTGAACTCATTTCCGCATATTTTAATTTTTAAAATCGATTTTTAAACTCGATTCAATTAAATAGTATACCATAAACAATAAACGTTAAAAACACCCTATCACTTTCAAATCGAAATTCAAAAACGAAAAAAAAACAAATTAAAAATAATATTTAAAAAAGAAAGTAGGTAGTTATATTTAGTAAGTGATAATAAAAAAAAGAATGTCATAGTTTCGAATCCACGTTCGTTTTGAAATCGGTCATCACCGGCGCTGGGTCGGAATCCGTACGGGACCGTGTTTCGATCATTTCACTGACCTACATTCACAACAACGGAACGTTAAGACGTCACCAAGATAACACAGACTAAAAACTTCTTTGTCCTTGAAATGATAGGTGGCTGTTATTTGAATTCCTTTGCCTGTATTTTTTTTTAATTAAAATGACTTTTTTATTTTGTGATTCGTATTTTTAAATTTCGTTATAATTTATGTCCAGTTATCAAGATTATTTATATAAACGCAAAATGATATAACAGTCCATTTTCATAAGCTTTAGATATTAAAAGAATACTATTAGTATGTTATTAAGTTGAATAAAATACACCTATGCCACACAAGAGTTATGATAAAAAGTGATTTATAGTTTTAAAACGCGTTTCCTTCAAGTATTCGTTAGCTACGGTCAAGAAGCTTTTCTACGATAAACGAGTTGATTTTATTTCTCAAGTACGGACCGCAGTAATAGGAAGAGCAACAACCTATGATTGCAGGGCCGTTATACCCGACCGTCTTGACCAAGCACTGATAAATTTAAAAAAAAAAACGGCAACTCTTTCAACCATATCTCCTTTCATTCATTCTCAAAAAGGAACGTTGAAATTCGAATTGTTATTCCAAACGCGATGCAACCTAATTTATATTATTTTTCGTAATGGCTACCGTACTAAATGCGCCAAATGTTTTCGAATAACATCGAACAGGGTCAACAGACAACGGTACGGAAATATTTTTTTTATATTTACCTGTTTAGCGGTCACCAAGACAAACTCTCACAATCACAGCGAACTCATTATCCACCGGCACTGAGGATTTAACAGTTATTCGTACTAAAAGCAATGATTAACAACTTAAGACATTCGTTTCAGGCTATTTCTTAGTTTCTTAAATAATATTTTATCCAAAATAAATAGTCTAAATATCGAACGTAACTTTTTAAACTTTTTGACAGTTTCGCGTGCGCGCGCTTTTAATTGTAACTTTTTTTGTTCGTTCGATGTAAGGCACAGGCGTTCACCGCGTCAGCCTTGACCGCTACACGGCTACGGTCTTACTGAACGAACTGTCTTACTGCAGTCGCGCTCGTCCTCCCCCGGCCATGTAAACAGCGTTGCCACAGAGACTCTACCCAGTTACATTGGAGATTTCTAGTTCGCAACAATTTGCATGAGGAAAATATATAAAACGGTTTTTGTACCCTTGCAGGCGTGTTACAAAAAGGTTTTATTAGAATTATTAATACTTACATTGAACTCACAGGTTTCACAGCTGTCCTAAATAAATTTCTTTTTTACCTAACAAAGAGGTTTTAGACCTGAACAATCAAATTGTTTTTGATATATTGGCACCGGGGTATTTTTGCGTTGTACCTGGCAACACAACATGTAAATTACTTTCCAACAGTTAGTTTTCGCTCGGTTGCACCGATTCCGGTCAGCTTTTATGTTTTTTTCTCAGCTTTAGCCCAGAAAGTAAGCTTATCGGTATGAGTAAACAACATTTGTATAAGTTATTTCAATAAAGGCTACTGATAAAACCAAAAGGTTTCAGAAAAAAAAGTTGACATCTTAAATATGTTAAGCTAAAGGCATTAGATAAAAAAATCCTTAAAAAAAGCTTGAATGAATCCTTAAAAAAAACAATCTTGATATTTCTTTTTGTCTAAAAACTCGGTTTAAAAACAAACCGTAACTACAAACCAATGTAAAATAACAGTTAAGACTACCAAATCAAACCCTGTAATGATGCAAACGATAAAGATCTGAGCAAAATATGACAACAAACAGTCAAATAGGTAATATCGACACACAAGTTTAATTGATTTTAATAGTAGGTTAACAGCAAGTCGGGCCTCGATTTTCATTTTTAGTATTTGTTGTAGAGGCAACGAGATAAAACATCTGTGAAGAATTCATGAGGTACAGATAGACGGATAAACGGCGGTGCCTCAGCAATAGGGTCCCATTTATATCCCTCGGCTACCTAACCACAAAAACACCATCACTAAGCAGCAAAATATTAATTTTTCTATCAGTATACTTACTCATCGAAAAATTAATTCGACTATCCTTCCACAAATTGAATGATGACTTCATTATATTATAGTAAGATTATGTAAGATAGCCGCTACAATTCTTTTTTTGACATTCGTATAAAAAGCAGAATAATATAATATTACTAGCTGTTGCCCGCGACTTCGTCCCCGTGGGTAGAAGATATAAGTTATGATTTATACCTGCCCTGTTTTTTTCACATTTTCCATTGTATTTTCGCTCCTATTAGTCGCAGCGTGATGGTTTATAGCCTAAAGCCTTTCTCGATGAATGGTCTATTCAACACAAAAAGATTTTTTCATTTTGGACCAGTAGTTCCTGAGATTAGCGCGTTCAAACAAACAAACTCTTTAGCTTTATATATTAGTATAGAAGTATAGATTATAGTTGCGGAAGATGAACGCCGTGAAACTGTCAAGTTTAAACTACTGCAATAATATTGCTTAGAGAAGAGATAGCACCTCAGAAATCTATATAAATAACGTAGATATTTATTAACGGTTCACTCACACGGATTTATTGGACTAGTTCCCGATCAACGCCGAGACAGTTCATGATTAAGGACTCCGGTTGGATTTGCAGTCGAGCTATCACGTTAAATATGCGTGAGTGAACCGAATATTATAATAATAACTAGCTGACCAAGCAAACGTTGTTAAGCCATATAAAAAAGGGTATGAAAAAAAAACAGATGTCTAATACTCAGACCTACACAATAGGCACACAAAATTTCATGACTATCGATCGAGCCGTTTCGGAGGAATTCAATTACATACATCGTGTCACGAGAATATAGTCAATATCGTAACATACCTAACTGCATTCTGTTAGTCAAAAACAATAAAACTGTCCACAGTTAATTGTTTTACTTTCAGAGCTGTCACGAAAGATAGAATTTTTACTCATAAAAAAACTGTCTACTTTTAGTCCACATCGCAAATGGGCCGACAAATTCCGACCAATAGTTTTCGCAAGTAATTAATTATAACGGTTTATTTTAGAATGATTTAGCAGCAATACCAGGTCAGGTGGTTTTGTAAAGTAAAGGTCTATGCTCGACCTATATTTATTTTTCTTTTGTTGAAAAAACGATTCTCTTACTAATAAACAACGGTCTTATCTAGAAACCCTAATCCTTGTGTTGTGGGTTGTTGTACAAACATTCAAATCACGTGGACAAGACTCCCAGACTCAAAACAAGGATTCATGGATTGCATAAACGCTGGTCCTTACGCAAGGATCGAATTTACGACAAGGTTTGGCGTGGTCACCTACCTATACACACGACGTTTAGTAACGTACCTATTAATAGAAAATTAAAATCTAAATAGTTAAGAACTGGTGGGTGCCTTTGAAAGCCCATGTGACTTGAATGTTAGTGAAACTCGCCACGACACAAGGTTTATATTCCTTAGTGCGGGAGCCATTAATAACCGCCTATCAATACGCGACATACTATTATATAATCTCCGTAAGACAATCAGAGGCAGCTTTTAATCCTCCAGGATAAACGGAAGGGAGTATCAGACTCTCAATGACCGATCCACGTTTCTTCCCCTGCCCTTTGCATACTGGGGTTACGGTAACCTTTTCCCGCTACCCCGGCAGGCATCACATCTCTATAATATAATATATCCGGGGACAACTCACACACGGTTATCTGATCCCAAGCTAAGCAGAGCTTGTGTTATGGTAACCAGATAACTGATAAACTTACTTATATATTTCTAAATACATACATATTATAGATAAATTACACCCAGACACAGAAAAAATGATCGTGCTCATCACACAAACATTTGTTCTGGATGGGAATCGAACCCACGACCTCCGGTATAGCAGTCAGGGTCACTCACCACTAGACCAACAGGCCAGTCTATCGAACACTACCGCGCCGCGGCACCGTCCCGCTCGGGCCTAGTCCTGATCAGGTGGTGAACTGCTCGTTACTTAACGCCGGATAGGAGTCATCACATGGCTCCCGACGACGCCCGGAGTCTGCCACGGCGTCAGGTCAGGCTCTGTGTTTCGCGTGTTCAGCTACAGCACCTATGAACTTTCCAAGGGTTTGTAAATTAAAGCCTAATCAGAAGAGAAAGTACGATTTAAACTCTGACGCGAAGCCCTTCAGCGAAGTGTCATTTTGAAAATCCTGCCATTGCTATTGACGCCAACGATTGTAGTTAGAAGTATTACTTAGATGGGGAGAGAGAGAGAGAGGGATAATAACAAAAAACGCTACACTATTCCTTACAAAAAGGCTCAAAGTAAACACTGCGCTTGGGTAACAATAAATGGATTTGTGGTTACCCGCCTCTTAATCTCAAAGTTATTTATTACCCACCAACAAAAAACAATACATAGTTCCTTTAACCTTTTTTTGCGGAAATAGAAATACATTATCTGTGATAATTTCAACTAGGTATCTAATTATCAACCACGGTTTATGAGATACAGCATGGTGACGGACGGACGGACACACTGACAGCGGAGCCTCAGTAATGAAGTACCGTTTGAGTACGGAACCAAACATTGAAAGTTAAAAATATCTAATTATGAACATTGAATAACAAAAAATACAACTCGTCTAGATATTTCACGCAAAGAATAAGGAGGTCAATTACAAATCGATGGTAAAGCCTTAGAATTAAAAAAACAATAAGTGTGTCAGTAATGTAGAACAAAAGCTTGTGATTCAAACGGCCCAGTTACGCACTGTTTCATACGAATCGATTTATTTTTGTTTAAAAATAATTAACTCTGAAAGCAATAATCAATTAAAACTGTAATTAGCTACGCTGGTTGGCAACAGAATTTCTTTACCAAACTCTATGATTGTGAACTTAAAGTTTCCTTTCTATGGGGTTCAAATATCGCCGGTTTCTCACTATTCCAAGTTTGACAGAGTCGCGATTTCCTTTTAGAGCACGTGCCAAAAGTAGGGCTTCCACACTATACGTCTATAATCCTACGTGAACTTAGACACAATAAAATTAGTGAAGAAAATATAAATATATGTTTGTTTACTTAGAAAATAAAATTGGGCACCATTTATATTATGAATAATAACTAGTAACTAAGTAATTTATTTCGTTTTCTCAATGCATTTCTAAACGAAATATGTCAAAAAAATTAGCGAGCGTCGAACGTAATATTGCAAGAGAGTTCATTTTCGGTCAGACAGCTGTCATCGACTGTCAAAATAAACAAAAATCATACCAGTGAAAATTATTACAAATTTTCAAATAAAATTACAATGAAATAATAAAAATAAACACGTTTGAACAGTAACAGAGGCTGTTTACTAATTAATAAGGTTAGTTGGCTGAATATTTTAATTGAAATACCTTAGCTTTTATAAAAAAAAGTTGAGCACGTGTCAACGCGCTTATATTTTATAACCATGCTTAAATTTTATTGATGTAATTTTAATATAATGTAGACAATAGTGCAATGGAGACTGTTTTCTATCATATATCCTAGTATACTCTTGAAATAAAGATAAAAATATTATAACCTAAAACTTTAGCTTTTCTTTTCCGTGCAATTCCTACTATTTATTTAGTTATTTATCGAATTTATTTCCTTTCTAGACCAAGTTATTGATAGACGTATATTTAATATTGTCCAAGGATATAGATTTTTCAATATTATATCCCAACTACATTCATGAGAATCTAAAAATAATGATTTCTCTGCATCTCCCTCCAACAGATTAAAATATGTCCTCCCTTTCTCAGGCTTCAAGCTACCAAATACAATTAAAATCGGCTCAACATCATATAGAAAATGGATTTTAACATAGTAACTCAATTACTTTCTAAGAATAATATTCCAATCACTAATCTAAAAGGATTTGTTAAAAAGAGTATTCACAACAAACAAATACTATTTATATACAGTACAAGAAATTAAAATATACTTTTTTTATGGTTTTCAGCATGGACGTCATACTGAAACCAGCTTCGGCCACTACAAAAAAATTAAAACGGAAATCTAGGGCAAAAGTAACTACCTCGGAACCAAAAAATATAAAGTTGAATACGTCGGACGCACTATCGATAACAACTTTGAAACCAGTAAAACCAGTTAAAGATGAAAAACAGGCAGAATTTGAGGAGTTCAGCAAAAGATACCCGATATTGAAAAACCAAGAATTAGTAGACAGGTTTCTGAAGGTACCAATGACAAATAACCAAAAGGGTAAGGATAATTTCAATGTCTTAATTTTATCTAATATATAAAATTCCCGTGTCACGATGTTAGTTACCGTACTCCTCCGAAACTGTTCGACCGATTTTTATGAAATTTTGTATACATATTGGGTAGGTCTGAGCATAGAACAACATCTATTCTTCATACCCTTATGTGACAAGGGTGGCCCGCACTAAAATTTATTCTTTTATTTTTTGGACGAATTTGTTTGTTTTTATTTTTTTTATAATGTGGCATTAAAAATACATACAACTAGATAAAAAAAATCGGCAAAACAACGCTTGCTGGGTCAGCTAGTATTGTATAAAAAAGACAGTTTTATTCAACTAACAGACTTTGTATTGATTAAGTAAAAGGTAAATGGGTGTTTTTTCAGTTAGAAACACCTCTATAGAAATAAAGTGTTTGTCAAAGTTGCAATCCAGCCTCAAAATACCAGCTTGCATCGACAAATGACTATATTAATTCTTTTGCTTCAAAAAAACACATAAAAAAAAAATATGCCAAATGCATTTGACATCTTAAAGCCATGGACAAACACACCCAGACCAACTCAAGCATTTGTGGTTCACATGTGGACACAAATGTTTGTCCTGAGCAGAGGTCGAACCCGCTACACATTGCTCACATTGGATATGGAGTGTTGACTCTTACCACTTTGCCATGACTAATTTAAAAGTAGTTCTGTTGTTAACCCACATAACCTCAATTTTATAGGTCGCATCCGTCAGGCAGTACGAGACTCCCTGAATGGAACATCCAACGTCCTCGTCCCAGAAATAATCCACAGCAAAATACAATCCATACTCCGTAGCTCAGACAACCTAACAGATTCTGAACTCCGACGTATTAGAATTCTGTACAACCTTTTAAAAACCGCTTTGAAAGGGGAGAAAGTAGCAAGTGAGACGGTTAAACCCAAGGTGGAACAGGTTAAGAGCAAGAGGAAGGTTGAAGAAGACAGTCCGAAGGTTAAAGAGGTAGTTAAGAAAAAGAAAGAAGAGAAACATGAGCCTCGGGAACAGCTCGTCAAGAGGGTTAAGGGTCCAAAGAGATATGTTGTGTTTCTTGGTAACTTGCCACTTGATATTGACAAGGAAAAGGTGATTATGATTTTTTGGCTTTTAATCTGTGTTGTAATCACCATCATACAGTGAAGAAGTGTGGTGACCAATGTACAAACCCACTGTATAAGGGAAGAGGCCGATAAGAGAGAGATAATTAATTTCACATGAATTGATATTATACACCAAAAAAGTTGTTTAGTACAGCAATGCCAACTAAATTAAATTTTAATTAGGATGTAATTTAAAATAATCACAGCAGAGAAGGGTTATAAAAATAGATCAAATGTGATTTCATGTTGTGTTCAAATCTGAGCCATATGGTATAAGTTCGATAACTTTAATTAACAAAAAAAAACCAATGCTCAATGCAATTGAAACTGATTAAGTAAGAGACGGTTTCGCGACAACCGTATAACCGTATAGCTCGGTTTTTATTTTTCTACTTGTTGCTCTAGTGGCAACAGAAATATAGGCTGTGAAAATTTTAACTGTTGAGCTTTTTTAACTAATGAATGAATATATTCTTTATTGTACACCATAGAATAAAATCAACGAAATTAACAGCATACAGTGTAAGTAATGTTACAATTGAGGTCTTATCGCTAATAGCGAGTACCTTACCACATGTAATTGAGAGAGTTTGTCTGTCTGTTTGCAGATCATGAACCACTTCTCAGAGATGAACGAGCACATCATTGATATCCGTCTGCCGAAGAATGCAGAGAACAAGAAGAGTGCTATAGCATACTTGGAACTCAGTAATGAACCCAGCTATGAGGTAATTTCATTTTAAATTAGATGTTTCGCCTACTATAAATAGAAAATGACCTTAGAGGCATATAAAATCGGGATAGTAATTATCTTTTTTGGGAGGTTTGTTGCGTCGTTTCTTCTCTCACAGCAAAAGCACTTACGAAGCGGCGAAACTGGGTGCTGTCCAATGTAATCTGACCTTCAAAAAGCGCTATTTAGTAGCCTTATCTGAATAATTGTTTTTGATGGGCCGAGTACTTGGTTAATACTCCGTGAACGTATGTTACTTGTAACGTAATCTGCGTATGATTTTGAACCGAGTAACTCGTCGGATACTTGATCGATATTGAGCCGAAAAACTCAGTTATCGTTACTCGTCTCATCTCTGGTTATAATCTATCTGTGTATCAAGTTTTGTCTAAACCGGTTCAGTGGTTTTTTGCGTGAAAGAGTAACAAACATCTATACATCCACTCCTAAAAAAAAACATTCGCGTTTATAATATTATCAGTATCTATTAAAAGGAAATAACAAGCTGAATTAGTGAACTCGTAAACATTCTATGCTGAGTGATACGTATGGCAGTATAGTATCATCATTATTTCAGCCTAGTTGGTCTTTACATCTATTCCAGATTTACTTCCTAATGAATACCCCACATGAAGCTTCTAAGAAAAGGAAGCGCTGAAGTTTTTTTTTAATTTTTCTTGCTTTTTTTTTTACCTTATAGTTTGCGCTGTCAAAGCATCATTCGATGCTCGGAAGTAAAAGGATAAATGTTCTTTACACGGCGCCGAAGAAGGGGAAAGTGTCGAAGGCTAACGCTAAGGTATGATTGTAACTTCCTATCTTATCTCACATATAAAAAGTCTCGTGTCACGGTACGAAATTGAATTCCTCTGAAAGGGCTCGACCGATTCTCATGAACTTTTGTGCGTTTATTGCCCCCTAGTGTTTTTCTTTCTGTTTGTAATT
Source organism: Trichoplusia ni (assembly GCF_003590095.1). Lineage (NCBI taxonomy): Eukaryota > Metazoa > Arthropoda > Insecta > Lepidoptera > Noctuidae > Trichoplusia > Trichoplusia ni. The sequence continues at coordinate 480,574 of NC_039498.1, forward strand.
TTGTATGTTATAATGTTTTTTTCTGCACCATGGCAAATCGATGTTTTCTGGGTCTAACAAAAGCATTCTAACCAATCCAGTCATTATGGAGGAATTCACAGGAACTAGATGAACCCGTTGCAAAAAGATAGTTTTGAATGAACCCCTTACAAAAAATGTTTTTCTTTCTTTTATCCAGGGTAAATCAGCGAAACTAATAGCTCTGCAGAAGTCTGGGAAGCTGGTGGGCAGTCTCCCGCTGGCCAAGAAGCGCAGCCAACGCCGGCTGAAGAAAAAGCAGGCCGAAGCCAAGCTGACAGCAAACGCTGTGTAGTTGTACTATAGTACCTAATATACTGAGTATTTTGTTCTAACTTGTTGTTTTATTGGGGTACCGTATGCAAGGGGTAACAACGGAACCCTATTACTGAGGCACGTCCGTTCGACTGGCCGTCACCAGGGTTTATTTCATTAATGGTGATAGCTAGGCAGGAATTTTTGGCGCAATGGAGAAAAATTATGATAGTGACTTTTTACGTTGCGCGCGCACGCCAACACCTGAAATTCAACATCATGAAGTATGTCTTAGGTGGCATGAAAATCGATAACTATGATCGATTCCATATACGACGGTCGATGGTGATAGTATTAACTAATAATTTATTAATTAAATAAATTATTTTTGATTAATATTAATATTTATTGTTAATCACTACTCTGTTTGGTTATTTTTTCTACATACCTACGAATTTTTTTTAACTTCTAACGCGTGTACATAAGTACATACACTTTTTTACAAATGATTTATTTCTGCTGCCGTTTATAACGACGATTAACGATGCTTAAAATCGATCTTTATTTGTAGTATATGCTTATGCTGCGCCCACCCCAAATGATAATTGGGATAAGGGCAGGGGAATGATGACTTATGCTACGGTCATCTTTAGCCTATTTCTACGATACTCTACCTACACGTAATGGCAAAGTGCGAGTCGCGCGGCCGACTGAGTATGGCCCGTTTTTACTATCCTTGATTGATTGATCAATATAAACTAAAATAATGGTATGATCTCTAACTTTATAATCGAGTCATCTCTTACTCTGGAGCTCGCCGGGTGTCACCCTTGCGAATATAGAGACGTGTACTAGCTTTCATAAATGTGATATTTGCACACAGGATGAGCTTTAGAAATTATCAGAAGAAGCTTGAATTATAGCAGCCTCGTTAATGGCACCCTACCGTGGGGCGAAATTACTGACTATTATCGTTTACTTATAATTATACGAAAGTGGTTAATACAAAAAAAAACATCAAGTTGTCTTAGCTTGGTAATAGAAAAACTTCGACGCATTTTTTTCCTATGATATTCATAGTTTTCATTAGGTATCAAGCGGGCCCAAACTCGATGGAGTTTTGTCGTTTATAATAGCGGAGCCTTTCGAACAGCTTCAGCATAAAATCGGCCTCTTGTGAACATATTATTGCATTGTCATTCAAACAATTGATGAATAAGTTTTTAATTCAAGTAGACCTTTTTTAGGCTCTTTCATAACGTTAATGTGACTATAATGTCAAAATAACCGGCAAGAAAGTCTTAATAACTTTTTCATAAATATAAAAAATACATTATTGAGAATGCAGTAACAACGCATATTACCAAAACTAGGAAAAGGCCAAATAAATAAGACACTATGTAATGCAATCATGGAATAAAATTAAAAAACCTGAAATTCGTACATTTTAATAAGATTTACCCTGTTGCTGCGTGCTAAAACTATAGCAAAAACAAAATAAAGTACATACCTAAATATTAGAACCATGACCATAAATATGTAGTCCTAATGTCGGTGAAAATGTCAGGCAAAGTTTCAGTTTCGGAAACTGCAAATTGAACTCACAAGATTCGATTACAAAGAGTCAGGTAAAACGAGACTAAAAAAGGCAGAAAAACAAACAAATATATTAATAGAAATATTTGTTTGTTTCTCTACCTTTTTTAAAAGATTTAAAATAATAATATCCTGGTCCTGAGCAATGAGGCCGAATACCAGAAATTTAGTTGTTTCAATATGTTTTTTTTTATTTAAACCCCAGATACGATTCGTTCTTCTTCTGGCCGACAAATGTCTGTTAATTTCATAATCATCACAGTATATTTACCAACACTTGTAGGTAAAATCATTGACTGTTCGTGTATTAATAATAAATAGACGAATCACCTGGCTCAGGGCTGAGTCTCAACGGATCGTAGCAGATCTACTCTACCGCTTACAACACCCCGCCAGGGACGGAAGTCGTCTGCAGACTATTCCGAGTCCCGACATCGAACTGAGCTACGTCCGGAGCTGCGGAGCCGTGACGCGCACGTGTGACGTGACGCGCGTCGCTCTCCGCGCCCCCACGGGCTTCGACGCCGCGCCTCACGCGGTGAAGCGCGACTAGTACAGTCACATCGCTAGAGCCTCTCGACTCCCGGGTCTCCAAACTTATCCTTGCCGGATTTGACTAGATGGATTTCTCTCTTAGATGCGTTCAGAGATGCTTCCGCGGATGTAGCTTCGCACCACCGGCCGTTCGACCGAGTGCATGAACCAAATGTCCGACACCGTTGTTATTGTGGGACTAAACGGTACTACTATCGCAACGACCGGCCATCAGTAGGGTAAAACTGACCTGTCTCACGACGGTCTAAACCCAGCTCACGTTCCCTGTTAGTGGGTGAACAATCCAACACTTTGTAATTTTCGCTTCACAATGATAGGAAGAGCCGACATCGATGGATCAAAAAGCAACGTCGCTCAGATCGCTCAGCTGCCACAAACCAGTTATCCCTGTGGTAACTTTTCTGGCACATCTTGCTAAAAACTCTTTACGCAAGACGATCGATAGGCCGTGCTTTCGCAGTCCCCGTGCGTACTGAACATCAGGATCAAGCCAGCTTTTGCCCTTTTGCTCTACGCGAGGTTTCTGTCCTCGCTGAGCTGGCCTTAGGACACCTGCGTTATTCTTTGACAGGTGTACCGCCCCAGTCAAACTCCCCGCCTGGCGCTGTCCTCGGACTGGATCACGCGGGGAGCTCACACTCCACACGTTTGGCTCCAGAAAACATTGCGCCGCCGGAACATCGACCGCGCTCCGTCTCCACTCAACCGAGTGAGCGAGGAAACATACGAGAGTAGTGGTATTCCAACGGCAGCCGCGCAAGCGACCTCCCACTTTACTACACCTCTCGTGTCTCCTTGCAACGCCAAACTAGAGTCAAGCTCAACAGGGTCTTCTTTCCCCGCTGATTCTCCCAAGCCCGTTCCCTTGGCAGTGGTTTCGCTAGATAGTAGATAGGGACAGTGGGAATCTCGTTAATCCATTCATGCGCGTCACTAATTAGATGACGAGGCATTTGGCTACCTTTGAAGAGTCATAGTTACTCTTGCCGTTTACCCGCGCTTGCTTGAATTTCTTCACGTTGACATTCAGAGCACTGGGCAGAAATCACATTGCGTCAACACCCGCGAGGACCATCGCAATGCTTTGTTTTAATTAGACAGTCGGATTCCCTTTGTCCGTGCCAGTTCTGAGCTGACCGTTACACGGCGGTCGACGAGCACTGTATCAACAGCACGTATTGTGCCGTCGACAGTGCTACCAGCTTGGAAGATCTGCAAACGTGCGGGTCGCGGCTCTGGTATCTACACTCGCACCAATAGAGGAGCGAGAGCATCACCAGATGCCACGCCAACAACATTCACTTCTCGGCCGAGCTCGACACGCCCCGGTCCTCAGAGCCAATCCTTATTCCGAAGTTACGGATCCAATTTGCCGACTTCCCTTACCTACGTTATTCTATCGACTAGAGGCTCTTCACCTTGGAGACCTGCTGCGGATATGGGTACGAACCGGCGCGACACCTCCACGTACATCCCTCACCTGAATTTTCAAGGTCCGCAGAGAGTATCCGGACACCACTCACGTGCGGTGCTCTTCGCGCTCCGAACCGCATCTCCCTGCTATAGGATTCCGCGGTACTCGAGCGCTCAGGCAGAAAAGAAATCTCTTCCCAGACCTCTCGGCGGCGTCTTCAGGCCACTTTGGGTTGCCCCGTCGAACACTCGCCGAAGCGAGGGAACGCTTGTCGAAACGGTTCCGCTGCCGGGTTCCGGAATATAAACCGGATTCCCTTTCGCTCGAAGGGCGTTATTTATCACGCGCTGTGACTTTCGTCCGGTGCAATCTAAACACGCCGCATCGACATCAGATTTCTCTTAGAGCTTAGGATCGACTGACTCGCGTCCAACCACTGTTCGCGCGAAACCCTTCTCCACGTCAGTCCTCCAGGGCCTCGCCGGAGTATTTGCTACTACCACCAAGATCTGCACCGACGGAGGCTCCAGGCAGGCTCACGCCCAGACCCTTCCGCGCTCTCCGCCGCGCACGTCCTACTCGTTAAGGCTTAATGACGTCACGAAGTCGTCTCTCTGGCCGTTAACGGTAGTGTATCGGCAAAACGCTTAGCGCCATCCATTTTCAGAGCAAGGTACTCCTATTCAGGTGAGTTGTTACACACTCCTTAGCGGATGCCGACTTCCATGGCCACCGACCTGGTGTCTCCGGTACCTTACGTCTTTTGCGTAACGTTCAGCGTTTTTTGGGCGCCTTAACACTACGTTTGGTTCATCCCACAGCGCCAGTTCTGCTTACCAAAATTGGCCCACTTGGCACCGTCATCAGACCCCCGGCTTCATCGGTAAGCCGGGGAACTCACCCATTTAAAGTTTGAGAGTAGGTTGAAGACGTTTCGCCTCCAAAGCCTCTAATCATTCGCTTTACCGGATGAGACTGATCAAATCGACGCCAGCTATCCTGAGGGAAACTTCGGACGGAACCAGCTACTAGATGGTTCGATTAGTCTTTCGCCCCTATACCCAGTTCCGACGATCGATTTGCACGTCAGAATCGCTACGGTCCTCCATCCAGGTTTCCCTGGACTTCGACCTGACCAGGCATAGTTCACCATCTTTCGGGTCCCAGCGTGTATGCTCACAGCGCACCTGCATTCACGGATTGGAAACGAGGCGCCTCGGGATTGCGGGAGGTCGACCTAGACCAACGCTCCATCATCCCTCAGTGCACAATTGCACCTTCACTTTCGTTACGCCTTTCATTTTAAAATATCAATGACTCGCATACATGCTAGACTCCTTGGTCCGTGTTTCAAGACGGGTCCTGTGAGTGCCCGAAACTGAATGATCGCAGACAGAGTCGTGCACAGTCCGAGACAACTCGGCAGCGAGCAGCAGCGCCGCTGTCTACGTCCGCACTCCGGCGTATCATAGAGCAGGGCGCGGCTTGCGTCGGGCCGGACGCGTCTTAACGCGTGCACGATACGTTAGCTACCGTTCGACAGCCAGTCCGTAACCGTCACGGTCTCACCACAACCGTGAGGAAGGGGTGAGGCGTACTTCCGAACAGCACTTAGACTGGCATCGAACGGGTCGCGATTTATTACTAAGAGAGAAGTGCACATCGTCTACACAGCGCCTTTGGCAGCGACTCGTGTTCAGGACATCAAGTTACGCGTCCGTGCGTCGCAGACGATGGTGAATCTCTCCGTTCGTTCATTCGAGTTTCACAGGTTTACCCCTGAACGGTTTCACGTACTCTTGAACTCTCTCTTCAAAGTTCTTTTCAACTTTCCCTCACGGTACTTGTTCGCTATCGGTCTCGCGGTCATATTTAGCCTTAGATGGAGTTTACCACCCACTTAGGGCTGCACTCTCAAGCAACCCGACTCTAAGGAGAGTCCCTCTCGCCGCGATCCTCTGTCGCTACGGGCCTGCCACCCTCTGTGGGGAGCGGCCGCATTCAAGACGAACTTGGACATGAGAAGCCGCCACAAGAAAACGGGACCTCCCGAACACCACATCTCCCGCCGCCTGCACGACGCCGGGATTCAGTGCTGGGCTTCTTTCCTGTTCGCTCGCCGCTACTAAGGAAATCCTGGTTAGTTTCTTTTCCTCCGCTTACTAATATGCTTAAATTCGGCGGGTGATCCTCCCTGATCTGAGGCCGACATCGAGTGAGGCAGATGTCTGAAACATTTCAACTGCCTTCTGATACATACAACGAGCTACCAGCCGTTCAGGTCACTTTTTCCACAACGAACAATGTTCGAAGTAGGAGACAGTCATTAGGCAGTGAACTGAGCAGAACTCCCAGTTAGTTAGACCCACCAAAGAGTCCGCACTCGTAACACGAAAGCAAACGCGTGTCATCGCTGTCAGAGTTAGACATCGAAGACGCGTTAGCAATCGTGGTACACGCACACCGCCTTTGACTGCTCACAACCGTACAACAGTGACTTATTGCTATTCATATTTTTAAACGGACTGATATTGAGAATGCTTCAGGCACTTTCAACACAGAGCCGTCAGATGCGCTGCACAGCTAGCTTGTTCATCTCACACTGGGTGCAAAACTCACAGCCCGCGTGTAAACGCAATGTAGCAATATAAATACAGCCGGCCCTCAGACAGGAGTGGTCCTAGATGTAGCTCTAAGGACCGCAATGTGCGTTCGAAATGTCGATGTTCATGTGTTTGCAGTGCACACTATGTCGCGCAGTTTGCTGCGTTCTTCATCGACCCGCGAGCCAAGTGATCCACCGATCAGGGTAATGTTTTACACGAAGGTAAATGTTACAATATATAAAAGTTAATTGTTTGATTTTTGTTAAAATTAGGTCCGTGTTAACGTTCCCTTCATATGATATACACTGCTCTGCATCGAATAAGTCGATCAGACAATGTCTTCAAAATTTCTTGGCGTCTGCCTCACCAATATATAATTAGAGAAGTCGATATATACATTTGAATGCTTCGTGAAGCAGTCCGTGAAAGTCATGTTTGTATTAAAACAAGCTCGGCTCAGGCGTGAGTCAGCATGCCCACATCATGCTTTTGGTTGTTCGTCGGTATCGCAGCGTACTACGATACTACAATCGTCGACCGACTCACCGAACTGTGTATGTGAAGCTACAAGTCTATAGTATCGGTGCTATGTTAAAAAGAGCCTGAAAAACTAAAAATAATAAAATGAAAAATAATACCAAAATCCGAGACCGGTTTAGCAGCTCTTCTAGGTCATGCAATAAAATAGAAACTTTAAAACCGCGTTTTTTACAAGCCTTTATTAAATATCAACAGTCTGTTAGCTTTTTAAGCTATCTATATTAATATTAAATATAAAAATAATCATAATATACACAAAGGAAAAAAATACTCTAATAAATTTATCCAACTCACAACGTTCAACACAACAACAAGGCCGCTCTCTGGGCTCTACTCACGCGATATTAATACATGCTTTAGGTTTATTATAGAATATCAAATATATTATACTTAGGTACTTGCATTTAACTTAAACATACTATTTTAATTATATATGTTTCATCTCAATGAAACTAATTTCTCAAATCTAACACCTTACTAACTACACCTTAAAACATTATTTTATTTATTCACGATAAGTAAACAAGTAAACGTAATAAAATACTCCTCATATAATTTTGTTAGATCAATTAATGTTGCAAATCTTGGTCCTTTTAACCGCACTCCTTTTGCGGCCAAAAATACCTTTGTAATTCAGATTAACCTACAAGACTTGTCTTGTTAAACGTTTGTACCTATTGCATATTAAAAACATACACTTATAAGACAATTTCCAATAACGTTAAGTTATTTTCGAACTCTCATTACACGGATCGCAAATGATTGCGCGCCCATACGAATTATTGCGCAATCAGAAAATATTGTGAAATATTTTCGATGCACTCGTAAAAAATATCAATGTAGACAGATAATGAAAACTTTTGCTATAGGACTCATGCCTTATCTGATAATAAGAACAATTTAATCTACAAAACAAAATCAATCCTGTAAGTAAAGAAAAATAGTTTTTCAAGATTGTCAATAGATGGCGCTGTTACAACCTTCCTTACATTTAGAGATGCAGTTTCAAATTAAAAAGAAAATACAATTTACCGTGTTTAATAGCAAATAATACAAATATTTGTTGTTTCGAACTATTTAATCTATTGATAAATTGTCTTCAGTGATATCAGATAAGATATCGTTTAAAGTAGGTACACAATCTTGTAAATATCATTATCTAACAGATGTTTTAAATTGTTGCTATATTTATGATGAATCATATTATGATCGCCGATAGTTGCTAACACACCCGCAACCCCATTCCGTACGGGGTTTCTTACGATTTAAAAATTCAGTACAGGACGGAACACTCAAAATGCTTTAAAGAATACGAGTAATGACAAATTTAATCCAGGTGCCATTCATTCAATGGCCATTGCAAATAGAGAACCTGATTGAGGCCCAGCCCAGGCTTATGATACTTATACTTACCTTCAATACGCAATAATAGCAGTTTGTGTACACCTAAAAGACAAATTCTTTTTTTATAAAACGCTTTTTTTCGAAATCTCATTGAAACATTGCTTTGGGACGCAATTGATAGTACACCATATAAAAACATTGGTCCATCACAGAACATTGTGAATAGAAATAGCTTTGTGTGTTGACATATTTTTAAATAAATATTTGTATGTTTTAGTTGATAATTAAAATTTACAACTATCCTGAATGGTTAGTTTTCATCTCTGCAATGCATTGTAGCGACCGTGGCTGCATAAAAAAAATATTTAGTTTTTTTATATTGATCGATAGATGGCGCTGTTACAAGCTTCCGAACATCAGTCGTTGGAGTATGGCGTTCTGAATCGCGCAATCAAAGTTATCACGTTTTGTAGGTATAGTTCTAATATTTAGCGGGTTACATTCGTACTTGCTTCGGCAGTACATATACTAAAATTGGAACGATACAGAGAAGATTAGCATGGCCCCTGCGCAAGGATGACACGCAAAATCGTGAAGCGTTCCACATTTTTTTGAGAATTTTACTCTGAAATCAAAGATTGTTTCTCACGCAAAGCTTCTTTTTGTGGGTCTTTTGACTTGCGGCGATTGTTAATATTATGTCTGCTCATTCATTTCTAATGTTTACTTTTTCATGCTTTGTAGCGAATAAGAGGCGGTGGATGTTGGCCTTGTGCCGACCTACAATGAAAGTTTTCTATGCGTCTTATTTAGACTGAAGAATGTTTGAAAATAACAATAAGTCGTCATAAAGACCGTTAAGAATACTGGGCCCCAATTCTGCTATTTAAAATGACCGATGAATTAATGAAATTTGGCTTAAAATGACAATTTTTGATTTTTTATTTCGGCCTTTGTAAAATAGAATCGGGGCCCCGTATAATGATTTAATGCCAAATATGGTACTTAGCGCGATCCTTCTCTTTCGCCCAGTAGGAAATCTTTACAATTTTTTCATACATAGGAAATGTATGAAAAAATAGTTTTACTACGTCGCTTTGCAGGTCTGTCATATTATCTCCATGAACGGAAAAATTGCTCAACGCATGCAACGACCCAACGTATGGACAGCAGACTGGGATCATTACGAAGTACACCGTATTTCCACACTATCTCATGATGTGCCGGCGCACTTATGTGCTTATGTACTAGCAATGAGTGCGATATCTTTACCATGGAGGTTTATTTCACATTCACGCATTTTGATCAGCATGTACGAGCAGGGGGGTAAAACCTTGTGGACACGATGGTCTGTGATGGACATCCCACAACCATAATTTACCTGTGATGTCACATTTTCATATTCGATAAGATTTACAAATAGTACGATATGCTTTCCTATTTCTAAAGCCTTAGCCCTGATCCGCAGAAAAAAGGCAAAAGTCAAAGGCATCAGTCATATTCATGTCGTTCATAAGTGACGATTGCTCATGAGCAGGTTCGATATCCGAGCTGGGCACAATTTAGGTATTTACAATGACCGATGAATGAATGACAATTGGTTTAAAATTATTCCTATTCTCTTAAGCATTATGCCATTCATTCTTCGGCCATTGTAAATAGCAGAATACAAAAATCTCGGGAATTTCTGGATGGCTATGCCCATAACCCTGCTTGAGGGAAAGATCCGCGACTGTGTAAGTCAGTGTAAGAGTATGATCTGAACGGTTTTATGTGACATTTGTTGTACGTCCTCAGCTAGTATAGGTACCGGCACGGATCTTGAGCGCTGCTGAGCTTTTTTGGGTCTCTTTTGCGGTATGAAGTGAGGCGTGGGGCGAATAAAGTGCAGTGATTGGCCCGCGCAGTATAGTCGGTTCGGCAGAACCTAACCTATCAAGTAATACAGGCAACTCCCAGTTATAGTGTTACTTGTTCGGCAGCACTTGGCTTGTGTCGATTGGATAGTGACGACACGGCATTCGATTTTGCAGGATCTATCTCATGGAAAGTAGTAACTCTGGCCCTAGTTGGGCTATGATCTCATGCTGTCCTTAGCTGAACTAAAATTTAAATTGTGTATGTTGGTATAACCGATCATTTTTTAGACCCTATTTGTTCAGGAACTTCAAGAAGATTAATATTCTTGACGTCTTTTCGTCTAATTTAAAAAAAATATGACTCAAATCAAAACTCAAAACAAGTAAAACAACAATAATGATTACAACCTCAAAACAAGTTGTTCCAATTCCTTTTTTGTTATTTGGTACAAAAAAAAACACCAAGATTTTTATTCTCGATACCTAATCAATCGAATTTATCGGCCGGCTGTGATAATGCTACCCCCTTATGTAAAAGACTTAACTTAAACAAATGACTTTATACCCATTATCAATGGTTATAAAGCAAAAATAAAACACTCTCAGAATCTTAACCATATATTCAAGCTATGGAGCTAGCGTTAGACGCGATACGGGGCCACAGATCAGCGCACTCCTTGGCAACAGGGCCGGTGATGGCCGAGCCCTTCATCTCGCCCTTGTTGTTCACTATCACGCCTGCGTTGTCCTCGAAGTATATAAACACCCCGTCCCGCCTTCTGAATGGTTTCCGCTGTCTGATCACCACTGCCGGCATTACCTGGGAAGTTTGCGTTAAATTAGTGACCATATAATCAAAATCTGCAAGTGATATAATATACTAACTACTGGGTTAAAATTTCATCTCATAATTTGTACTACACAACTACACAATGCTTTTTTATTTTTATGTGATGGGAAGATAAGGTTTTAAACATAGAGATAGAATTAAAGAACTACTATTGAAAATATAAACATTAATTTCATATACTCAGGTTTAAATTTTGAGTGGCAGTTTCTGAAGCTCAATCCAATACCAATGGGTCTTATATTTATAGGATATTCAATACTTTATTTGCACACCACAATGTTTATTCTATTTCAAAAACGCATACAATTATGATTCATGCCTATTAACTTGGCACTCAAGTATCAATATTAGTAGGTATTTTCACACTCAAAAAATCATCACTTAAATATAAATAAATTAGTTTTGTCAATCGCTCAGTCAGCCAAGGTATATCAACACACTGCATGCAATTCAGCGTAAGAAATTAGCGAAACCCTATGGCGTATCATCATAGCGATTATTAGTTTGTTGTGGCTCTACAATTTTATTGGCAAGTACAAAATGTTTTCCCTTTTCTTAAGGATATTTTTTTTTAGTTTAATTGCCTTTCTATACAATATCAATATTTTTAAAGATTTTGAATGCAGTTTATTTATTTATTCACAATGGTCTATTAAATGCCTGAGGCAGTACCAGCTAACCATAGGTTGATGCATGAAATTGCTTATCACTTTAGTCAATCACTGGTTAACAGGTATTTATAACATGTAAAAAGCCAGTCACATATAATTTCTATGTATTTTGTGATATTTCTTTACCTATCTATAATTTGATTAATTTCTATGTAGCAAAACTAGGGGAGTAAACAAGCATGGTCAAACAAAACAAGCATTTCAACAAAAGAATACAAGTCATACCTTTTTCCTGAGTTCAGGTTTGCCCTTCTTAACGGTAGCGACAATCATGTCTCCAGATCCGGCAGCGGGAAGCCTGTTCAGGCGACCCTTGATACCCTGCACGGCGATCACATACAGGTTCTTGGCTCCTGAAAGTCAGAAATAGATATTGTTAAGTGCTGGACAGTATAATATGAATGTGGCATTGACTGTAAGGTTGTTTATCCTGATCTTTGTTTAATCTTAATATATTTTGAGGAATTGGAGCTGATTTAAAGCTATTAGTAAAACAATTGAAGAGTTTCTAAGTGCTTGAACATTTTAAGAAGTATTATGATAATGAATTGAATATTAAACATATCTTTGTCTCAAAAGTTTTGTTTTGAACTTAAAGTCCTTCAAAAATAGAGGTTATAGGGACAACCTGTGTGATTCAAAACATTTTTTTATAATTTATACACTAAAAAATTAAAAGAACGATTGCGTTCCAGAGTTTATAGTGCCCTATTCTATGTAGTTTTGTCTCCTGAAACACGGTTGGCGGTAAAGTGAGGTTAACCATTTGTTTTGTTTGAAAAAGTTTGACTAACGACTTCAGACACAGCCAAGGAAGATATCATTATATATCAACACCCAAAGGGAGTCCATTTAACATCATCATCAGTGTTCAGTCAAACGTGCCTATTTAGGTTATGTTAGTTTTCGAAAAACAAACGTGATCCCACCTGTGTTGTCTGCGCAGTTGATTACGGCTCCCACAGGGAGACCCAGCGAGATGCGGAACTTCGCTCCCGCGGAACCACCACGTCCTTAAAACAGAAAAACCACACTTCATACATTTTTCATCACAACACTACTGCTCACGAAATATCAAGTGAATGTTAAAAATATACATGGCTCCGAATCAAATATCATACTGGATTTGCTTCACACATGCTTTCCAATAGTTTTTACCACTAAATAACATGATTAAAATAGATATTTTATAAATTCACGAACCTCTTTTAGACATTTTGTTGTGTCAATTTTTTGAGAGGAAATCGAAAGAACGTGAATTTAGCAACACATATCAAGAAGATTTTCGTTCAGAAATATAGCAAGCAGCAACACCTCAAAACAACACGTCTGAAGTTAGATGCAAGTTGACAAATACTATTATTTGAATAGCTACAATTAAAGCTGTTATATATATCAAAATTATGATTTAAAATTAAAGAAAATATGAATCTAAGCTCGATGTACTAAAAATTCGCAATATTAAACTTTGAAAAGACACCAATTTTTGAATAGACGATCACCATTCCTAAACGAAAAACCATTCCATTTCACTATTTTTTATAAATTTAGTTTAAGGATCGTATGAAAACTAATTTTATAGATAATTTACGGAAGAGGCAATCAATTAAAGTTTTTAATAAAAATAGACGAAATTTTCATAAAAAAGCAGCCAGGAATAAAAACGATACGAAACGAAACGAAACGTTATCAAAAACTGTTTGTCATTTTCCGTCAAATTCGTTGCGGCTTGTCATTGTGTGAGGTTTCATATTTTGTAACAAAAAGTATTTTATTCGTAGATAAATTAACTATAGCATATTAAAATGGCATTTATGGGCGATATGATGAATCCAGCGCCCTTCTGGCAGAATGGACCGGCTCCTGGGTCTTTCTACAACTTCCCGGGGAATGCGACAAGTTTCGGTCCCATGAACCGACCCGTACAGGAATTCAAAGCTCAGTAAGTTTCTTAAATCCTTTGTTTTTATGTTATTTATGTCTTCCTTATAACCTAACTATATCTCATAATCTTATTTTTATTATATTTGGTTGCTTTGTAACTTGAAATCAGTCTCTTGAAATGAAATTGTTGGTTGTCACTGTAACATCAATATTCTAGCCTCATTTGTGAATATCAAGTAACTCAATGTAAACGACAAGTCCTCTTATCCTTTGATTATGAATCTAGTCCTAAAGGTAGTCTCTAAAAGACCGCTTTTAGCTATAAGACCAACCATTGTGGCAGAATGTACCTATTTATTTGTATCCAATCCTGTACTCATGTGGTGTGCAATAAAAAAAATATATTCTATTCTATTCATACAAGGTCAAATTTTAATGGACTATACAAGACATTAGCAAATTTGTATTTAACTTTTTTCTGTTTTTTTCTTACATTCTCAATCTTTCTAGGTAAAGTGCTGCTAGATATTTACCTAGCACCATAGATAGCATGAAAAACAAAACACAAGTTTTGTTAAATTATTCTGAGGCTCCAATTAATAAACAAATTAATTTCTATTTGAACTCATCAACACATCTGTTTACCAGTTTATAAAATCATCAACAAATTAAAGGCATTGCTTATTTTTTTAATATTAATAAAATTGAAACACAACTACCCTATAAACTTTTTATTTTTGTATTCAAGGTCCATCTTTGTGTGTTGTTTCTTTATTGCACTTTGAAATGCCTAAAACATATTTATCTGCAATTACTTAATAATTTGGCAGTATCTTTCCAATCCTACTACTATTATAAAGGCGAAAGTTTGTAAGTATGGATGTATGGATGTTTGTTATTCTTTCACATAAAAACTACTGAATGGATTTGAATGAAACTTTACCACAATATGGCTTATACATCAGAATACCACATAGGCTACAATTTTTGAGGTTTCTAATGTGAGGTCGTAAAAAACACATTTTTTGCGCTTACATTGCAAACACTGTCTGAATCCTACAAGATAGATAGAAGGCAGGTATAAATTATAACTTATATCTTCTAACCACGCGGACGAAGTCGTGGGCAATAGCTAGTTAATAATAAATATCCAAATCACTCTATATGAAGACATTTTCCAATCTATATGAAAATAAATTGTGTTATTTTATTATTAAACTGGCTGTTGCCCGTGATTTCGTTCGCATGGCTAGAAGATATAAGTTATGACTTATACCTGCCCTGTTTTTTCCACATTTTCCATTGTATCTTCGCTCCTATTAGTCGCAGCTTGATGGTATATAGCCTAAAACCTTCCTCGATGAATGGTCTACTCGACACAAAAAGAATTTTTCAATTTAAACCAGTAGTTCCTGAGAATCGTGCGTTCAAACTAACAAACTCTTCAGCTTTATATATTAGTATAGATTATAATGATGTAATAACCATTACCGTTATTTTTTAGCTCTGCAACACCAATAACAACTACCACAACAGTCATTGGAGTCAAGTTCGACAAGGGCTGTGTGATCGCCGCAGACACATTAGGGTCATACGGTACATTAGCCAGGTTCCGTGACTGCCCCCGTGTGATGAAAGTCAATGATCTGATCCTGCTCGGTAACGGCGGAGACTACGCAGATTATCAGTACTTGAAAGATATTATTGAACAGAAAATGTAAGTTGTATTTCTGATGCCAAAAATATGTAGGTTACTGATAATATGACGTTCGAATAACTCATTATAACATTGCTCGCTTTTCCAAATTAAAATGATGAGAAGCTTAATGTTCATACATATATATGTTATACTCAATAATATTAGATGAACACAGCCAATACAATTTCTTAATTTTTGTTTTTTCAAATTGTACAGAGATTTTTTACATTCACTTCTCACGTTTATGCTAGTTTAATTTCAACAAATAAATCCAGTTATTTCAAAGACGCCTTACAAATAGACCAAAATAGAAAAACTTTTTATCCGACAGATCAAACAAGTAACCTTGAAAATTAAAAAAACTTTTTTGTCATATCTCCTTAGTATTGACGAGCAGTGTATCGGAGATGGTCTGCTACTGAAGCCACGTTCCCTGCACTGCTGGTTGACTCGCGTGCTCTACAACAAGCGCAGCAAGATGGACCCCTTGTGGAGCAACTATATTGTAGCTGGTATTCAGGTAAGGTCTAAAAGTTATAGCACTGTGTGAGTGACTTTTGTCGATTAGTGGCCGATGCGTCGGTTACCGACGACGAAAAAAATATGTTTATTGTGAAATATTTTATGGCATACCTAACTTATACCTGGATAGTGGCAAAAGGCGTCTTTTAAGTTTAAAACATACATCATTTTGTTCTTTTTTGTTTTAGGCGACTGCCCCACCAAGGAATTTCCATTGTGGATCACACAAATAACATTTGGCTTAGTAGGTTTAGCATCATGTGCCTACCAGTTTGTTATCTGTGTAGTCCATTTCTTCAATCTAGCAGTTGCCCGCGGGTCCCCCCTACTAATCGAAAATCATCCCACAATAACATAAAATAATGGAAAAATCTATCCTGTGTCAATCTTGGTTATAAATTATCAATTTTGTCTGAATACGTTCAGTGCTTCTGCGTGGAAGAGGCTCAAACATGAATACATGTGTACTTACAAACTTTCTCGTTTATAATATCAGTTGGAATAACTGTCAACCTTATGTTCAGGACGGCGAGCCCTTCCTAGGAGCAGTAGACAAGCTGGGCACAGCCTACGAGGACTCCGCCATTGCTACCGGACTTGGCGCATACATGGCGACGCCGCTCGTCCGGGACGCCGTCGACAAGGGGCCCCTGGATGAGGAGGCGGCTAAGTAAGTCATGTGTCACTGTATACTTTATTGTGAACAGATATGTAAGACAACATGTAAGCAATGTAACATGTAATATCAAGCTTACAACCGACTTAAAACTATTGAGCCAAGCTTGGAGACCAAGTTACAGGTTTAATAATAAAAATCTACAAAATTGGCTTATTTAAAGTAAATGACAAAACGTGCACGTGGCCGGAAGGCCTAGGAAGCGGTGGCTTAACGATCATAACGCTTACCGCGGGGCTGGTTCCATGAGGCCCAGAATAGATAATCGTGGAAGAATTTGGGGGAGGCCATTGCTCAGC
Organism: Trichoplusia ni; assembly: GCF_003590095.1. Lineage (NCBI taxonomy): Eukaryota > Metazoa > Arthropoda > Insecta > Lepidoptera > Noctuidae > Trichoplusia > Trichoplusia ni. The sequence continues at coordinate 497,362 of NC_039498.1, forward strand.
AGTGGGACAAAATGACGCAACAGAGCCGCCAAACAGCCCTCATGCTTTTTTCTGTTGTCAACCGAGTTCAAAAAGGGTTGGTTTTCAATTCGATAGCTTTTTTGTTTCTGATCTCAGAACTTCGGACTTCGATGTTGTTGATTCTTTTTTATATTCCTCGAAATAGCTGTCGTTTGGTCCCATAATTGAATGGTGTTTGGTGGTGGTCAGTACCTTGTCTTTAATTCGAAGTCGGTTGTACATTTTAGTCGTTCAAACAATATTATAAAGACATTATCTACAATTTTGCCATAATTTCTTTATACTTATGCCTTACTTTCCCCAGAGCGCTAGTCCGCAAGTGCATGGAGGTACTATTCTACCGCGACGCGCGCTCGTTCCCGCGCTACCAGCTGGGCGTGGTGACCTCCGCCGGCGTGCGTCTGGAAGAGCCCACGGAGCTCAAGCACGACTGGTCGCTCGCGCACATGATACACATGAAGTGATGCGATAATATATAATGTTTTCTAATTATAATGCTGTTTTATTCGCTGAAATTCATACATATTTTAAAGTCAGGGGTAGTCAAAAGCTAGAAAGCCTGATCACCAGTCTAACTAAAGGCTATCGTGTTGCCCAGGTAACTGGGTTGAGTAGGTCAGATAGGCAGTCGCTACTTGTAGAACACTGGTGCTTAGCTGCATCTGGTTAGACTGGGAGCCGACCCCAACATAGTTAGGGAAAAAGCTAGGACGATGATGATTGCTGTTTTATTTGATGGACCTTTTTTTAAGAGTAAGAACGAAAGAAGTAAATGATCTAACCAGTTTTTGCAGTAGATTAAGTCCTCTAAATTTTATAATTGGATAGTGGTTTCAAAAGTACTACGTGACAAATTGTAGATTACGAGGATGAAACTGAGGTAGAGCTAAAATAGCGGGAAGTCCCGACACTCAAATAGTTAAAATTAGTACTAGGTGATCCGGGAAACTTCCTCCGGCCAGGCCGATTTATCAATCAGCACATTCTTCATCTCACAGCGCCACCCAAAGAACATCCAAATCGGTCCAGCCGTTCAGGAGTACTATGACATAGTACACATTTTATATAAAAAAATATGAATTTTTCGGGTAATTATATTAAAATTAAAACACGCAATACTGAAAGCAAGCTTATATTTAGAGCCATTACACCTAAAGGTAACACAGCGTTACACAAAGCACTTAGATCCAAATTATTCTGTAATTAACATTGGTCCCGAGACCGAACTTAAGAAATTTTTAGTTTTCTGTTAGACTTAGTGTAATTTAAGGGACAAAATTGTCCGGGCATTCATTTGATAATTATAAACAAAAAAGCAAAGATTAAGTGCGATATATAACACTGTTGAAGATCATACAAATACTTATAAACATTGTTCAATATTTCCTTGTTTATAATACATCGTAAAATGTTATATAAGTGATGATTCTTTAACTATAAGACATTTATTTTAAGAATATTTTGTATCTAAGTACGTAATTTCGTTGAAAAATTAATACAAAATGCCTTACCATATTGAAAACTTAAAATAAACCCTCAGCTTAAAGAATAAGATCAGTATATTGTCGTTAATTAGTTAAAAATATGATTAGTATTTAAAATAAAAAGCAATGTTTATAAGTACAGCTTATATATTATTAATTCTATCGCCTCTTCTTGTGCCCCTTAGTGGGACCTTTGACGAAGCACCAGTCGACGGATATCGCTTGCCCGAGAATGTCCGCGCCGTCTAAAGCTTCGCGCGCGCTCTGGAATAGATTAGATTAGAATATTTGTGTTGTACACCATAGAATTACTGCAGTGATTCTTATAGCAGAGTAAAGGTACAGAGGCGGTAAAGGGTAAAATACAAAAAAGATTTGAGAGAGAAAGAAGAAAAATTTAAACTACGCGGGGATCGAACCAGTGACTTTTTGTGGACTGTGAGTTTAACGTGTCACCTATCTGTGCAGTTCTATTCGATTGCAGTTGGTGGTTAACGCAATGTAGCATACAATCACACTAATATTATAAATGCGAAAGTATGTTTCAGCCTGTATGCACATTTGTTACCTCTTCCCTCTCAAACTACTGGATCGATTTCGATGAAATTTTGTATTGAATTAGCTCACACCTTGGAATAACACATAGCCTACTTTCATTCAACTGTGGTAAAGGAGGGTAGTTAATGTCTGCAGCGTTTACCGACACGCAGGCGGGTCATGGCCACGATGACTAGTGACTAGTAAACACTTATGTGATTATACTTACAGCAGCCTGCTTGTACGTCTCGTATTCGACGAGCGCGTATCCCTTGAGGAAGCCGGTGCGCCGGTCCAGGTTCAAATGGATGTTCTTAATCTCACCAAACTCTGAGAACTGGTTCTGTAATAATTAAGGAAACATTTAATGCAGGGTTAAAATACCTTTCTTTGTATAAAAAGGCTTGCGCCGTATGGAATCAAATCTTTGTGTCACAGAGGATTTTACGAACATTCCATTAATATAAAATAAATAAATAAATGCGGACAACATCACATACATTGTTCTGAACCCAAAGTAAGTTGCTGAAGCACTTGTGTTATGGAATTCAGATACAACGAAGGTACCACAATCACCCAGACCCGAGACAATGTAGAAATGTGAATTTTTACATTGACCCGACCACTTTTTACATTGGATCGAACCCGGACCTCAGAGCTAGCGACACCTTGAAACCGGTGCGTACGCCACTCGAACACGGAGCTCGTCAAAATGTCATGCACAAGGACTCAGAACAACCACTACAGATCGCGTACAATGGGTTTGGTGATCTCAACCACTCACTCTAGTGGTGGTGGTAAATTAAAACATGTATCCAATACTTCTTTTAAATCTATCTGACTGACCCTATTTTCATAATAGTATTATGTAAATAAATAAAATATATAACCAACCATAGCAAAAATAGTCCATTAAACAGAACCTTCTTTATATGGAGAACCTCTGTCCAAAAGTGGGACGGTTACATAAGCTATTATTTTTCTATTAAATAGATCTGTACCCAAAATATTACATAAATGTCCAACCTGTATATCCTCTTCCTGTGCCTCCTCATGCACATTACTGACAAACAATATCCAGCCCTCCACGGACCTCTGAGGACCAGGAGTGTTGCCATCACCTTCTGGCGCTAGGCTGTCGTATCTGTAAAACAAATTGTAGATTTTTGATGTATTAAAAAGAAAAATAACTTGGCTGGTTTTTCTTCAGCAGAAAACTCTTTTTAAAATTCAAATTCTTTATTTGTAGAACACAGGTAGGAACAAATACTGGTGGTGTATGAACACACATTTTTCCTGATATAGTTCATCATAATTTATGAATCATGATAATTTTATAATTCTGTTTATATTTATGCTACTGCTTGTTCAGCTTCACTCAGTTGTCTGGTACAGAATGCCTCATGCACTAAGTCTGCCATTTTACATGGTTTATGTACAAATAAATAATGCGCAACGTATTCTACTGTATAATTATTTAAGTCACGAAGTTATGTTGCATTTTTATAAAAAATATCTTGAGTTGTTTATGTTTGTAAAATTCTTCTCAGAATATTATCATTTAAAACAAATATTCGGTATGAATTTATGTTGATGTTTACCTGCCCCTGTTGCCTCTCTCAGTAGCGCCTCCGCCACCGGCTTCGCCGCCAAAACCTCTTCCTTTACGTTTTCGCGCCTTCTCCTTCAAACGAGCGATTCCCTCTAAAATACATAAGAAAAACTAATAAAAACACTTTATCATAAAATACTAATTACTAGCGCAAATATTTGTGACAAATGCAGTGTAGTTAAATGCCTAAATACGGTTCAATGAACTAGAAAGTTAACCTAAAAAACTATGTCTGTAACAAATAAAAATCTAAGTAAATACAGCTATAAACACGATACAAATCTATCGAATTGACAGGAGAAACTTTAAATACTAATAATTAGTCAAATAAACGCAACGAAAACACGACAAAATTATGCTAATAACAATCAGAAAGTTACTTACGTTCACCATCCTCGTCTACTTCAAATTCCTCTGAATTTTCGATGTCTAACACGTCTGCCATTTTATTTGTGTTTATTTTATCTCCTAAGTAGCCTACTAGATATTAAATTAGCAATTTTTAATAAGAGTATCACGTAAATAAACGTGAATTCTTTAGCGAAGTGACATATTACAAAAGTGTTACTAAATATAAAAATCGGACGTGATTCAGTGAAGGAAGCTTGTTTATTGTTTTGTTTTGTTTCGTTTTTAGGGGCATACCTTTAATAATTCTTTAATAAATAATAATACGTAAACTATTCACAATGCCTAAAAGGTTGTATCAAACCTAAACGGTGTAATGATTCGGGAAAACTCAATATAAACAATGTACATTTGGCAACACTTCAAGCTTGGGAAGCAAACAGTCGCGTTACCGTAGTCCGTTCAGAAATCTAGGGAAAGAACAATCTTTTGGATTATCTACAGGTGGCACAGAAATTTAAAAAATAAAAGTCAATTCATAAAACAAAATGTCATAAATATTTTGACGGTTTATTATTACTTTTACACATTTTGTTACATTTTTTTAGATAAATTTATAAAAATTAGCAATGAGTGCATGTAACGTGAGAGAACCAAGGAATACAGTTTCTGGGGACTGGTCAGGAAGGTCCCCACCCACAACCCGATCTTCATCACCACCGAGTAGAGGAGAGGCAATTTTCAACAAATACATTGATCTAATACACTCTAAATCAAATTTATCTACGAATGATAAACAGGCAGAACCACCAGAACGTCCTTTTGATTTTTATGACGATGAAGAATTTGCGTTTGGTATCAATTTGCTGAATAATAATGTTGCGTGCGTTGGGGACAACATAACTAAACTTATCCAAATGGGTAAATCTATATTTCAGTTAACCTAGTACCTGCTTACCGGTCCAGTTTGTTGAAAATCATCAGCTTTTTGTGTAGAGTGAATAAGCATGTCTCATCATTGGCCTACCCTTTTCCCAACTATGTTGGGGTCGGCTACCAGTCTAACCGGTTTCAGCTAAGTACAAGTGTTTTACAAGGAATGAATAAGCATGTTTGATGTCATGTTATTATTATCACATATTGCATGAGTAAATTCTTTAGCTATAGACTGCTTTAAATAGGTTATATTGCTCCAAGACTAAAAATTAAAACATTATCGCAATGAAACCTTTACCATCTGCATGTAGTCCCTCATCATTTTAATTAAAAACATATTATGTTATTGGAGTAGTCAAAATACAATTTGCTTTAAAAAAAAAAACATTTCTGTCTTTACTGGCACTTAGATTCTTTGGAATTTATTTTTTTACTTTTCGAGCATCGTTTTGTTGTTATACTTTGCATTAATGAATACTTTACACATCCTTTCCTTTCCTATTTTCTCAAGTTGGCAGCTCCATCAAGTGTGACAGCTGTCAGATTAATGTGGAGTTGAGTTTTGCGATTATTTATTAATTTTCTATTTTCGTCATTTTATTGAAATTGTGATTATTATTGCTTAGTGTAATAAGTGGGGTATCATGCCGGAATATCAACTAACGGATACAATTATCACTCAGCTAAACGGTGAGTTGATAACTGAGATTTAACGAAGATTTCCTACGTGAAGATATTACATAATTTTGTTTGTAAAATTGATATTGTTTTGTTTGACATAATTATTTAATTTTAGCACCAAGGTGTCCCATATAGTGGTATATAACTGGTTTTGACTCAGTTGGAGAGTGGTCAGTGTCCAACACTCTGTTTCACTATGAAATTGCAATTTGATGAGCCCTTCGTTTTCGGTATATTTCTATTGATTACGCGTGTGGTTTTGAACATTATTGTGGAACTACTCACCATTGTTTTAAATTCGTGTATTTTTATGTTCAAGAATAACGAGAAATTGTTTATTTTTGTTGTATTTTTGGTTTTGTGTACATAACCTCTATTTTTTGTGTGTTTTCCCAATTATTAATAAATCGATGTTATGGCACCAATCCTATAGACTGCAACATATTTTTTTTTTATGTTTTTAGAATAGAATTTTATTTATTTTATTACATACTCTAGAAAAAATAAGTATATTTGATCCATAGGTTTATTAACAATTAACCAACCATTAATAATTATTTGTGTCATCATCAACAATATTAGTTTCAGTATTCATGATAAGATTCTTTAAACACCATCAGTTATGGAACATAAATTTCCTGTGATTTCAATTAAGAGAAAAAACTAATCAAGTCACAATCATAAAGTATTTCAATTTTATTGTTACAGCATTCACTTAATTATCATATTTCATAAGAAGTCTTTCATACTATATCTTGTTAGTAGATTTGAATATACTTAACAAGACCACACAATAGGGATAATGACTTGGTATAAAAATAAAAAATCTAATTATTTTCATTAGATAACTAAAAAGTATAGTAAAAATCAGTAAAGTAAGACACATATTTTTCCTTTTTTAACCAACTTCTAAAAAAGGAGGAGGTTCTCAATTCGACTGTATTTTTTTTTTTTTATGTTTGTTACCTCGTAACTTGCGATTGGGTGAACCGATTTTCATGATTCTTTTTTTATTTGAAAGCTTGTGCTTCCCGTGTGGTCCCATTATCACCATTTCAATATCTGATGATGGGATCTTGTAGAAATCGGGGGAACTCTTCAATAAATAACAGCAGATTAACCACAATTGTTGCTATAGCATATCTAAGCATTGTTTACGCCATCACACAACATATTATCACGCCTGTACTCACTACAAAGGTTATAAAAACTATTTCGAAAAAAATAATGTTCAAGGTCACTTACAAAGTTTTACAAAAAATGCAATACTCAAACTAAAATAAACATAATTAGATGTTTGTTCTCATGAGATATTCGGTTATTCAAAATGGCCTCCATAATTAACATCATTCTCAAATGGTAACAGACTGGGTGGAGGCTTTCGAACAAATATCACTGGGAATTCTGGGCAGTTTCACGGGGACAAAGAACTCATTTGGGCAGCACGTTTAGTAGGCCTACCCATACTAAAAATCACTAACTTTACACTAAAAAGTGAAAAATAAAATTAATTTTGGAAAAAAATAAAAACCGACTTCAAGACTACACTAACAATATATACAATTGAACTAAAAAGTATAAAATAATATTTTAATTACAAGCCAAAGAACACTAAAGGAAAATCAACGAAATTATTGATACTTATGCATGCTATTTGCATTTTAAAATCAGTTATTTTTGGAGTCGGTGCCAGCTAAAACAAAAACAATATATTAATGACACAAAAGGAAATTACATAAATAATTGAAAAACAACCGATAATTGAAAAGAAGACAATAAAATAATTTATCTATTAATAACACAAAAAGGAAACATAAACTAATACATACAAACATAAAACACAACCATCAGCGTCTTCTGCCCTCACGCGTCTGCCCGCATTTGGCACCGACCTCAAAAATAACTGATTTTAAAATGTAAATAGTATGCATAAGTATCAACAATTTCGTTGATTTTCCTTTTCAGAATAACTAAAATTGACAAAAATGTAACTGCTTTAAAGTTTAATAGAGGGGGCTTGTGACATAAAACCCCTTTTAATATACATCAACCAAAGGCATATTAAATGGCATTAAGTGACATCACCATATTTCAATGTTGTTCTGATATCATATCTATTTCAAATACAATAATGTCAGCCATAATGGTTGTTGGCAAATGTTTATTGTAGTTCTAAGTATTCATATTAGTGATGTATGCATTTGTCTAGTACTGTTCAGAGTTTTATGAGGGTTTGGTATAGTTTTATTATTATTAGTAACTAGCTGAGATAAGTCCTAAGGTGTTATTATACAAGTTTTTATTTAATTTTACCCATCATATATCTGTCTTTAACTAAATCTTGCTAGTTAAATTTAAGCTGAAAGAACATCATGTATATATCATGTGACAATGCACTATTTATGTGGCAACACCTACAACAATTATTAAAGAGTTTAATTGATGATGGCAACACTTGCAGCTCAGGAGCCATGGCCGGACAATGTGAAGCTGTTCCAGCCTTACGAGGTGGAACAAATATTGCTGCCAGACAACGCCAGCTGCCTTGCTGTGCAGGCGTTCCTTAAGGTATGGCAATCTTAAGCAAAATCAAGTCGTTTATACAAATTAGGCTACTAAGTAGCACTTTTTGAAGGTCAGATTACATTAGACAGCACCCAGTTTCGCCCACCCTTCACTTTTGAATATAAAATTACCTCTTCACATTCTTGTACAAAATGCTACGAAGGCAAACTTAATCCCAAGGTATATCCCCACCATTCAATCTGCTGGTTTAATTTCTGTGTGCTGTTCTATCCATCTTAAAAGACAGGAAACTGACTTCTTTGTTTTTGTATTTTACCCGCGCCGCACTTATGCCGCACAGCGCGCTTTGTATAAAAACAAACGACCGTCTGTGCGCAAAACGACAAATGCACGACAAAAAACGACAATTCGCCGAGTCAGCTAGTATTTATATATCTTTTCTCCCCACAGATGTGCAACCTCCCATTCGAAGTGGAAATGCGTTGGAACGCGGAGTTCATGTCCCCATCGGGACGTGTTCCCTTCATTAAGTGCGGCGCCTTCGTGGTCTCCGAGTTGGAGCCCATCGTCCAGTTCGCGGCCAACAAGGGCGTGACGCTTTGCGCCAGGCTGACGACCGAGGAGAAGGCGGAAATGAGGGCCTATATGAGCCTCATCACTAATGTTCTGGTTAATGCTGAGGTGAGGGTTTTTGGTGAATGGAACTTTTTGGATTGTTGGTGGGAATTGTGGTGGTTTTTCTGTGGTCTAGAGGGGTTGCACTTGTCATTTTTTGCCGGTTTTGTTCTCATTTTGTCTCTACGTGGCCAGAAATGGATTTCAGTAGTATTTTCTATACTACTGAAATCCGATTATTGAGTAAAACTTCTAATAATCTTGACCGCCGTTCATTTTTTTTTACATATATTTTGGACACATTTTTTTTACTTATAACTCGAAGGCACGACGCGACTATAACGGAAAACAAACTTTATTTTCGTCGTTATTAGCCCGGTCCTACGTCCGCAATGGGAAATCTTATCTGTCTTATCATACATAAAAACTTGCCACTATTAGTCACTGGCTTGTATTGGCGATTTTAGCTTCCAATGTTTACATGAATAATTGAAACATCAACATTTGTATAAGCATTGTATTTGGGTTTGCGATTCCGCAGTTAAATAAACTAACTTGTGACAACAACACTTTAGCGACAATTTATGACATTATGATCCATCGCATTCCTAAGATATCTTCTAGACTATCAATAAGGTTTTCACCCATAACATACATGAAAACCATCTTATATTCCAGCTATACATATCATGGGTGGACAACGACACATTCAACGCGGTGACCAAGGTTCGCAACTCGTCCGTGTACCCGTGGCCGCTCGGCTGGCTGCAGACCAGGGCCAAGCGGAACGCCGTCATCAAGCGGCTGAAGGCGCTGCACTGGTATGACAAGACCTTGGATCAGGTGTTGGCTGATGTGAGTATAAAAATTAAAAAAATAAGTAAATACCCACGTTTTTTTAAATGTCAAATTATATTTAGTTTTGTCAGTTTTTATAGTTGTAAATTGCATTGTCATCGGGTTAGAAGCTACCCTGAAAATGTCTGCCTGCTAGATTATCGGGAATTGCCTCAAAATTTAGTTGCAAAAATCTAACCGGAACGACAAACAAACAAGAAAGTGAGTTTATAAATAAAAACCTCGGAAAAACTAATATGTATCGGATACACTTCAGCGGGATCCTCCATAAGAATGGCCCCGGTACACGAAGGGTAAAAGAAGCTGACACTCCCTTCTCACTCCCCAAGGAGTCATTAAATGATTTACCATCCGAAATAAAAGATTTTACGACCATCAGGGTCGTAAAATATATTGGAGACTAGCTGACCCAGCAAACGTTGTTTTGCCTAATAAATTATTTCTAGTTGTATGTATTTTTTAATGCAACATTATAAAAAAATAAAAGTCGTCCAAAAAATAAAAAATAAAATTTTAGTGTGGGCAACCCTTGTCACTTTGGGGTATGAAAAATAGATGTTGTTCTATTCTCAGACCTACCCAATATGTATACAAAATTTCATAAGAATCGGTCGAACCGTTTCGGAGGAGTACGGTAACTAACATCGTGACACGGGAATTTTATATATTAGATAAACCTCCCATATATTCAAGTTCCTCCATTCGATTCGAGAGTCTTTCCATTCGACAACTGGCTTATTATAACTTGACTTTGTTTAAAAATTTCAGGTAGAACAGTGTTGTAACTCACTGAGTCAAAGGCTCGGAGATCGCGATTACTTCTTTGGTGCCACGTGAGTAAATTTTATAAAAAATTAAAATGTTTTTTTTTTAGCGGAGTGTTTTTGATATATACGGTATAAGGGTTATAATAATAATATGAGACGTTTATAAAAACTTACATTTTAATCTGCCATTCTGCACAACGATTTTTGCCGTGTGTTCAAAATTGTGTTTTTCTTTTGTCGGTCCTTTTTTTATTTTGAACCAGTAATAAAAATAGCCATACAGGAATACAACATCGTAAGTAAAAATTACCTACGAGGTCCAGAAGAAAACGTAAGATCCCTCCTCTAAAATCCTCCTAACACATAACCCTCCCCCTAATTCCTCCACCCTCCTCCCAGGCCGACTCCGCTAGACGCGCTGGTCTACGGCCACATGCGCGCCATATTGTCTGCGACTGGTGCCAAGGTCGCCCTCATGATAAAATGTATCACCAGCTCTCTGCTTAGACATTTACTAAGATGCATTAATATCACACAGATGACTATGACGGTAATTTATATATATTTTTTGTTAGGCTATGGACATATGTAGTTATTTTTAATTTAGTTTGTAGATTTTTTTTTCTGAGTATTGTAAGTACAATTTATTTTGAGTAGTCTTTCAAAGACCACTACCGCTAAGTACTGAAAATTAACTGACATTTTAAACCTATTTTTGACATAGTTATATTGAATTTCATTTGTAGATCTTTCGTCTTAAGTATTGTATAAAAGTGTGTATCATCATCATCATCATCTCAGCCTATCGCCGTCCACTGCTGAACGTAGGCCTCCCCCAAAGAGCGCCGAAAGATAAAAGTGTGTGTAGTTAGATCATTAAAAACATTTAAGATAGTATTTATTCAAAGAATTCCTCCAAATACTGATAGTTACAGTTATCAGTTAGATAACTGTAACTTAGACACGTATTTTTGCCTATTTTTTTGAGCAAAAAAAGTACAAAGATAAATTACTCTACAGTTTAGGAGAGGGGGCTTGTGACGTAACGATTTCGTAAAACTTATACGCAATCGTGACGTCACGCCTAAGTTCAATTCGCTGTAATTTGATAAAGAAGAAATACGCATCCATTATTATGCATTAAATTAAACTAAGTGCTAACTATAACACTGGAAAAAAAATGTCATCATCCCAATTCCTAACAATCCCTTCCTACTATTTCCTCGCTAGGCCCAAGAGGAATACCTAGTGACTCAAGCGTTCCAACTCTCCCGCCGCCGACTGTCCCCCGAGAGGACCATGTCTGAACGTAGCACGAGGATTAAACGCTCCCGAATGAGTGTCAGGAACACTAGCAAGGATAATATATCGTACAGCGGAAGAGATGTTTTTGGTAAGAGTAGAACTTTCTATACTTAGTACGTTGGCTCAGCGACCCAAAATGTGTCTTGGCCTCTGATACGAGAGAGCCTATTTACCAGATCCTTAGACACTTGTCATCAGTCGTAAGTTTCTATATGTAGACCTAAATTAATTGATACAACGGTTTATTCATGCGTATTTATCGGGATTGCCCGATTAGTCTCTGATTAAGGAATTCCGTTTGGGAATAATACACTGGAAACTGGTCGGACGATCTTGATAAATACGCCTGAGTATACCGTAGCATCATTTAATTATGCATCTTCTTTAGACGTGAAGTTTGTTAAAATATATCCCTTATATTGCTTTATATCCCCTTTCTGCGCATAAGAATGAAAACTATTCGGATAAAAACAGTTAAAATAGTGAAAAATTTAAATCAATACATTAGCCTCCCTATGGTTCTAGACGGACCGCATTTCAGCTGCAATCCAAACGCAAATTGAGATTAGAATGCAGTTGACACGACTGCAATAGAACTACAAACCAAACGTGCAATCCAATTGCACGCCGACTGCAAATGAACTGCAATACGATTGCTCGTTTAGTTTGCAGTTCTTGGACTTATATATCCCGCCTCACGCAGACCAGTCTACAGTTTTACCCAATTTCACAACGCAGGCTTCAAACCATTCGCATCGAAACAAATAATAATTATGACGTCAAAGGAAGGCGCAATAACCTGCAAATACGAATCCCAGAAGAAGTACGATAAGAACTCGTTCATCGACGAGGACCGTTACAACTATATGTACACAATCATGGAAGATATACTCGAGAAAGTCGAAGAAATTATATCCGATGAATACACTGAGAAACTCGATTCGGATACCGAAAAGAACGATTCATTCGAGATCATATCGATTCCAGTCCAAAGTGTTCAAGATGCGAAATTTGAAGCTGTCGAAATGAAGGTTAACGAATATTTGGATACGATCATGGAGAATGATTTGACGGACACCACGAACTCTTTGGAGGCGCACGAAGGTGTTATACACGTGATACACGATGGAGAGTCCTTTGACAGTTATGAGAAAGGCGGGAAAGTTGTTGCTGATGATGTGACGGTTAAGAATTCACTCGATTCTGATGCTACTGACATAAGGTATATTTTTTTTCGATTTAAAGTATTCGCTAGGAAAATGGATGTTTAATTTTTGTTAGGTTTGTAAAGGGTCATTGCTAAAGTATAACTGCGTAAGTTGATGGATCACAGGTTAAGCTACACTTGATACGGTCGGCCGGATGGCCATGTATGACATAACGAGTTTCTTCGTGTTTCGGAAGGCACGTTAAATTGTGGCGCCCCGCGCCCGGCTGTTATTTAAACATCTTTGACAGTCCTTACGGGTAGTCAGAAGCTAGAGAGTCCGACAACTAGTCTGGCTAAGGGGTATCGTGTTACCCAGGTATCTGGGTTGAGGAGGTCAGAGGCAGTCGCTCCTTGTAAAGCACTGGTACTTAGCTGCGTCCGGTTAGACTGGAAGCCGATCTCAAATTAGTTGGGAAAAGACTAGGATGATGACTTTTCATATAGTTCATACACAGACTGGTGTCAGAGTTTTTCTATAGATTGACAATCAGTTTTTTTTTGCTAAGAAAATTATTTATATTTATTTTTCTTATATTAGCAATAATAAAGAGCTGAAAGATTGTGAACTAGAGATGAACAGCGACCGAGATTCCATCGGCAATACTTCTGATAAATCGCCGTTTGCAAGGACCCCGAATTCTACAGGTTATATATTTTTTTTTAATAGTATCCTATAAAAGTAACTAGTTTTATCTTTTTTGACTTGTTTTGTACAATTGATACGGGCATTGATTACGTAATTATCGATGAACATCGATCGGATTTCAATTTTTGCTACTGGTGTATCACTACGCTATTTCGTATTGAATAATACGAAGCTCAGAATTAGATTGGGAAAGTAGTGTTCCCACATTTGAACTACGAGGAAAGTCAAATGGTAGGTTACCACAGCGCGGGTCCGATCTCCTCGTAAGATAAGCGGTTGTATACCTACTCTACAAATGTTTGTTTCAAAGCTAGATTACTGTACCTGGCTTTGTGAATGTAATTCAAACGTCCGTGAAACTACCGCGACATAGAATTTTAAATAATAAAGCAAACAAAGTGTAGTTAAGAATAAGCTATTTATTGTTTAGCATTGGGACTCTGACAGGTTAATAAAGATTGTACTGCCCAGTTACACATGCAAAGCTATTATTATCCTGACACTTTCAGATTCTCAGTCCACTCTCAAACTGCCTACTAACGAAGAGATCTCCGTCGAAAGCCTCCTCAACTACCTCCGCCAACGAAACGCCGCGTACAACTACGGCACAGTCGCCGACATTGACTAAACAATACGCCGATCCGGGAATACGCCGTTTCGGACGAGCGACACGAAATGGCGTATTGTATTGTTGAAACAGAAATTGAGAAAAAAATAATATTTGTTTTGTAATTTTTTGCTTGCTGTTGAGTTTTAATAAACTTTAAAAGTAATATAAAAATTTAAGGTTAATATTTTTTTGGTAAAAATCGAAATTGTTTAGTTTTAACGAAATTCTAGGTACTGAGTTAATATTTTAAATTTAAACATTCTTTCTTCTTTTCTATTTATTGAAGATTGCTTTCTATTCTATCCTGGTGGTGTTTTCTATTAAATTATTTGTTAATGATAATAAATGGTTATTTTTATTGATGCGGAATGGCAAACTGAAATGTAAGTTTTTATTTATTTGTGTCTTTTTGTAGATTTTGGGTATAGTTTTCCTTTGTACTTTTAGGTAATTTTCACTGTATTTTTTCTAGGTTAAATATTAGTTTAAAACTTTATGTCAAAATTAAATCAACTCTAAATAAATTGTGGTATTTTAGCATAGTTACTGAGTTAGTTAACTTGTCATTGTTTTGTTAGTAAATTTAAACATAGATTTAACAGTAAAAACATATTTAGTGTCAAAACTAGAAACTTGTCACGGTATCACTTTACATATAAGTAAATCGTTGTATGATATGAGTTCACCTAAACAAATTCACCATAAAATTTACATCATAATTCACAATAACAATACTTACCTCTAAATAAAATCCTCTTCTCTCCCCAGCCCAACAGAACTGGACGCTCTAGTTTTCGGCCACGTGTTCACTATCATCACGACTCGCCTCCCGTGCAGGAAGCTGGCAGAGACGGTGCGCAGACACGAGTCTCTCGTCGCTCTCGCCAAACGAGTCGACGAGCAATACTTCAAGAGGCCATAGCGTCACGTTTTCAAGGACATCTCGACATCGTTCACAAGTCCTTGAGCCTTTTAGAAGTCCTTCAGACTTTTGTACTGTCTAAATGTTTTGTAGGCTGTGGTTTGTTTTCAAGTACTCTGTCTGAATGTTCGTTGGTCTGTGGTAGTTTTTTTTTTCTGTGTGTGTGTGTGACATTTAATGTTCTTATTGGTGGTCAAGCGATTTTTATTAGATATTAAAGGTTTTTAACAACATAAACCTTAACCTCTCTCAATAACATCCAATTTCAATTTGATCAATGTTATTTGTACTAAAAATCACGAGAGTTTGCTAATTTGTACTTTATGTTTAGCGTACGAAGGTGCTTTTTGTATTGTAACATAGAGACTTTACTAAATATTGTGTTCGAATTTGTCATAATGTTTTAGACCTTATTATTCTTGTTTTAAGGTGTATTTTTATTTACATTTACATTACATTTGTATTTGTCAAGGCATTTTAGATTTTATTATCTGCTATTTACATCTTATATTGTATTGTTACAATTATTATTGCTTTTGTTACTTTAAATAGAGTTTAGAGCGTTTTTAATAGCTTTTTGAAGTAGTCTAATTGTATTTAAATAAAAACGGCTTAAGTCGTTGAAAATGAGAGTTATTGTCTATGATAGTTAAGGAAAAACTATGCTAAGAGAAGAATAATTTGTCTATGCTCTTATTTTAATATGTAAGAGCGGTTCTATTTTATCTATAGGTAAGTAAATGTCATTTTAACAGTCAAAACGTCATTTAATACGAAAGTATTTTAAACATAATATTGTATGTTATATTTACAAGCTGTATTAGGTATAAATTATAAAATGTGGGGGAGAGATGTCGCTCTACGCCTTGTATTGCGCTTTCTCGTTTCCACAGTTGCAACGGTCTCAATTTAAAAGCTATTGGTAGACCCATAGTCTTATTTAAGACCGCTCTACCACTGGCGTTTTAGGCCTGATTCGCACGGGAGCTTTTTTAACGCGCGTTAAAAAAGCGTTCAAATAGAACAAATGCATTTCCAAGTGCATGTTCATACGACTATTCCCTTTAGCGCCCAACGCCCAGCGCTCAAAATGCAACACTACTCGATAAAAAAGCTCCCGTGCGAATCAGGCCTTACGAGCGTCGGCGTCTCTCGAATGACTATGCATCGTCAACGTAGCGCAGACGCGGATTTGACGTCAACGCTCGTAAAACGTCAGAGTGATAGCTTCCTGAAAGTTTGTTTGAGTTAATGTTTCCATTTGAAACTACATATATAGACCAAGTCTTACAAGTAGATTACAATAAAACACAAATTATGTTTAATAATAATCCAACGAGTTTATTTAATAATGTTATCATAATAACTTCATTTGTTATATTAAACAGAGGTAATAAGTAATAATAATAATAGCAGTAACTGGCCAATTTGTATTTGGTTTTTTTTTCAATAGTGGGTTGTTTATAATAAATAATATAAAGTCTGTTACTTTTCAGTTTCTATTATCTTAATAATGCTTTTATTATACTTTATTATTTATTTTTTCTGTATAATTATAATTTGTACAGATTCTTAAATGACTTTAGCAATAAACAAATGTTACAAGTTTTACAAAAAAACTTATTAGAATACGTTATTTTTCAACGTATACAAATACACGATATATTAAAAATACAGGTATATAACTGAAATATATATTAAATCAATGACTTCCATTATCAGACAGAATCAAATAATCTTCCTCAACAATAATTGTAAATATGTAGAAATTTAATTAGCCTAGACGGCGGCAAATATCTTGGACTAATGTTTGTTCTGCAGAGCAAAGAATATCAGAGCCATTTTTTTAAACGGCTCTCGCATTACGAATGTTAATTATATTATTATTTTTATCTTTTAAGTCTTTTTTTTTTCTTTTAATTTCTGTTCAACAAGACAAAACTATCCTTTCTTTTCTTTTTATTCCACAAGCAACACTGGGCGCCAAAAAAACTTGTGAAATCTGTCAAAAATGACTGTTTTAATTGACGCAGAGTTGGCCTGAGTAGCAGATTGTGAGTTCATCACATGGTCAGTCGATCTTCACCAGAGGCGTGCAATTCAAGGAGTCAAAAATACATAAGATGGTCTGATAAACTCGCATAAACATCCGAAATGTTTATCACATTTTTGAATGTATATTAAATTAAAGGCAATTACTAACAGCGAAATTCTTTAAAGATCAACGCCATCTATGATTGACCCACTGTAACATGTGCTATAAATAAATTATGTATATGAATATTTTCAATATGTACCTTTCTTTCCGCTGGCGCCTTTGTTCTCCACACCGCATCAGTAAAAGCAATTTATCCCAGTTCTGCGTCATTGGAAACTCACCATTAATATTGTTTCTAAATACATAGCATTAATGATTTGTAATAGCATAAATAATTTCAAGTTATTTGCCGCCATTTTAATATTAAGTAACGCTTGCGTGAAACGAAAGTTTATCCGCAATAGCGTATTATCAACTAATAACTCATTCATTAATGTAAAAAAGTGTATATAAGTAATTAATAAATATATGATTATAGTTAAATTGTCCTTGAAAGTCGCTGTAAATTGGCTTATATCTGGCCTAAGTTAAGAAAGTAAAGTGTGTTGCAAATAATAATAATAATATACCCAACTCGTCGGAAAAATATGCGAACCTGGCTTATTGACTTCATGCAAACTGGAGAGATAGCAAAAAAAACCTAGATGTAACAATAAAAAATACCTTGTTCTTGCGTATCTCATTTTTTTTATACTTTTAAATCATCCGAATTTTATAAGGTAACTAATAGGGCATTCTGGAAAAGCCTCAACACGAAAACGCGCGAGCAAGGTGCATAAATATTTCCGACGGGTTATTTTTCAGTCACTCTCGGTCATTCGACCTACCCTCACGTTTCAAAGTAATATTGCCAGCGTGGGAGAGAGATAGCGCTCTAGCCGCTGTATTGCGCTGTCACCCTTCTACAATTATAGTAATATTACTTTAGGACGTAGTTTTAGGCCTCTATATTACAAATGGAGTGTGTATAATAATGTTTAATATAAAATTTGTGTTTAGAATAAGAAAGTCTTGAATAAATATCATAATAATAAAACTTATGTTAATTATTATTGTTACTTTGTTATATTAAAAGCGTTCTTTTATATTGATTTAGATTTTGTAGTGAGATTAAGTTTTAAAATTTAAGGAAATGAGCGTTAGTTTAATGGGGAATAATGTAGGGTTGCCAGGTCGCCGAACCTAATACAGCACAGAACTTCTAGTTCGGTCGAACATTTGGGCTTAAAAGCAGGACTCCCTGCATGATACAGGGTGTTGTTATCAGTGCATTATCAAGCTTCGTTTATCATTGTTTGATTGAATTCGAATGTGATACAAATAAATTCGAATGCCAAGTAAGTCTCGAAAATTAGCTGGATACCGTTTATTTATGACTAACACGCAAAGGTTTACTATGTCAAGCTTTATCCGGACGCCTGGCAACCGTACAGTTAAGGCAACGCAAGTCTCCCATACCCCTGGACTGTATTCTTCGCCCGACTAAATTCATACACACTTGTGTATGGATGAAAGTTTTTGTGTCGCAAGCTGCTAAGTTTTTACGGGTGCACTTTAATCATATTCCACAACTTTCACACAACGCCATCTAGTCTCAACTAAGGAAAAGTTACGAAAAAATTACACCCAGACACAAAAAAAAATCGTGTTCATCGGGTGAGAATCGAACCCATTGACAAAATAACATTATGTTTTTTCAGTGACATATAGAAATACTTTTTAGTATGTTTTTACTATACTAGGTTTCTAGCTTTATGTAACGCTAACGTTTCTACGTTTATAGCTTAGCTTATTGATTTTGATCGTGAACCGGTAGTTTTGAAAATTGATTGTTTTAAAAGACTTTGATGAAGGTTTGCGTTGCCTTATGTGAAGAAAACTTAAGTTTCTTATCATATGCACAAAATTAATAACTGACAAATATTGAATAGTTGTAGATTTGTATACTAAAGTATTAAATAAAAATAATAATAATAATTAAAAGCTACATAATAAAAACACGTTTTTCTTTAATTTTAAATGCTTTTTTCAACTTGATAATATATAAGGATAAAATAAATAAAGAGTTATCAAATGATTTTGTAAAATGAACCTTATTGGTATTGGAATACGGGCGCAAATAATTGTAGTCATGTAACTGTAACAACATCGGTATATATGGAATATAGTTTTATACACGTATGTATTTTAAAATATATATTTTAGGAATCAATATATCATTACATGATAGGTAATCAGTAAGTTATCGTCAAATTACTATAACTTAAACATAATTGCCAGCATAAAAAATAAGGATGTTGCCGTTAAAAAAAATGATAATATTGTATTCTGTTGTTCTTTTGTCTAGTTACTAGATATTGCTATAATTTTTATTACAGTATATATTTTAGAGTTTGTTAGTTTATGTCATATATTTTGTAATATACTAAAATGTTAATTACTTACATATTGCTATTATTTTGATAGTACGACGTGTCGCGGGTTCGACCGCCGCGTAGATCAAGCATTTGTGTGATACACAACCGCTTGATCGGAGTGTCTTTGTGCATGTGACTTCAAAGATTGTCAAACCCCCCGCGACAAGGATTAAATTCCAAGACGCGGGAGCAGTTTTTTTTCTAATTTTCACAAACGTTTTATGTTGTTTGTGTTGGTTATTTACTATGCTTACATATGTACTTAAATTGATCTAAAGCTCACCACTTCCCAATATAAAATTATACTTTAATAAGTTAGTTTTTCTAATACTTTATCAGTTATCGGTGTGGAAGCGTGACAACGCATTACGCATTACAGGGTCCCCAATTCTGCTACTTGAATACCTTACAATGGCCGAAGATTGAATGAAAATTGGCTTAAAATGTCAGTTTTCGTTCTCGCATTTTCCAACACAATAATTGTAAATTCAGTACGGGATGGTACACTCAAGGCAATACAATTAGCATTTAATTATTGGCAAAATGCTTGCGAGAATAGGAATAATTTCAAATTTAATCTAATTGCCATTCATTCATTGGTCATTGTCTCGTCCACATGCAATATTTTTAGACGTGGGCGACGAGGCAAGTAGGCACACTTTTCAATGTGTATTTTTTCATTGTTATCAACTTTAATTTTGTATGTTACAGAGCATTTAAAGTACACATATGTATTAAATAAGCATTTTTTTCTTGTTTATTTTTTTGGATAATTGTATTGTAACTATGATTAAATTGTTAATATTATACTTTTTTATTATTTGGATATCTACCCTGGTTTTTTGTTGTATTTGAAACTGACTGACAGAAAAAATCTACAGACAGCAGCTGACCTCTGATGTAAAAGGTAAGATTTTTTTTAAACTTAGTTGAACTCCTTCCTTGCTGCCCAATTAGTAACTACTACCATTTTACATAATTCAGTTGCTGAAAATCTAGTATTATACAAGGATTTTAGTTAAAACGCAGTCATCTCGGTTCCATGGACTATGTTAATCACGTGTTTGGTATAAAACCCACTAGTCAGTTCCCTTAACTGGAGTTTTGAATTTTCTAAAACCCCCGTCAGATCAATTTCGAAAGGATAAGTAACACAAGGTGTAATGAAACAACGATTAACATGTTTTGTTTTTTATTTGTTAGTCTGTGTAAGTTGGCAACGACACACATCCTTAATAATTAATGAACTTATGCCATTATTAACAAATGAATGTTTGTGTAATGAAGTGCAAAGACTGACTATGATACCATAGTATAGAAAAGCTCTCTGCATTCGTGCAAAATAGCGGACGAAAATTAATATTTTAGTACCTACAAGGTAAAGAAAAACACAAAAATAATTTTCGTGTCTATTTTTATTTGGTTTCCATCACATAGATTCGCGAAAACGTCCCTCACATTCATACTAAAACATCACTTAAATCCGTCGCGACTTAACTTACGTCCTATTCCTAAAATGTACTACACAATAGTCAGAGAGAAAAAACAAAAAAAATAAATTACATTTTTTCCCCTCATACATATTTTTTATATTCAATTTTTTTTGGCCAGAACCCTTTGTGGAATTTCGAACACATTTCTTACTTTATGAATGCTTGCTTGAGTAAGACAATGTGTTTTTCGACATGAGAGATTCCATTTTAAGTATACAGGTATCTTTCGTGTCAGGGTTCAGGTGTTGGCTAGTTCTAGATGTGTTGTTGCTTAGATTCGTCTGGTTTGGTGGATGATCATTTGACGGACGCTGAATGTGGATAAGCCTAGGCCAAGTGCTGCGAGTAGGAGCGCAGACCTGGACACCATTTTCTCACGGTTCGCAGGCTGTAACAAGAGAAAACATACGTTAATAACATAAGTCATACAGATTGAAAAGAAACAATACCATCTTACTGCGATACATTCTTCTTTCTAGTAGGCCGAAAAAAGGCACTTAAGAAACGATAAATTACAGATCAAGTTACTAGTTGAGTAATTTGATAATGGGCAGACTACGTATGTTGGGATAAGTATTAATCCATACACAATCTCATCGAAAATTGTTGGTAATATACAAGAAAACGTACCAACGGATATAGAGCTAAGTACACAAAAGGCTTTAAAATAAAAGTGTTCACGTGGATAAATAACTTTGGATGAGTAAATTTAAACATTGATATAGAAACCAAGAATACAACAAAATATTTGTATAAAATTTGAATATAAGTACGTATAAGTCGAATCGATACCTATTCACAATTTTAAGCTACATTACAAATTACTCAAATTGTCGTATTACTAAATACATTATTTATACAAAATCATTATAATAACATTTTGACAATGGAAGGACAACCCGAGTATTTCTTGCCCTTCACGAAAAGGTCAGATTTCTTGACCTTGTCAGTCCAGTGCGTGTGGACAAAGACTTATATACTTCAGGGATAACGAGACATTGAGCAGACTTAGTTGTGTAAATAATGTTTAGACATCGTATGTTAAGGCAAATAAAAAATATGATTTGAAAAGTGTTATTTTCATATCTGCCTCGACAAATTAGTAATTCAATTTAACTAGTAAGTTCAAAAGATTTTCGATCAATCTATATCAGGATTGAACGACGAGAATTAGTATTGGAAGAGAAGATAATTACAGATAAGGAACCAGACTTCAGAGTCTTTTGAAGTCAAATTAAATGAAAATATTAGGTGTAACTGAACACCGGCAGGAGAGTCTGAAAGAGTTGACAGAGCCCCGGTATACATAGGGCAAAGGAAGGAACATGGGTGGGTGTTATAGTCGATAAATATCTGACACGGGATTTCGCTAACCCAAAGCGGAATGAGTCGTTTGATGATTTTCAAACCGAAAAAGGACGGTATAACTCAAAAACTATTCATCAGATCCCAAATGGGCTCAAACGGCAACAATGTTGTTCCTGTAAAAGATTCCTTAAAATCCCAGATAACCCAGTAAAAAGGGATATCATCACTCAAGAAATGTAACCATAAAAAACTCAGTTATGCAATTTTTTCCCATTATGAGCTATCACATAAACTACTCAACATTGCATTGTTATGCCAGGTGCAGTAAATACTCAATAAAAAAAGTAATAAGTCTCAAAATGGAACAGAACGTATTGAACAATGAATAAAGCTATCTAATTCGACCTAATTACAAAAGATAGATAATAGATAGGTAGATAACAACATATACATTGAGTTGTTTGATAAGGATGGCGTACGCAGGGTCTTATGTATCGTTATCAAGTTTTCAATCTGTTGCTATAAGGGATAAGATGTACCCGATTGTTTTACGTACGATTTTTAGAGGTGAGTAATAGATTAAAGTATATTTTAAATTCAATAAATAAATAAATGCGGACAACATCACATACATTGTTCTGAACCCAAAGTAAGTTGCTAAAGCACTTGTGTTATGGAATTCAGATACAACGAAGGTACCACAAACACCCAGACCCGAGACAATGTACAAATGTGAATTTTTACATTGACCCGACCGGGGATCGAACCCGGGACCTCAGAGCTAGCGACACCCTGAAACCGGTGTGTACGCCACTCGACCACGGATGTCGTCAAAACCGTCTTTGACTACCGACGTCTTTGTTATGTGAATTTGTCTAATTTTGAATCTTAATTTCTATTAATTTGCAAGAGTGTGATCATGGGTTAACTGATACCAACAAAGGATTCGTTTGGTAAATAACTTTTACAACAAGTTAAGGTTTGTTTTATGAGAATTGATCTGAGTCCACTGATATCAATCCAACATTGAAAACCTCTTAAAAATTAGAATTTTATTGTGACCATCATTATGTTTGAGTACGTAACGATTGTCATTTTTATAACTGTTTTTTATCTAGCCTCCTGTGTCTCACTGCTGGGCAAAGGCCTTTACTAAATTCTTCCACGATTCTCTGATTTGGGCCACATGCAACCAACCCACGCGGTAAGTCACTTAGACCAACCCCAACCACAAGTTTAGATGGTCTCGCCACCGCTTCTGTTGGTGTTCTCTGACCCTAAATCCACCAGTAGCAACGCCATCCCCACCTACCCGGATCTACCGACCTGGGCCTACCACCAGTTTTCAAAGTCTTATTTCTTCTGTCCTAGACGCTCGGCAGAGGGATTCAGCGTTCAGAGCGGAGTGACCGATAAGTTATGTTAGACTTGAACAGAGTCGAGTCTACCCTAACGCACTAATACGCAATACGTTCAAACTAGTCACAAATAACCCGTCCGTAGGTCGAAGTCATATGATCTTCGAAACTATAAATATCTACTTATTTTGTACATTTGCCAAATGGCGCTACGGCGAGCACTAACACTCATTGTTTTAATGTTATACCAATTTAGGAACATTAATAAATCCTTTGTGATTCGTTAGAAAAAGTACATTGGATAGACACGTTTTATACAATGGATTAATTTTTATGTGCCGTATATTTTTAGGGGTTCGGGAAAAATTTGAACAATCGGTCATTGACTTTGGTAGTGTTTGTGAAAATAATGATCTTTGAGCAAGTAGTTGCATATTCAAGTCCTGCTTGAGTTTAAACCTTGTCTTACATAATTCTGCTTTTTAATTTACTAGATATTTTGAGAAAAACGTTGGAACGCTTTTTTTAATTGTGGTAGAAAATAAAATTCGTCTTTTATTAGCAGACGTAAAGAGAACACTTGCCGTTGGTTTCGTTGTAGATCCTGGCTTACAAGAGTTGCAATAGCGGGCATGATGGAGTCCTAGTCGTTTTTCGGCTTTCGTTTAACAAAAAACACAGTCTACCTTCACGATCTCTTAATACAGGTACTAATTACACATTAAAAATGTTCGATAACATTCTATACCGTACATAACGCGAATTTAGTTACATAATAAAGTTGGCAGAGTATTAGAGTTGTAATTACTCAACGTGTGTGTATTCCGGCTAGCATATATGTATATAGGTCAGATATTATATAGCAGTTGGTTGCTAGGCAACTGCGCCATTACGTAGAAAAGGAAACTTGTTTTAGTCTATGTAATGAGGGTATATAGCTAACAGTGACCGAGGATGACTGGTTTTAAAGAGGTTTTCAGGTAGGATTGAGGATTCTAGTTTCAAACTTGGGATACCGTGTTACGTACAGTTTCACGGGTAGTGAGGGACAGAAAGACGGGTACTCCTTGGAAAATACTGTATCCAGTTGAAACTGGTGAGATTGGATGGACTTCAATACAGCTTGGGAAAAGGCTGTTCAGATATGCGAAATGCCGATAAATGTATAAGTTTATATATGATATATGTAATTATTTAATTCTATTTCTATTAAAGAGTTTAAATAAAGCCATTGACAAAAATGAGGTTGAGAGAGTAAGATGCTTTGAGTCATTTTCTCTACGTAAGCGTACAAATATGTAAAATGTCTTAATTGCACGTCAAAAAATAGTTCTAATTTAGCTTGCAAGGTAAGACTTCTCCATAAATTTCATTACACAAATTTAACACCACAAATTTAAATAAAGCGGTACAACACTGAAAACTGAATGAGTCACGAGACAGGCAACTAGACAATTACTTACACATTCATATGAAAATCTACATTGAATGAAACGCAGTAGAATTTAAAATATGCAGCTATTAATAGTAATGAGAACAATAACATTGACACGATTATTTTGTTTATAATCTCTTTTAACTGAGTGCAAAGGAAGTTAATATTAGTATAAGAATATAAGTACTTATATATATTGTCGCTCGTAGGTCTGATAACACTGTCGTGACCTCTGCTTTTATTGTACATAACACTTATAAAACAATTGTAATAAATAATAATACAGTTTGTATTGTTTCACCGGTCCTTTTAGCAATAGAATTTTCTGGAAAGTAAGAGTCAAAACAAAATTTGATGTCGTTGGTAATTTTGCATGGTAAGCCCAATTTCTTCGACTAGGTTTTTTTAAACATTTTCATCTGCACTATGTATAAAGCAGAATTCGTAATAAAACTTTTAATCATTCATTCATTTTCTTTATTGCAAATCCACAATGTTAGATTAGATCACTATAAAGGCAGAGAATAGGGTGGTTTGGTACAACAGGGAACAGGCCATGTCCAGCAGTGGCCCACGATAGATTGAATTAATTGACAATACATAACTTGTCTCATTTCTTGGCAATAGCAACACTGGATAGAAAATAAACTATTAAAACCTATCTCTTAAGTCATACATAAACAAACGGTGTGCGAAATGTCGTTGAAAATCGATAAGTTGATATTATACCAAACATTTAACTATCCAAACAAAAATAAGTCATAATATTTATAAGAAATATGCGATAATATTATTATGACTTCAATCGGTTTATCTTCATTCTAAATATTTAAGAAATTGTACCGAAAATGTGTCACAGACTCAATTATGTGTGAAAATAGTAGTTTTATCAGTTTTATCGCCTAGCTACAATTGGAGACAGATACTCTTATCGTCAAAGTGTAAAATTTAGCAAATTGGAGTAAGAAACGCACTGCGGTAGTTTGGGTAAATAGTAGGGGGTGTAAGAGTAAACCCCTGCGGTACTGCGGTACATAGCAAATTGAGGGCAAAATATGACTGTGTTTAGTAGATAGAAGCTTGGCATATCCCAAGAGCATCATCTCTTTAAGAAGTCCGGCTTACTTCTATAGCTAATTTTGAGGGTGATGTTGACCCTCAGTTTTCTCCAGGATATAATTTCGGCTTATGCACATGTTACAGCTCTTATTTGCCTTTGTTGGTAATGCTTTCTAAAGCTTATCGAATATTTGTACAGGTTTAGTGGGATCTTCGAAGAATGTAAGTGAATACCCTAAACAACGAATTGAAGGCTAACCCAAAAATTACAGTTAACAACATGAAATTTCAAAATGTACAAGTAAGAAGCAATTTTTGAAAAACGTGATTCCCTAAACTATTTATTTAACTGCGTAAATCTCATCAAAACAAATAGCTAAAATAAAATCGCATAAAATTTCTGGATGGAATCCAAGACACACCTCTGAATATTCAGCCAAGTATGTAGTTTTGGTAGCAACAGGAAGATATAAATAATTTGTATATTTTCATTCAGTATTTAGTATTATGTATCAGCGAAACCTAAATTCAAAAGTTTTTGAAGAGTACATGCAGTTAAATGTAGTGCTAGCTTTGACTCCTTAACTGGACTTAAAATATAACCATCTTAAACCATTGTAATTATTTGTAATAATCCACCAAACCATGCAAATTTGTAACAAACCTTCCAAAGATCTGCGTAAACGATCCAACAACGTATGTACGTTCTTTAAGGCAAAAATAATATTTTGACAGTAAACGGTTGTTGAAATTCAAATGAGATGCATCGGAACGGACATCCCTCTACATAACATAATCTTACCGGCATAATTTTTAAATAAGACATCGTCTGAACAATGAATGTTTACAAAAAACAAAATGTAATGGTAGAATTGTAAATATTCCGGTGTAAAGACACTGTTTCTTAAATATCGTTTTGCCAGTCGTACGATGATTACGTTGTTTTAAAGAGCTATCTAGTATTTGCTATTGGATATTTCCAGTGTTGCTTGTTTTTGATTGGAATTTCGTTTGGCAACGGGTGTTGTGGCGCTATTTGGGGGAGGCCTATGTCCAGCAGTGGACCTCGATAGGCTTAAAAGATTGATTGATCTGGAAGCTTCCGAAAAACAAATGGCGATTGTTCGTGTTGACTTTTAGTTCTTGTTCTTGCCCGATATAATATCTCCACTTGTATTTTCTTTTGACGAAAGACAGCGTGCTGCTGTGCAGTTTATTACGTTTTGTTCTCCACAGCCAGAGCACTTAGGAAAATTGAAGGGTGTGCGAATCAGAAATCAGGGTACTGTCTTTTTTCAATAAATGGCATTTGAATTTGAAATGAAAGCAGAAGCAGACTGATTTATTGCCCTATTTTCAGTATTATCTATTTTGGATGCAACAAGTCCCAGTCGGAGTAACGCCAGCGACGTTTCTCCAGCCAAGCAACAATAAAATCATGTTTTTTTTTTTCGTTTATAGGCTGGCAAATCTCTTTGGACATTCTTTGGCAAGTGTTGTAGTTAATACGATGTTGCACCGTAAGAGAAGCAAAAAATTTTGGACATTGATATTTAATGATCTAGATTATCACAAAGGATAGTTTGTATCCCAGATTTTATGTCGCGTGGGATCATTTTCGATTTATAGCGGGCGGAGTCGCTGACAGCAGCTAGTAAGTAGTATCGTCAAAATGCCTGGGTTCCTAACAGCACCACCTAAAATATTTTTGCAGATGTGGGAGCGAGACACTACAATGCGTTGAGTGGCGTCTCTGTTTTAGAACTAGCACTTGAGGCGTAGACTGTTTATCCCTATAGAAACTTTCTAACGAAATAATTCCAACCGATATATACTGAGCAAATATTTCCTCAAATTCAAATAAGAGTTCAACGAACGAGGTGACAAGGAGAGCTGTATATTTATACTGGCCCTGAATAAATACATTGGCGCATGTTGTGACTACACTTCCTTCTATCAAGACATTTGTAGTACATTATAGAATAATTATCATTTATTGTGTTATATTTTTGAGAAAGTGGAATAGACAGCTAAAGAGTTATTGCGAATTAAATTGGTTCTAGTAATGAAAAAGGATATTAAATTCACACTAAAATTGCAGAGTAATTTGGGAGAGCGAAATGCCGTATATGAAATAATGGTCAGAATTCCTACTAATATTATAAATGCGAAAGTAACTCTGTTACGCTTTCACGTCTAAACCACTGAACTGATTTTAATGAAATTTGGTACAGAGATAGAGTTGACCTTGAGAAAGAACATAGGATAGTTTTTGTCCTGGATTTTTGAAGAGTCCTCTTGGAAACACGATATAGCCGACCTCGAAGCAGGCGAAGCCGCGGGCAAAAAGCTAGTAAGAAATAAATTTTTCGACGGCAGCGAACAGCGACGGCGGTTCTAAATGCAACAAGTTTAATAAAAAGCAAAACCTAACCAAAACATGAAACAAACATTGTACCCTAAATTAATAAATAATATAACCAGTCTTTCACTATGACAAATAAGATTCCATAATTGGAAGAGAGAGTTGGCAACGTGCGAACTGACTAATCTAATTCAAATCATATTTAGGGCATCCCTGAAAATTTTACATATCTAATAATAAAGGTATGAGTAAGCTTGGGGAATTTTATGTTTGTCGGATGTCGTACAAATCACTAGATTGTGATCTGTTGGCATGGAGACATTTTTAAGGTAGCTGATAGTTATTACGCCATTTGAAAGACATTTTTTTCCAGCACTGGAATTGATACGTAATGATTTTAATAATTAAATTCTCCCTGCTCTTATCCCGTTTTATTGGAGACACTAAATAAGATGAAAGGTGGGCAAAAATAATCACTGGGAAAGCCGAACGATGCAAACGAGAAGATGGTCGTTGGATGAAATAAGCCTCCTCTATAAGACTGCTTATAAGTGGCTCAGAACAGATCAGTCTGAATAAAACAACATTCCTGTTTTTGATTGCCGCAGTCACTCTCGACTGACTGGGGAGGCTTTGGCTGCGTTCTTCAGGTATGAAGGAACTTGAATCATTAACAAACCTTCACTTACACAACAAACAAATCCACTGAGCTCATGTGCGTCAAAAACATTATACAAATAATATGTCTTAAATACTGATACCTAAATATCTTCGTTGACTACAAGGCGCCAGTCTTTATCGTTCATTGTTAGGTAAAGCAGTTTTATCTTTGTTATCAGGTCTCCCAATCATTCATTTCTTTTTTATCATAAGATAAATACCTAGGAATTTCGCGACTCGGCCGGAAAAGACAAGTTAATAGTTCAAGGTTTGAAATGTTCTAGAAATAGTTACTTTAGGTAGTCTTTTTGGAGTAAGCTTTCTAATATTGTGTGATAACAGTCCTCATGGGGAGATTTTTGTGGTATTCTATAAGATAAAACGTGCAAGGTGAGGATATCTTACCCTCGATCACTCTCGAAGCTTTGTTATTTTTTACCGGTTTTTATACGGTTTGCAGACAGAATGCCTCAAAAAAGCTAATAACGTTACATCAATACCTATTAATAACATACGTAGTTAAAGCTATCAACCAATGTGACTTATTAGGTTATAAAAAGTTGGGTAAGTTGACAGCTGTCAACCAGATATTCGTAGAATACAATGCGTATTATTTTTGAATCATTATTTTGTGTTATGGTTACTATAGCAACGGCTTCTTCCAATCAGTGAGAAAACAATGTTTATTTCAAGACAGACGTTTGAATGGATGGAAATAATCGAGTTATTTTTACGTATTCTGCGTTTTAACGAGGACACAAGACATTTGGCGTCATTTCACAGTGGGTTGGGATGGCCTTGGGATTCAGCAAAATTGTTTTGCTGTTTTCGTTTATAAACTATCTCACCTGCGTGTATAAATATTTGGGTAGGAAAAATAAACTATATGATGTCTTAAGCCCATCAGGGCGATCCCTACCGGGCCAGCCGGATTGTACGAAAAGTTTACCGAGGCCCCGGTACACAAAGGGAACATGGGTGAGTTAGTCATTTAAAGTCTGACACTCCTTTCCGCTGAACCCAAAGCGGAAGGAGTCAAATGATGCCATCCAAAAAAAATCAGTCAAAAGTCGATTTGATTGTCTATACATCGTGTATACATATCACCATACAAACTCATCCAGGTTAGTTAGTACATAGGCACGCGTCAAATTCCACACACCGACTAATCATCAGGTATCAGAAACATTCTAGTTTTACAATTAAACAAAAGACTAACCAGCCTTTTGTTACAAAAACAATATGAAAATCTATTGCTTCGATCAACGTTTAAAATATCTGAATCAGATATGTGCTATCACGACGCAGATTGAATGAACTGCCTCTGCAATGCTGTAGTATTGAAACAAATTCGCTTACGCATCACTCTTTGTGAAATTTTAAAACCAATTGATCGGTGTATTCTTCATTGAGCGCTTTTGTTTACTACAAATTTTGGGCAGAACAGACAGATTTTAGCTTTAGACACCCTGTATGTGTGAACTCAGAAGTATCGTGTTGCTTTCTATTGGCTGAAGAATTTCAGATCATTGATTATACATTGTTAGACATCTCGAATGCAAAAAAGACGGCAGAAAGAAAAATGTTGGGGTAAGTCTAACTAATGAAATGTGAGGTCTTAGATAATGTTACATCGTATCAGAATAAAACACTGCATATGATAGGAATGACATTCCTTTTCAACAAGTAAGGTGACTTTGACTTGTCAGTTCACTACAATTTTATTGGTGCAAATTAACTCGCGTTAACGTTCGGAGAAATTATCAATTTGGACCTGGACATATTGTGTGCTAAAATTGATCATCATCAGTTCAATCGGAAATATTCCCAGGGGAACGTAAAATCGGGATAAAAAGTATCTATGTTAATCCCAATTTTAAAGTATCTGTTTATCAAATTTGGTCCAAATCCCTTGGGTAGTTTTTGCCTGAAAGAGTAACCATCCAAACAGTCCTTTAAGTCTACAGTATTATAGCAGGATGGAGTTAGTCATAAATATAATTCCGTTAAATTTTTGTTACGCATATTTGGTTGTTTGGTTTCAACGTCATCTTCTAATAGAAAACAGCGAAGTATAAATGCTAGTTCCATCTACTTTTCTGCGTACTATACGAGCAATCAATCTCAGTTTATCAGCCACAGGTCGCTTTATACCGTTCCGTTGACTCTTGCTATCTTTAGAGTCGACGCAAAACATTGTCTGTCATGTAATTGAGTGGTCTACTACGCACGATATAAAAATACTCTGCATTAGAATAGATTGTTTTGTTTTTGCGAAAGCTTAGCACGAGTTAATCATTTGTTAGCACGTTGTGTTTTTGGGATACCAGTCTTTGATTTTGATGTTCATCTATGATGAAAATCAAGACCGAAAAAGTCATGTTTCTTTATTAACCACTCACACGAAAAGCCTGTCTGTTCGCCATACTATTAAGAGTAATTTCTTACTCATATTGAAATAAGGAAAGAGTTTTCGAGCATTTAACTTCAAGATCGTACATGAAAGTGATTTAGCTTGACGCGTTAAAGAGTTCAATGTTTTTGAACTCTTTAACGCGTCAAGCTAAATACCAGTTTCCTGATGTGTATGTGAGTAGATATAAAAGTTAAATGATATCTCTCAAAATGTATTTTTACGTTTTAGTTTTTAGTATCTACGGAAGATTGCGTAACTGTAGACTGCGTGTGGACTTTGATATAAAATTAACAGTTCGCTAATAAATGACGTCAAATTAGGTCTTCTATTATATTGTCACGTTTGCTTGCACGCGGCTCGTTAATAGATAGGCTATTCTTGGTAAAGCGTGTAACTGTTTAGCGAGATCAATGTATTGATTTGAGGAGTGAGAAAGGGAAAGAGGATTCTTCAAGATAGGAGAGTCTAAAGGTAAGATCGTTACGCTGAAAAGTCAAAACTTGCAGGTTCAAATCCAGGCACGCATTTGTCTTTTCCAATTCATTAGTATCACAAAAGAAAATATCAAAGTGAATGAAAACATAATGAGAAAATCGGCACACCTGAGAATTTTGCAAGGGCTGGTTAAGTCATGTCAGAAGTGTACGAGCGATTTCAACTCTGATGGAAGGGGATAGCATCAGGAATTGGAATCGATAGCAGATAATGCTAAAGACAAATTAATAAATGGAACACTATCAAGATATTTTTACCGCTAGAGATACTACTGTTGATGGCATAGCTAAATTAACTGGAAACACCTCAATGAGGGATCCAGTAGACAAAAAAGAGGCAGATGAGAGGGGAAGTCTAAACTCGGCAGAGGACGGTTTCTGACTGGCACGATGAATGACATACGAATACAAGAAACTTTGTACCGATTCAATTCGACTCCGGCAACAGGTTATTTTTAGCCATCGGTGACTTTGAACATAAATAATACTTTTATCTTTCTCGGTCAGAAATAACTCTATTTACGTGCACAAATTGTTTTTTTACTAACATAATGATGCAGTCTTTGTCTTGATAAATGGCTGACAGCCAGATTTTTTTGCGTTTTTTAAAGTCAGTGTTCTGTTACTTATTGGATTTATTACAGATGGTTATATTAAAACATCAGATACTAAAATATCAAATCTATCAAGAGCTTATCTTTTTTGAAGCCGTCTTTCGTCAGTTTTCTATTTTTTTTTTGGTTCCTTTCCATATGATTTGTCTGAAAGTGGTTTGCTTTAAAGAAAGAGAATATTTCTGTTTGGAATTAGACAGAGATCAACCAAAATTACTATTAAGGCTAAGTATTTATTTGTTTTTAAAAAAACAACGATAAAGTTTAACTGTCAGGAGAAAAGCTTTTTGCGTTGACTCTGAGAACTCTTATGGTGAAAAAATATTAGCTAGAACAATATTAATATTATTTACACGCTCTCAACGTCACACCTATTGCGCTTTAAATAAAATAAATTGACGCACTGACGTAACAGTACCATTAAATACTGCACCAATTGCTATCAATTGGCGCCTATTTGCAGACAAAACAGTACGTATCTATTATAATGAGTCAAAGTGTAGCCCTATATGTATGTTGTGCCGATGACCTGGGCCTGTTCAAGATATATTTCTCCGAGAGCTAATGCTTACGCATCGCTAAAACGTATTCAACAGACAAGTCAAAGTCACGTCACTCGCCCAAAGGGATTGTCATTTCCATATATTCAAAGTTTTAAAGGTGACTACGCTAATTAGGGGTTACATTGTCTCTGGGTAAACTAGGTCAGATTGGATGCTGAAAGCGGAGGACTGTGTGTTTTGTTATAAATTTTTGACACGAATTCATCGAAACGGCGTATACCCCGCAGTCTACCTCATAGGAAGCTGAATTCATTGATATTCAAAAACCATATATGTAAAGTCAGTGTCTCAAAAGCGTCACTTAATACACCCAAAATGTCCACACATTGAAAATGCTTGGACTTTTGCAAATGAGTATACGGTAAGTTATTTGACGGTATTGATCAGGATTGTGTATTAAATATTTAATTCAACAAACAGTATGATAAAAGAAGCAATGGTTTTAAAGTAAATTACATATCAGAATATCTGTTTAAAATGTTACGTGCAAAAAGATGTTAGAATGCATATCTCAAAGCTCACCAGACGAAATTTGACAAGAAAATATGCCGGATATGAATATACCGGACTACTAAGCGAGGCCACACCTCTGTCAAGATGGTTAAAATAAAATTGTATACACGTAGACTTTTTTTTTGTACATTAAATTACATTCATATATCCAAGAGATTAGTGATGTTTTAAAATGTATATTTATCTCTACAATCTATTAGACAAAAATTAAGGTGGTTGGTCAAGTCACAATTTTTGTCCGTCGTTCTGGCATGCGACTTTAAATCTTGTCGATGACCAAAACTAACGCTAAGTTTGATAGCATCACGCAATTATAAAGGAAGTAGGAAGTTTTAAAAACTAACGTGTACCGGTATTATACAGGAAATGACCGTGATTGTACATTGATTGTTCAACTCATTGAGAAAAGACGATACTTATAATATGATGTCGAGGAAAGGATTCCTTTTAGTATTTAAACAGCTGTTGCCCGCGACATCGTCCGAGTGGTAAGGAGAAAGTGTAGGTTATAGAAAATAATTTGCAAGAAAACATTGCGACTATTACCTGAGATGTAAGCTATCCTATCTGTTAAGTTGGATTAAGCTGCACAGGGTTTGCAAAGATTGAAACCTGGACAGTGGTTTAGGAGTCTATCGCGGACGTGTGACACAATATGTTTAATAGCAGCTTATTGAAGTCAGTTTTGATTCTACGATGCAAAACTTTACACCTGTCCTTAACTAAAATAATATTTGACTGCGCGGATAGCCGAGTGGTTTATCAAGCCAAACTCACTTAGCGACGATTCGCAGGATCCATCCCCGTGCAGGACAAGTATTTTCGTAATCAACGAATGCTTGTCTTTAGTCTCCCTCTTTGAGCATGGGGCTTGTATGTTTGTGAAAAAAAAGTTGATATGACCTTTTAAAACTCATCCGTTTTTGTATAGCGCTGGCTCCCACTTCCTCTTCCTAACCTTAGGGTAAATTACTTCAAGTCAACACTAATGTTTCGTCTCTTTCTTCCATAAATCTCTTTTTGCAGCAATCATTACCAGTCAGTCTTTTCTTTGAATCCCCTCTTGTGGTAATTGTTTTTAAATCTTTGATACCATACTACTTTGTCACCTGTCTCCTTGTATAGTCTGTGCAGGTCAATGTATGTAACATCGCCCAAAACAGTATCATTATCAATTTCTAATTTAACATTTGAAGATGGGCCAAAGTAATAAAATGCATTGCGAGACATACACACCACAAGCTTTTAATTAAAAAAAAAAATGGCATCGTGGAAGCGAGATGCCATTATACAGTGTATAGTGCTATCTCGCTTGTGTAATGGCAACTGTTTTAAGAGCTTATAATAGAGGGCAAAATCACATATTCGCTACGCTCAAAATAGTAAGGTCATCGACCCCGTATAATCTCAAAATAAATTATTACTTGCAATTTGTATATAAAACACCGATACGCTTAAATACCTTTTTAAGTACATTGATAAGAAAAGATATTGCCAATAATATGAATAATAAAATCGATATACTAATGAACGCAAAACGAATTATAATGATTTATTCTTTTTTATTGGCAACAAGGAGCTATACGGAAGAATTTGTACCACTTTTTTTGGTTATTCGGTTGCTAGGCAACGACGCCTCTCTCTTTAAAATTCAGCGTGGTAACAAGCTTTAGAATGTCAGCCAACGGCCTTGAGACTGAGCTACAGGCAAAAAGTTCTACTGATACGTGCGCTAGCTATTATGTATTTGGAAGATGGAAGATTACTACAGATTCATTATTTGCATTTTGCATTTGGGTTAAGTGCAGATAGGCGATAGTTCAATATGAAGAATCTCGGGTTTATTTGTCAGCATATACAAAAGCTTGGGGCAGCGGTATTGTCCGAACGGGTTAACGTGGCCCCAGTACACGAAGGGCAAAGGAAGGAACATGGTGGGTTTTAGTCAGTAGGAGACTTACACTCATTCCGCTCAACCCAAAGCGAAAGGAGTCATTTGATGATTTCCGAAAAGGAAAAAAGGATAGAAAAGCTTTGAAGACTTCAGCAGTCCATGTTTAGAGGTCTCCGAATGACAATTCAAAACAGTTTTGAAACTACTTGACACTATTTTGCGACCGCATCGTAATAAATAACAAAGATCTCGACATTCTTGGAGAAACTCGGTAAACACGTACATAATAGTGTTGGGTGATCGCCAGGAATGTTTCGCACCCACCAGTTCCTTTCCAAGCCAAGCAATGCCAGTCATTCATGACGACGGCGCAGGCGCCGGTAAACTGTCTGATTCATTGAGTTCCGGAACAAATTGAATGGCTTTAGAGATTATGTGTGATGAGTTTAACCTACCTTTTCTTATATTGTAAAACTGAAGATTTTGTTGAACAGAACAAGATTTTTTTGGATGAACATCCATTTGTATCGAATGTATTTATCTAGAAAAACTATGGCTACAAAACGTTCGTTTTTCTGGTGGTGCGCACTGATCTTTAATTATTAAAGGTAAAAAAGTACCATCACGCTATCTTGAATATAAGCAGAAGGAACACTGATCTGATTGCAGAGTTTAGCTATTACTAAAATATATATTTATATAAGTTAAGACGTTCCTAAATGCTGCACCTATCGCTGCATCACACTCCATATTGATGGACGCAACATAGGATTGAAACATATCTTAAAAGTATGTGATATAATTAAATCAAACTCATATCACTAGATACCCAGTCTAAGAACAAGCATTCATGGATCACACCAATAATTGTCCTACAGAAGATCAATCACACATCACACCACGCACAGTGGAATTGACGTGGTGACATATACCACTTGGCTATCAATGCCTATTAGCATTTCAATATGCAGCTACAAACGAATAATTACAACCCAATTAACCTTAAAAGGAATATGTTAGCGTTACGTAATATCATTTATTTATCACGTATCACGATACACGGCGTGTTACTAAGAGATGATCATTTTATCTGTCTTTAGGGTCAAAGTTACAGATGCAATCAGAGATAGTTGGATGGCTGTTGAACTATGCATGGAGTGGTCATGATATATCAGCTGTTATATCGGATTCGTCCTGGACTTAGTATGTCCTTGGTTATAAATAATAATAATAAATAAATAAATGCGGACAACATCACATACATTGTTCTGAACTCAAAGTAAGTTGCCAAAGCACTTGTGTTATGGAATTCAGATACAACGAAGGTACCACAAACACCCAGACCCAAGACAATGTAGAAATGTGATTTTTCACATTGACCCGACCGGGGATCGAACCCGGGACCTCAGAGTTAGCGACACCTTGAAACCGGTGCGTACGCCACTTGACCACGGCGGTCGTCAAGGTTAGGAAGGGTCTAAAGCAGTGGGATGAAAATAGGCCTATTTTCGCCTATTTTGCTGGGCACAGGCCTCTTCCGGTAAATTAGATTTCAGCTTTGATAACCAGGCTAGGTTAATGCGGGATGGCGATTTCAGATTACAATATAAGGAATTCTGGTTTGTTCACGATGTTTTCCTTCACCGTTTGTCAGTGGTGTCTTAGGATAACTAAGAAGGTCAATCTTTTGAATTTCGTTATACATTTAGTAAGGCAAAAGTGAGTGGAAAGTTAAAGTCTATGAAAATAATCTCAATATAGAAGAATACGATATTTTCAGTATCGAAAAACGTTCATACAACAAAATGATCAACAGTTAATAAAGATAACAAAGTACAAAGCGAACAGCAATTAAAAAAATTGCCGATCTATTTCCAACTCGCACCGCACGCGACTTAACCGCATGCAAGCAATAGGATCAGAGTAATGCAATTGCAATAACGTGACGAATCACGTTCAACCACAGTCGGGCATCCACACAAATGCTAGTTACGTATGTATCGATATTAGTTCCGTCGTGATTTACTGAGGGAAACCAGCAGGAGATCGCGGCTTCGATCCCCGCGTAGGACTAGGTCTGTGTGATCCACGAATGCTTGTCCTGAGTCTGGGTGACTTTGAGCATGTGACACAAGGATTAAATAATTTAATGCGGGAGTCGTTTTTTAAAAAAAAAGAGCTATTCTTGTTGTGACAGCCCAGTGGTATATCGGTTAGAGTGAAAAGGCAACGGTAGAAGGTTCAATTCTACGCACAAATATATTTCCGGTTATGTGCTTACTATAAAATTAGTATCGTTGTTAAAATGGATTGTGGTTTTTATATTTTTGATGATAAGTAAAAAAATATAATTGGTTTAGTGGTCGCAAGAGAATAATAATATGCGGTCTCGGGTCGAAAAGGCATTACTTTTTACGGTGAAACAGTGCAAATGTTGAAGTACTAAATAAGTCTAGAAAGTAGATAAAAAAGAGTATTCCTTTGTATAGTTCTAATAACAAGCATGGTTTTACGTAAATCTGTACAAATTACGTAAATCTTTGTGTTGTTGCGAAAGAAAAGAATTTTAACACAAAGAAAAAGTCTTGGACTCGAATAAAAACAACGATTGTTTGAAACTGCATTGTTTTAGCCGCATACATTAGTTACACATAAAGTTGTTTTGAGATATATTTCTGCTTTTGATTGCAAAGATTTTTATAAAAATAAACTGAGTAGAATATGAAATATTTATCCTACATAAGCCCAATCGTGTCCCATTCTTTCAACTGTATTTCAACTAAAAATTAATGAAGCATTTTAAAGGTAAAAGAATTTTAAAAACATGGTTCAGTAGATCCTGAGATTATACTGAACAGTCTCAAGAAGTGTTTTAAATTTTATGACAACATCAAAACGCATCTTGTATATTAATTGTAACTTATTAGTTTTGTTTGAATGCCTAATTAAGCATGCAAATAAAACAAATAAGTTTCAAAATTGACTGTTGAAATAATTGATGGTTAAAAAGAAATATATTTTAGCAAGAAAATTATAGTACTGACAATAGGTAAAATGCACCAAAGAGAAAGAATGTTTGTAAACAAATCAACAAAATTATTATTTTCCCAATAGAGAGGAATGTTGAATTAAATATGATAATAGAATAATGATAATTTACTATATATAATAATGATATAATGATAATATAAATAAATGATGAATATGATAATAAAAGCTAAATTCCTTCGTACTATGAAACTAACTAATACAGCTAATTATTATCTATTGGCATTCCAATGATTGGACTGATTAAACTTTTTATCGTAATCAATTAAGTGCCATTAGAAATGTCTTTTCTATATCCTTGAGTGGTTTCTACAAATAAGGAAATAATTATAGAAACTAATTGGAATTTTATATTCCTTTTGTTTCTATTATCACTAAATAAATATGTAATTTTATAGTTCTGAATTACATGATACCACATTGTTCGAAAGTTAGAACAAAAATTATGCAAAGTTACATTTTGTGATTTATTCAAGTTAGTCCTTTAATATAATTAGGATAGCCTATTTTTATTATTCTCTTTGGCTTTTAGCCGATGGTAGAATATTGACAGAGTGGTCTACAAACCATGTGGTGTTTTTAAATATCACTTTTATCACTAAGACTAATATTAAGCCTATTACTACTAGCCCGGCGAGTCCCAGTGGGCAAAGGCCTTCTCACTTTTCTTTCACTTGTATCACTCATTAGACTCATTATAAAGTTAATAAAAATATTTATTTTAAGTTATCATGTTAACTTTTAAATCAATTATATTACTGACCTATCACAATATTTACAAAACTAAA
Source organism: Trichoplusia ni (assembly GCF_003590095.1). NCBI lineage: Eukaryota > Metazoa > Arthropoda > Insecta > Lepidoptera > Noctuidae > Trichoplusia > Trichoplusia ni. The sequence continues at coordinate 536,963 of NC_039498.1, forward strand.
ATTCAGTCCACAGCTGCACAGCTGCAAGTAAGTTATTTTATTCAACAGATATTTGACAAATAATTATTGAATATATATTATTTGTTAATTAAGAGCAAACGAATGGTACAATCAATTTACTTACAATTTGGTAATCGGAATGTTAAGTTTTGTAAAAGTTTTGTAATTTTTATAGCCAATGTGGTGTCATTTTAAGGCCGTAGAATATTTAAAACAAAGGAGTAATTAATCATTGAACTTATTTGTAGTATATTTAAGGACTAAGAATGGATTCATAAAATAAACAAGTTATTTTTTCTGAATGTACAGTTATCTAAGGCATATAAAAAAGATGGATATTAAGTTGGTAATAAAATGACACAGGAAATATTTTATACAGCCAAAAGAATACTGATGTGCTTGAAACTGTTCTTTAGAAAGAGCACATTTTAGTCAAAATTGTGACTTGAAACTATTAAGTATCAGAATTAAATTGGATAATTAGGCTGTTTAAGACATATTTGTTGTAAAGATATCCTAATTGATCTCAAAACAGGTAAATTTCACAACATGTCGAGATTTTTCCAGAAAAGGTGGTTAAATAAATTTATAACTGTGGCTTACCTGCGAATATGTGAGTCTTAGAGCGTACTGGGCAATTTGTGTCGTTCTCATTATGTCCAAACCAGTGTGTGTGTGCTGCAAAACAAATAACTTATTCAAAAACTTATCACTTTAGAAATTTCTTTTACATAACCTACACCGAGAGAAAACTTAAATTCACCCGCGGAAATAAAGGCTGCTACATGTCCAAAAATTTTAAATATAGTGTATTATTGTACGTTTGACTGTTTAACCGCGAAATTTAGAGAAAATTATTTAAATTTTAATTACATACATGCACCCGCTGACGACCGCGAATGAAAGAAGTATCTGGATGTCAAATTGTTGGTGTTTGATTCGACAGCGCTGATTGACAGCCCGGTCAGTGTTGCTATTGTGTGTCATGAAACAACTGCTATTTAATGTCACTAAAACTACTATAATAGTTTTCATGATTAGTATTTTATTTTTTAAATTGGTTGGAATGCTACTTAGTAAATGATCTCCGCTCGTCAAACCACAATAGAGTTTAAACACGTGAATGTTTCCGCGGAAATAATTTCTTTTTAACGCTGTTGAAGAGTTTTATGAACTATGTAGAACTACTTTCGTAACTACTGTACAACTGTATTGGCAACTGTATGGCAACATATATAAACGACAACAAATATAAAAAAATCAATAACAGAGTCCAAAACTTTCCGTACATTTTTTTATATTGTAGTAACAGTTGTTTTCTTAACACAGGAGACATAAAAAATAATTATTATAATTATACATAAAATACAAATGGGTCACAATGATTTTTTAATGTGACTGCAGTGATGTTGATGACGTGAATGAATAGATGGCGGTACTAAACGTACTTTCACAAATATTTGATAGATGGCGGTAGTGAAACAAACCATAGCAATGATGTGAATAAAACTAAGTCCTGTGTACCACCACAAGAAAACACTCATAATAAAAGTGTTATTTATTAACATACCTTATACTTTTGAAAAGCAATCAGTTATTTAGATTTAAATTCAGATCTAAAGCTAGGCCTTCTTGACTATACCACCCAAGTAATTAAAATTTCTGATAGAGATCATTAAGTATTCCTTGATGAAAGAAAGATTTTGTTTTCTTATCTCCTGTTACTATTTTTATAAAAAAAAATAACCCCCTTTTCTTGGTAAGGCAGCCGGGGTGAAACGCAAATGACTTCAACCCACGTCCAGGGCACGGCGTGGAGATATGTCGGACTTCCACCGACTAAACACACCCCGGGCCCCTTCTACTGCTTTAGCCAGAGTCACGGGATCGCTCGCGCATACTCTGCGGACCGCGCGACTCTAGCTGGCTCTAGTCCTTTGGACTCCTTCTCAAGGGATAGGTGTAAAAAGCCCACCCTCATAAGAACGGGTGCGCAGGATGACGCGCCCGTCTCCTTCTTGGCCTGCTAGCTGATCGAGTGATAGGGTGCCCGCCACCCGCAGGCCCGACCTTACGGTGGCCGTAGGACGTCCTCATGGGCACCTACTTACCTACAGATTACACCTGAACCTTTACACATCGTCCAATGTTTGGCCGGTTAGTGGCAAAGCAATTTATCATCATTTCTTTTAACCCTGCCCTGGTGTGAATTAGCCTAAGCATTTTTATGTTTGAAGTGTTCGTTTACTGATAGATATCACAAACTCCTAAATGGTTTAATAAGTAAATGCGACATGGCTGTCTTAGAAATACTTAAAAATAAATGTTTCCCGAGTGATATTTTATAACACCCTAAAACAAGAATTGAATCATTCTTGAATTTCCGCTCGTATCTTAATAACTCACAGTGATTTTATTCATAAACATTTTTTCTTTATCATTCTGCCCCTGTTACTTCAATGTAAACTGTACTTCTCCACTTTTAAAGTTGATTATTGTATGTTTTATGGTATAATAAGCGTAGTTTTGTACTAGATGTTGGACAAACAGTCCATGTTTACTTTAATACTATCTTAGGAGATAGGAGATTAGGAATGAGGGCAGATACAAGAGGCTGAGGCGAATATGAAGGGGAAAACTGTAAATTAACTTGTATCAAATGTATCGCAGCAAGAATAATTAGTACCCAGTTATTTATAGATGGAATTTGGAATATAACCGTTCAAGTGCTGGATGCTTAAATAGGCATAGTAAATAAAGGCATTATTTTCAATTACTATTACAATATCAGCCTTTACACGTCCCTGTGCTGGGTATAGGCCTCTTCAATACACGGAGGGTCAAAATTTTGAAAAGGACAGACCTCCATCTGATGATACCATTAAAGCTCTGACTATGCTCGCTTCCAGATTCTGTTACCCCTTGCTGTCCACTTAAAAATCTAGATTATACAGCGCATTTGATTCAAACAACAAATGTAAAAATATTCCAAATTGTAAATGGAAAGGCAGCGTGCTGTTGGGGATCTTGTTGCGCCATTTCTTCTCTCGCAGCACAAAAAATTACTTACAAAGCGGCTAAGGGTGGGCGAAACTAAGTTCTGTCCTATAAGCATCGAAAAGTTCGTTTTAGTAGAATAATTTGAAGAAAAAAAGAATGATATTTACACTCTATAATTCCCATATTTAGTAAGGTAAGCTGCCAGAGTCTAGCCAGAGTCGCACAGGGCATGCGCGAGCGATCCCGTGACTCTGGCTAAAGCAATAGAAGAGCCCCAGGGTGGTTTTAGTCGGTGGAAGTCCGACATAATTATCCCTACGCCCGTGCCCTCAATGTGAATTAAAATCATAAGCATTACAAAAGGGGTTTGTTCATGGAACCCTGTTCAGGGCGTTAGAATCTTACGGTAAGTAAGAACTTACAAACCTTGCAATTACCGGTCTGGGTTCCAATTCCACTAAAACTAAAAATAGCGGAATTGGGACTCTGCTCGGCTATCCATATTCTGATTTCCATCATACAAAATAATAAAGTGTGGGTTCTAGTATATTATCGGGCATAGTGTAACCCATTTCCCTCAGATGTTACTTGAGTGATATGATAAATATCTGATAACGTGGACTGTGGAGAACAGAATTAAGGTTTTACGCTTTTTTATTAATCATTGTGCGTTGCGTTGTCAAGAGTTTTTTCAGTCTTCTTTTTGGTATTTGCCGTGTGGTATGATTACAACGAAAATGAAAAATTAAAAAACAATGACGCGGTTCAAGGTAACATAATATATGTAATTCAAAAACGAAACTATTTTATAGATATTTTTGATCCCAAAACACAGCTTTCGAGGAGCTCATAGTTTATTGGGAAGATATCTATGTAAGAGTGCCACTCGGAAACTATTTGGAAGGCAAAAATTGCATAGGTATCATGTTTAATGGCAGGGATGCGTAAACTTGGAAATGATAAAACCTATTCATTAACCTATTTAAATGTTTTACGATCTGCGGATTCTCTACAGATTTCAACCTCTTTAATTAAAATGCATGTCAGAACCAAGTATCGTCGAGCCATATGTAGGCTTAATTTAAGGTTTAACATTATTTTTATAGCTTGTGGAATGTGAAAACATGATAAAACCAGTTCAGTTTTACGGTAACTCAGCACCAGATTTGTTTTCTCAGAGATTTTCAGTGTGTTCCTTATCGCTATGTGATTTATTTTTGATAAAATATCTTTGAAGTTTTAAGTTACACAGCCGGTACGCAAAGACAAGCAAACTCAAAACTCCAATCAGAAATATTTGTTTAATTCATACAAATGTAATCATTTTCCTCATCCCCTTATTGTTTTTCGTCATTTCTTGTAGCCAAGTGATATTTCTATTCTACAATCGTTAACGTAAATTTAGTTTCGATCAGCTGGCATCGAGCTGGCTAAAAAAACTGTGAAATTAAAAATATCTGCGATTTAAAAAATCTATAAAAATGTGATGAAAATACACAGTCATTATCACGAGATCCTATTGAAAATTACTTATTATGTTATGTTATGATTGGACTTTAAAAGAGACAGACTCTTCAAATTGTTTGAACATGTTTTCCAGGGTACATAGAAAAATTGGACTCCAGCAAATTCAAACGAATAAAAAGACATTCAAAACTTCATCATCATCATCATCCACAGCATTTGTCTTCCCGCCGCTGGGCATAAGCATCTCCTTCCTCGTGCCAATTTCTACGATCCTGAGCTAGCCTCATCCAACTCGACCGGAGACTATGTCCTTTACTATGTCATCGATTCAAAACCTACAGAACAACAATTCATCTACAAAACTCATCCAATTTGACAGTACTTAGGTAAGAGAGATAGCTAAAGATTTTAAATACATCTCACGTTATCAGTTAAATGATAATTTGTTCACAAATGGGACAATACATCTTGTTATGTGACTACATGCGGTTACGACTCATGATTTAACTTAAACCAAAGCTTTTGAACCGTGGAACAATGGCAAGAAAACTGAAAGTCAGTTAAGTTTGTTTCCTGCAACCTGTACCCATTTCCCCTGGCGATAAGAAAATGCGTAAAGTTTTGTTTACATGTGACGACTTTAAGAATAGCAGCTTTAAAAGAAAAAGAATTGGATGGATACTATGTAAAACTTAATTGAGTTAAAGAGAAAATTAAAAGCAAGCGAAAATTAGGCGCAATTTGTAATGGCAGAGGAAGGATCAAAAAGATTTAGTTATTGTAATTGATGATACAAGAAAAAAATATTAAAAATATTTGCTTCAATAAACATATTCTCTTTTACACAGCCGCATTTGAAATAATTAGGTATTACCAAAATAGGTAGGTATATCCAAATATTCAAGTACCTCATACCTAATTTATTAATACAATTTTAACTCTAAGCTAGCCTACATAACCATACCAAAACATTACCAACCTTTTCACAAATAAAAAAAACAACCTGAAAAAAACTACTATAAAAATCGTTCCGCACGTTTTTATAAAACAGGTGTATAAAAACGTCCGTCTAAACACGCCTTATCATAATATCCTAGCAGCATGTGTGACGTAACAGGTACACTTGTATAAAACACACGGCGAGTAAGCACCGGCGCCATTTTAAACTAGCCGTCAACGAAGACAAGTTTCAAAATAAGTTTACGCACTTTTTAACTGTAATTATAACTAAATTACTCAGTTTAAAACGTTAAACTCTCTTAAATTATCAATTAGAATTAATTATGTAGTTTATTCTTTTTTTAGTTAGTTTTTTAAACGTGTTATTTTTAAAACGTCGTTAAAGTGGATAGATAGTGAACTAGAAAAAAAAAACGAGCGGGAAATCTATTTTTTTAATTTAGTTCGAAATGTTTTTGATAAAGCGATTTGATTGGATTGTTTTATAGTAGGACAGATAACAATTAAAGTTTACTGGCCTACGATTGGTCAGAAGTCGGTCGGCAGGGCGTCGTAACGATGGACCAACTAATGAGATAAAACATGTGATTCAAGATGGCCGATCGGTAGAGGGAAATCTCCATGGAAGTTTTTAAATGGTAAGATCTTTTACTTTAATTATTTTTACAATATTATAAATACATAGAACATAATTTAAAAGTATGAGAATACTTAGTAAACATAATATGATATATTTAAATTTCTTTTAATATCTATTGGTTTAGTTGCGTAACATTCAAATCATCAATTCGAATTTCAACTTTTAATTCTATTTTTTTTACATCACCTTTAAGTTTTTTTTCTTACTTTTTTAATTGTACCTTTTAAACGCAAGAATTTAGTTATTCAGCTTTGAAAATTGAACTATCAGGTTAATTTTATCTTACAAATTAACTTTATAAGGCAATATTTGTTGAGGCACTATAATGCGTCTCGGGGTCACATTGCCTCGGCAAATAAAAAGTCCTATCTAAGATTACAAGAGCAGTAAACTTGGTAAGATAAGGCCGTTATCAAGTTTGAATACAACACTATTTAGTTAGTTTTAAGTGGTTAAATTTATGGCGACATGCTTATTTCCCTTTTTAGATTATGATTACTTGTGTTACGTTACTTGTCTAAAGATTTTTGGATGTGTAACACATTTAGAATTCTCGCTATTCACCTTACAAATTAGTCCCCCGCGACTTCAGACAACTGTTCAGTTTTATTAGATTTGCTTGGAACCCTAACATTTCCCTGAGTTAAGAGAAACTCATAATATCCGATAGCTCCAGTTATCTGCTAGGACAGGTCCTATAAAATGGTTTATACCTTTACAGAGATTATCTCCTTTAAAGAAATAAACGTAATCGTCCCCTGTATTCGACTAAGTACAAAAGGTTATCAAAATCTTTCTCTTGAAATACGTTATCAGGACTTTTCTATACCAAAAGTACAACATACAGATAGTACATTTATCCCATATCATTTTCAATAAAGAAAACTACGCTGGTTTGGTTTAGTTGCCAAAAGAAAAGTTAAAGCCTTGCATAATATGATTTTTTGTAGATGACAGTAAATATATTTAATTTATGTCATCTAATTGTACGACAAAAAATAATCTGTCCAGTCAAGAACAAAAATAGATCGAAATCAGAAATCATCGTCAGATGATGTAAAAGCTTAGTAGGGAAGAACGTTAGTAGGAAAAAAAGGTATCTATTACAATTTTGCCTGCGTACTATGATCTTTTAAATCAACTCCTTGTTCTTGCGCAAGCAGGACGTCGCTCTACAAGCTGTATAGCGGTGTCCCACTTCAACTGCAGCAATCGTTTTGCTGGAAGAATTCATGGTACCATACAGTGTTCAGAAACACTGATAGTGTAACTAATCAAGATGCTTATCTCTTGATAAAATAAACGTGTACGATAGCAGTGAAGTAGCCGACTAAGGCTAGGTTTAAGCAATGATGATAATAATATATTCGTTTGAAATATACATACCTATACATTCGTTGAATTATACACACATACGGGTATAAATCTGTTAATTTCACAGGCAGAAATGTAGAAACAATTTTGATTAGACGAGGTCAGGCCACAACGACATTGCACTCCCTAGAAGGGAGGTTGCGGATATCTGATCCCAATACAGGCAAAGAAAAAATGTGACAGTTTCAAAGTTGCTATACATACTTTCTTTGAAAAACGGTGAAGGCAAAACATCGTGAGAAAACTTCCTCCACCAAAGAGGTCGGTGTCCAAGATTCCCCCGATTTACCATAAAAAGGCCTGGGCCTCAACTCTGCTATTTACAACGGCCGATGAATGAAAGAAATTTGGCTTAAAATTACAATTTTCGAATTTTCTTAAGCATTTTTCTTCACAATAATTGTAAATTCAGTACGGGATGGTATACTCAAGGTCAACACAATTATCTTCCAATTATTGTATTGGCAAAATCCTTAAGGGAATAGAATAGGAATAATTTCAAATTTAATCCAATTGCCATTCATTCATCCGCCATTGTAAAATAACAGAATCGGGGCCCTGTTTATAAGTGACATTATCCTTGTGAAACAGTCACTTTTCAATCGACTCTGCTTTATGCTAAGTCCACTGTTGGGAACACTTATGCAATAAGAAATCTAACGCAATAAATGTTCCATAAGTGGCCAAGTCAAGATGTTCTTGCATTCATATAATACATTATTATGTAATACTCATGTACTTTATATTATACAATTTATTGTCTTTTGTCAATCGTAAATCTGAGATATTATCGTTTGGACCGCATCATGTGGCAATGAATGAAAAAACTCGCTTTTTAGGGCTCCATAGTTCTTGCTATTTTTATTTTTGACGGATTTCAAAAAGCTGTTTCTTATTCGTCTGTGTTTTTAGAGTTACATACTCAAATGGTAATATCGGAAGACTATTGCTGAGGCTCCGCAATCTTTGCGTCTGTCTGTGCTTCCGTCCATCACCCAACCTAATGTCATGAATAGCTTGACTGTTGAAATTTTCACAGATAATGTACATACTATACATAACTAAAAATAAAGCTCGAGGTTCAGAAACGACTGTCTGACATCCAGTCTAACTAAGGGGTATCGCGTGGCCCAGGTAACTGGGTTGAGTAGGTCAGATAGGAAGTCGCTCCTTGTAAAACATTGGTACTTAGCTGAATCCGTTTAGACTGGAAGCCGACCCCAACATAGTTGGGCAAAAGGCGATGATGATGAGGTTCAGAAGCGATTGTTACGGACATAAAATTGTTGGTAGGTGACAAATCAATTTGAAGGACCCAAAAATGTATCACCTAATCATTGTCCTATTTGTAAGTAACCCTCGGCTCTATCTTCCATATCTATACCCACCACTTTTACTCAAATTACAAGACCTAACAATTATTTCTTTTGCTTATGCAATACATTACAAAATATACCATCCTCTGTAATATTTAAACAACATTTAAATCTACCATATATTTTATGTTAGGATACAATATTTTGTAACAGCGCAACCAACGTACATACGGACAAATTGCGCTTAACACATACTTAATAATTGACTCTGTATACAATTATGGAGTTCGGGATGTGATCGGGCCTTAGAAGTGTAAATGTTACTGTAAAAGACCGAATATAAGACAATTTAAGGTTTTACCTTTACTAGACGGTTTTTGTATGAAAATGTAAAAAAGAAAAAAGAAAAATTTTAAAACTCTCGATAGTAGAAACTTTTATATGGCTCAAAAAATGTCTAAGAACGATCGCTCTTAATTCACCTTTAGCGCAACAAACTAAATCGAAATTTTTCTAATCGTTTAGGAGTCATTCTGCCACAGATAGGCAGAATGACACATCAAACTTATAACACCCCTCTTTTTGGCGCCCGATACTGGCCAGACCCTAACACAAACATTGATTCACGAAAATATTATAAAGATATTACTTAGAAACCAAATCAGTCGTCAACTTAACAATGAGTCGAGTTTATTCACTTGTTCGAACATTCCTTAATAATTTATTTAAACAGTAGTCCAAAAACCTCCGTCTGTTTCTGAAAATCCTCAATTGGTTGTAATACACACCTTATCACATTACGGTAGACTTGAATTTTCCTTGTATGTCTCAATCAGCTGTTTAAATATGAACTTAAATGGTATCGACGCGCTACAAAAAGTTTATTGTTCTTTAAATTTGAAAATTGAACATTTTTTTACAAATATAAATGAGATATGGGCATAGATTATATATAAATCTTGCTGTTAACGCACTTGACGCACAGTCAGAACCTGCATTCAGGGACCCAATTCCGATATTTGCAATTTTGCAATGATTGGATTTAATTTGACACCAGTCGTATTCTCTTAAGCATTTTGCGAGTTGAGTCACTATCAATCCAATGAATTTCCAATTATTGTTTTGGCAATATACTTACTTATTGGGAATTCATGCATCGGCAATTGCGGAATTGGGGCCGTCGATAACCAAATCGTCAAAAAGCAGTGGCGGGACCCTCGTAGCTATTTCAAAATTTTAATTTGTCTAGTCATACGTATACTAAAGCTACTAATCTATACTAATATATAAAGCTGAAGAGTTTGTTTGCTTGATTGTTTCTTTGTTTGATCGCGCTAATCTCAGGAACTATTGGAAAAAATCTTTTGTGTTCTATAGAGCATTCATCGAGGAAGGTTTTAGGCTACAGACCATCAAGCTGCGACTAATAGGAGCGAAGATACAATGGAAAATGTAGAAAAAACAGGGTAGATAATATAAATCATAACTTATATCTTCTAACCACGCGGACGAAGTCGCGGGCAACAGCTAGTAATAGTTAAAAGGACATTAAATATTATCAGAGGACGCGTGACCATGTTGTATTCAGTATTGGCTGTCATTTTAGTACAAAAGCGAAGACATTGTAAGGTGCAACAAGTTAACATGATAATAGATACCCTACATCATTTGTGAATGTCTATTGAGGCTTGTAGATTGTTTGAAGTTGGGTTTTCAGTGATTTGTCTTAAGATTAAGAAAATAAGGTCGATTTTTGTCATGTCAAGTTATATATAAGCTTTTTTTTTGTCTCTTTCAGGCTAGCTGTTATGCTGATCAAAGGATTCTATAATTTAGATATTTTATTTAATAGCCAATTTGATACACATAACTAGTACAAGATGTTAAGATATAGGATTTACGATAGGCATTAGATTGAGTTTAGGTACGCATAAGTAAAGAGACCTTTGCAGACTTAACTCTCAAGAGGAGGAAAATAATAGATTAACGTAATAACTAGTCGCCAACAATTCAAAACCTAAACAAACTACTGAGTAAAACGTAGAAACTAAAATATCCTTTAAATAGGTCACATATAGTTGCATAAGGCATTATAAATTCCTTTCTTTGCCAGACAAATGTTACCCGTCGCACTGAACAATGAATCAGAACAAAAGCTATATGCAAATGGCGTCGCCAAGATGGCCGCTGTTCTGTGTCATTTGCTTAACAATGAACAAAATATGCTTTTTACGTGAAGACTACCGTTTAAAACTGGATTAGTTAGGATTGTTTGTTATTTTAAAGGTGTTTCACGTATCTAGGCGTAAGAAAGTTGAGATTTACTAAAGAATCTGACGACATTATGTTTTCAAAGTTTTGAACGAAAGTGTTGTAACGTATTTTTGTGAGTTGTTGTTTTTCAACGTATCTTTCAGTCTCCTATTTCAAAACGAAGAAGGACAAAATATGTTTTTTGAATATAGGTAGGACTTTTGACGTTTAGTTTGCTTTTGACAATATATTTTTTTAACTATTCACTCCAAGATGTCCAATTAGATTCATCTTGAAACAGGTGCAAATTGATGCCAAACAAAAACTTTATTTCTTTTTTATTTACGCAATTTATAAAAATCCTTATTTTGAGACAAAAATTTCTAAGTCCATTGCCATATTTTCATAGAAGACTAACTTTATTTTGTAACGGAACCATCTTAGGCTTGGCCTTTTAAATTAGTCCGCCGTGCGTGAGTGTTCACTTGGGACACTTAGGCGTGCCGTGATAATTGACACCAGTAGCCACGTCTTACACAGAATGTATGTATAACGCAAATAAGCAAATTGTACTGAGACCCGGCCGTTTCCTATTTGGCATGTTGGTTTGAAATAGATCCCGTAATTTGGGGTGTGTTTTGTTGCTACTGCTGAAGTATAAAAATTTAATGTAAATAAGTATTATAATTTAAACATTTTAATAAATAAATAAATAAAAGTGAATAATAACATTTATTTCTAACTCATTTAGTAATCAATTGACGACAGTAATCGATTTCATTCACAATTTGAAAACGAAATAAAATTATTTAGAGATGTTGCCAATTTAAAATTAAATAAAGTTTAAAAGATGTTACCTAAAATAAGAAATTCGTTTCAGGGGTTACTAAAAATGATATCACATTAATATTTTCTATTTTTTTAAAGTTAGTAATCAAAAACATAATAATTTACCTTTAAGATGTTTTTTAAAAATTTCTCAGGTATTACAGTACATCGTAGTGTTAGCTAGTTGCTTGGTGCTCAATAAATCCTCGGCCATGCTGGATTTCTCACGATTTCCATCAAAAGTTAATCACTTTTTAATAAGCTCATTTATTCAATATGACTTTGGTGCCGGGATTCGAACTAACGGCCCTTGCTTTGGCAGTCCAGGGTTCATAACACCAGACTATCACAGCTTGCTCAAACTATAATGAATGTATCTAATAGTTTACTTCACAGACAGTTGTCTAGAGTCTATAGTCCGTCTTATAAGTAATTTATATTCAATTGTTTCACCGGCTTTTGTAGTTGAGACCGCTTGTGTAATGGACATTCGTCAAATGTTTTATGTGCGAGGTGAAGCAAGCTTTGCCGATGCCGTATTTGAGAGTAATCGTTGAAAATGTAACCTAAGAATACTTAACTTTTGAATGACATTGTTTATTTTTTTATCGATCTAATTATTTTGTATTGGTTATAAGTTTTTATTTATTTGAAGCACATTTAAGAATGAACAAAGATCAAAACTAACTTCGGATCTTATACCTATGTATCTTTAAACTTAACATGTCCACAACTTTTACACAACGCCATCTAGTATCAATCTAAGAAAAGCATGTTTTGTGAATACAACAACTGATAAACATACTTTTTATACTACTAGATACGCACATGCAGTAGATAAATCACAACCAGACACAAAAAAACAAATGCTTGGGCTCACTAGAGAATTATTTTGTCCTGCATGTGAATCGAACCCTGCAATGCAGGCACGTCATTGTCACCAACGACTAGACCACCAGGCCATTTTAAAGTTAATTAAGATATCAATACTTAAAAACGAACGATATGTGAGTGAAACTAATAAAATAGCATAATCAATTGTTCCCACGTTTCTTAAGAAACTTCGCTATTGATATATTTTATGTCATTTCAATTATTCTACAAAACAATAGATAGTATATCACCAATATTGGTCGTAAATGAAACACGAATGTTTACCGCAGGGGTCAGGGGTCCAAAAAGGTTTCCTATGTGGGAACATAAATGTTTTGACAAATAATCAAGTGAACTGGGCATGGGGTTGTGTACAAATGACATTAGGGTTGGTACCTAGTAGAAAGTTGAGATAACTACAAACGAAATGTGAGAGTCATCCAAATGAAAGTAGTTCTCGAAACTTGCGGGTGAAAATTTTATTTTTCTGCAGCCATAAGTTCTTCTGGTAAGTGTTTGTGATAGAAAAGTGACGCTGTCTTTCTTTTTTTACATACGGGACTAAGAACGAAAAATAAGTGTCTTTTTTTCGGCGTTTTACTTAGAATGACCATATGCTTGTAAGTTACTAAGGTACATTAGAATCTAAAATTGGAAGAAATTATTTATGTCTACTTCAATTTGTGATTCCTTCAGGTCTTATAGTAATATGATTGCAGGTGTGTAAGAAAGACGACGCTCTACAGAGTATAGTGTTCTATCTCGCTTTCACACTCCAATAATATTGCTCCCTCTATCGGCCTTCTGATTACTTTACCGTTGTAACTTTTACTATTCTCATCTAAGATACCGAAATTTCACTATTTCGTAAAAAAACGAAGAATATTTTTTTTTGTTACACAATAAAATGTTTGCCAACCCTACTATACAGTTAAACCAGTAACAATGTAAGTCAAACAGTAGTTAACTAACACGCCGGCGTGGTGTACCATTTAGCACGTCTACGGCGAGCCCCATTTGTCACCGGCGTTATATTAAGTCGACGCGAAAATATCACATCACGAAGAAGAACGAACGTGATTTCTGTGGTTAAAAGTTTCATATTTGCTAATCAATTCAGTGGACAGTTATGTTACGAAATTTGAGTTACACAGTGAATATTGTGTAGAGGCTCAGTTACTAAGTTATATCTCAATCTTCTACAGTCATTTTGGCGATTGTGAATGACAGACGCTGTGCTTATAGCTAATTGTCATTTTTACAATCGCTTACATCAATAAATGCAAAAGTGCAGTAAAGAAAAACCTTCGACATATTTTCTCTACAAATTTGGGCGTTTTCGCAATGTAGTGTGTCTTTCTGTAGCAAATGTTAATATAATAGGCAGTGTACGTTTTATGTGTATTTGAAAGGTGTGTTCATTTTTACAACTATTGATAAATTGTTGTAAATTTAAAATATTATTTAATTCTGTATGTGGTCTGAAAGATTGGAGTGAAGGATGGAGAACAGTTAAACAAAGTGTCGGGATTCTACATCAACCATTTGAAGTTACTGCTTCGGACAGAGCGTTGGATAAACATTAGAATATATAACATAGAAAAAAATGATCTTCAAACCGCCGTTTTCTGTTTAAGAAACTGAAGTCAGCTTAACTGTGTTTAGAAATTTACTTTTCTTATATATACAAATCTAATTATGGTACTCTTTTGTTTCAGGCATAAAATAGGCCGAAAATTAGAAAACCAAGACTCTGAAATAGTAAAGTATTTCTGGCTAGTCATAATTTGGGTTATATTATTGAATATACTTTAACGGATGTACACGTGTCTATGTCATTTGTAAGACTGTTAATATTTTATATATCATCATTCATTTAATGATCCTATTGTTGTCTTCTAGTGATGTTATAATTCATCTTTACCTATTCCTTGTTGTATTGTTAACGAGGCTAACGTGACGTTCTAAAATGTCTATCCGATTCCTCATTTGACACTTAAGTTTTTCTACAAAATTTTTGGTAAGTTGACGAAAATTAGACTCTAACTAAAGCTTGAGAAGAATATGGTTTATAACAGAAGACAGAAGAAAGAAGAAACGAAGAAGCCGATAATCTGTTAATGAAGAGAGCTATCCGTCGACAGTATTGCCAGTAAACACTGTCATGGAGTTGCTCTCTTTATGAACGGTCCCTGGCTCGACAAGGAGAGAACAGCAGATGAGTCACAAGAAAAATTACATAGAAGATATTTTTGCTTTATTTGTAGCATTGAAACGAATGCATAACAATAGACATTTTTGGATACCCTCCAGTAAGCTGTGGCTCATTGTATAATGCTAATCGTTTCAATGTTTTATTATTATTTTATATTATAAACGGTTTACTCAAGCGTTTTTATCAGGGCGAGAGAGTGCACTATGACTTGGACCCTCACCGTCAGTTCATGACTAAAGATTCCGGCTCGAACCGAAATTAGTCGGGCGATCCCGCTAAAAGCGCGTGAGTAAACCGTTATTTCATTAATAACTATGAATCCACCTCACGAAAATTGTTTTTAGTATTAATTATTTATTAAATATTTTGTATTTGATGTATGCGATGTACTACATATATGTTTGATCCTTAAGATTGTTCATTTATAATTAAGAAAGTATTTTAAAGTAGCATAAATCATAATGACTGCACAAAGCGTAAGAGGTCCAAACATACTACCAAGGGACACTCCTACGTCGTTACGTCTTTATCGTGGCCAAACATTATTGTATTTACTGTATTATTTTACAATTATTATCTACACTTAATTTGTAACATAATTACGCTTTACAATAAAATAACTAGCCATGAATTTGTTTACCAAAGACGAACACGACATGATAAACAGTATCAAAAGCCTTGTCTATATTTGTATTACTGAAAGAGTAAATATTTAAGTGTTTATTGGTGTTATACAAATTAAGACACTAATGTAATGTATTTTTTAACAGAAATTGTATTTAAGACGTAGATATTAGCAAGGTCATAATGCAAAATAACAGATGAAACATATGTTGTTTTGGAAGGCGAGCCTTGTGGTTAGATGGTGTATGTATTTTCCTTGCTGAATTTTGTAGTAAATTTGTTATCTGTATAGACAGATCTGTACAGGACCGGGATGGTTGGCGCTCTTTGGGGGAGGCCTACGTTCAGCAGTGGACGGCGAAAGGCTGAGATGATGATGATGATGATGATGATGATGATGATGATAGACAGATCGGGTACTTTGAAATCAATTGTTACCCAACGTTTAAATTTTTGTTAGTCATCTTGCTTGCATCATTTTTATGTTGGTAATATTCGAAAAATAAGAATTTCGAATTTATCTATAGGAGTAAATACTAATTATGATTCAGCTTCATAACACATATTTTCAGATATTTCAATCTCCAAAACTTTTTTGGTCTTAAAAAAACGAGTGTACCAAATCGCTTAGTTACTGCTTGGTTTTTCTAACATGTTTTAATTAAGGAGTCATCATTATCAAGGGTTGCATTAGGGCTGATGCATGCCGAGCCAGCGGCATTGTCTGAAAGTGTTGCCGCTTCCCCGAAGGCCGAAACACAAATGGTAAAGATAGGAACATGAATGGATTTTTGTAAATAAAAATCTGACTGTACACTCTTTTCAAACCAAAGCGGTAAAAGACGTTTAATAATTACCCACCCGAAAAAAAAAGTCATCATCTTAGCAACTATTAGCCTACATCTCACTATCTAACACATGTCTCAACTTAACAATGAATAAGCTTAAAATAAATTTGCATTTTGATATGTCACTTACAATTAAGTAGTACAAATTGTGAAATCTGTTATCAGTGCTATCTTATATAAATGATGCTGTTAATCTAGAACGTTCTGATAAGCAATATTCTGGTCTTTTCTCGTGTCATCTTTGATGGAGTAGTTTTTTGAATGTACGTCTTCAAGTAGATAGTGAATTTCATCGGATACCTTATGCTGGTTGGTTCTTTGATGTAGTTTGGGATTAGTATCCAGACTAGGAAGCATGTTTAATGGTAATATTTTTAGTAATATTAACACTTTACTTACTCTGAAGAACCCTACATTGTATACAATTATAAATAACTATTAAACTTCAGAAGTATTTTATTGTTGAAACAAGCAAATACTATCACAAAACACGCGTAGCTAAAGAACTTTATCTTTTATGAATATTCACTACCTTAGTAAACAAAAAAGAAAGCTTAACTGAAAATGACATTGACCTGTCATCTCCATTTATTTAAGCATTTTCTTTTGATGTTAACGATTGTAGATATGTTTGCAGCTTGAGGGGCTGTTATAGTTGTAGATTCAATACGCCGCAAAACAAGACACGGTAAAGCGGCATCATGCTTTGCAACAACAAACCCTATTGCAGAGGTACCGCAGTATCCCTGTGCATGTTTATCCAGGCTGTATCGCGTGAAGATAGCTAAGTAGGAAGTTATAAATTTTTGTGATAATGTATTTCTGTTACCGCTACACAAGCAACGTTTAGTCACAATTACGTTTGTGGCTTCAACCTTAATTTATACAATTACTTTATCATCATCATCATCATCATCAGCCTTTAGTAGTCCACTGCTGGACATAGACCTCCCCCAATGTGCGCCATAACGCCCTGTCTTCTATTACTATCTTACAATTACTAGCCTATTTTTACAGAACCCTCATGCCTCTACTCCGACTCCGACTTCACCATTTATTTTACCATTTTTTCCACCTCGTACCATCTTCTCACATTGTTTATTCAAGCTATCATTAGAAAACCACCTCGAGGCACAAACAGGTTATATTTGATCGTGTTATCACTCTCCTTATCTCCTGATAACGCTAAGAATGTAGTGAACACACATACTGATAATGTATAAGATGATACTGTTTGAATTAGGTTTAATATTCATGGTTGGGTGAATTTTTTTAAGGTGATTTTGCTCTAAAATTTTGTAAAACTTGACTAAGAATTATAATGTTTTGGTGTTTTACGTTTGCTAGTTGTATTTTTTTACTTAAGCATCCTGTCTTCGTATAAAATGCCTTCTTAAATGCTGTGCCTGATAGAATTTCCACAATAATTTATGTCTTCTTACCATCTAAGCTTATGTATCTGTCAATGTAATATGTGATATGGTCTTCTTCAGGGTCCTTTTCCGCTACTTGTCTTCTTACTAACTGTTTTAACCGATTAAAAACCGTTTTAAAAGATTTCCAAGTACAAAGACAACCAGACACAGGACCAAACAAACGCTTGTCTGAAGAGCCGTCGCGTAATGTGGGCTTAGGATGGTGACCTCAACCATTCAGCTATTCGCCGTCCATTAAATTTAGAATCTTGGGATTCACGAATGCCATGTTCTTCAGCTTGAACACCAGAAGACGCAAACAACGATAGCCATATTCAAACCAACCTCCTGTATACCTATATTTGTTAAAGAAAATAAATATTGAAACATAAAACTAGTAAGTTATTTCCTATGTTAACCCACTTCATGATTTTCTATGATAAGTGATATTATATCAGCGATCGCAGTATTTGTTTCCTGAAAACTTTGATAAGAATGTGAGTATGTTTACCTGTTGAACTACCTATAACTCTTAGAGTGACGGTATAGTTGTGGAAGTTACATGGTAAAAATATATGGGCTGAATGGAGATCTTCCTTTTTGAAGTCGGCTATAATACACGCCTCCCCAGCGTTGAGTGCCGTCTCTCTTCCACAATAGAGTTATTTAAGAATCAGAATCAGAATATTTCTATAAGTAAATTAAGAAGAACCTAATTTTGGGTAAGTATTAAAAAAAATAAGGAGATAAAAAGCTAAGATAGTGAAACCTATAATGTAGGAACTAATAAAGTCACTTGTCTGTAAAAAATATACTGAAAAGTGACGTTACAAGAGATTCCAACTAACTGTATCACCCGTTTCTGATTTGGCAATAAAACAAAACATAATTATGTATGTATCCGATATTCCTGGCAATATTTTGTTGAATCGCTGTAGTTTTAATCTGAAGTACAACCTCCTCTTCAGGGGAGGAAGCGGGCAGTATCAGACTCTTACTGACTGAACCTGAACCGTCTGCACGTCTCTTATGTGGAGTTCATCAGATATAACTCCCCTTGTAACAAATTCTGATTAAATTGCTCCTGGTGTTTGAAACGTACTTACACAAAGACACTATATACTACCAGCTATTGCCTGCGAACTTAAAACAAAATGCCCAAAAACCACTGTGCAGATGTAGAATATTTTTAAGCCAATATTCAAAGCAGTAGTTAGACTAATCCAAAATAAATTGTCTTATAAATTTTGACAAGCCTTAGTTCTAATTACCTATTTTTTTTTTAAGTATAATGTGTTTTTTCTCAGGCATTAGACTATCTATGTACCAAATGTCATTACAATCGGTTCAGAAGTTTTGGCATGAAAGCGAGACACGCAGACAGAGATATTTTGCACTTTTAATATTAGTATGCATGTGTTATGCCTTTTTATTTTTTGGTTAGGCACCTGGTCCCTGGGGGGAGGGAACGGGTGGTGTCAGACTCTTACTGACTAAACCTGAACCGCCGTACAGCGTCCCCGTATTTAGTATGTGCGCGGCAATGCATAGCAATTCAACACACATCGGGATGTGTCCTAAGCCGGAACTACATATAAATCACGTCAAAAAAAAGAATTAAAGAATAATGTCTACCACCTACGTCATATAAAAAGCAATACATTAGGACTCTTTCCACATAATTATTTTATCGAGAAGCCGTCATCGTTTCCTTTGATTTCATTGATTTCTGATTATCTTACTGATAATTACAATTATGTTATCACTAGATTAGTACGAGAACAAACATTTTCCCGAACACAAAGAAATCAGTTTGTTTTGTGTCTCAAAATGGCTAAAAAGTGGTGTTTTGTTGTTTCTTTATTGTTTGTTTCATTCGGTTTTGTGAATAGTAATGGTATATTGTGTGAGAAGGGCTTTTGCGAGGTGAGTAGATGGTTAAACAGACTTGATATGGGTAAAATGCGAAAATAGCTGTTTGAGAGAGTTTTTTGCTGTTTGGTAAAAGCAGTGCATGTGACAAATCCGTCTATAGCTTTTTTCATATAGGAATTTTAATGAAATTGTAACAAATAGTCTTTTTTGATTAGAATATGTTGGTCAAAATAAAATCTTTTTGCTGTTTCGTAAGCAAACAAAAGCAATGGTTTTTCATTTTAGATTCAGTCATTTTCAGTCTTGATTTGATCTTGCTTTGAAATTGCACAACCTATTAATTTAATTTATAATGATCATGGCTACCTATTTAATATGGAAATGAAACAGCTCAATAAACCTGACCTTATTTAAAGTATGTTGTTAAAGATGAAAAATAAATAAATTAGGCCTTCAATTAATTTTGGTCGGAGAAAATCTATTAGAACCACGTTATGCTGAAACGTTAGCTTGATAGTAGGTTTCTATAATTATAAAGTAATCTAGAAAAGAAGAATCGTGTGAAAAATAATATGAGAATAAAAAAAATGTTTTGCTGAAATGATAAGATGGTTAAATTATTCGGAGAACATGGCTCTCCAACGCCTAATGAACTGAGACTATCAAAGTTGTAAAATCATGAAATGGAAAAATGAAATGCTCCAAATATTTTATAGTAAATATCGTGAGACTGATTCATTATTAAATGATGCAACGGTTTACTCCTGCGCGTGTATTACTGGCTGACCCCGCTGCGTCAACTCATGATTATGGATTCCGGTTGGGTCCGAAACTAGTCGGGCTACTGAGTAAACCGTTGCATCATTTCATAATGGTCCAAATATGTTTTTAGAAATACCTAGTGGAGACGAAGTGTGCCAACCCATCCCCGAACTGCAGGATCAACAATGCCACACACACGGGCATGTCACTGCCATCTCCGACAATATGCAACTGCTGTGAATACTGTCTGCCTATGTATGGTAGGTAGCTTAAAAGCCCTTAAAATGTAAGCTATGCAGGGATAGAATGTATTACCGTTGGACTGCTAAGTCAAAGATCGATTAAAATCTCGGCAATTTAAAAACTCCTCCGCCACTTAGTACATTGACTATACGAAAGGAAGAAGCAGAAGAAGAATCTCTTAAAAAAGCTGTTATAGTTCTGAAATGTATATGCAACGATTTCAACCAATGGATGTACAGACCGTTCCCCCTAGTCAATCTTGGATCTTGAGGACTTTTCAATCTTTTAATCTTTCTGCCAAATTTACTGGCTAAAACAACCTGTATGCTTCGTTTTCCCCTTAAACTAAGGACCATAAAAGTGGTTTAAGAGTTAAGTTGTCCATATAGCGTGCAAAATAGCGTTCTCAAAAGTACAAAGGTTTTTAAGGTACGGTAAAATACCTTTGTATATATTGCTTTGCGTTTCAGGTGAGGGTGAATCCTGTTCAAAGGGTGGTCCTGGTTTGGGTATAATATCCGGGAGATGTGGCTCTGGACTCACTTGTACAGAGGATAAGGACGGAGCTACTACCTGCCAGCGAAGTAAGCATTCTATTCTCGTTATTTCATTTTTTCAGCTATTGTGCTCCTAGAACATGGGCAATGATTTTTTTAAGTTAATCAGTCCATTTTCTTTTGGATTTAATAATTTTTTTAAATATTTTTAACCCCCGACGCCAAAATTGATGAGTTATGAGTTTGACGTGTCTATCTGTCTGTCTGTGGCATCATAGCTCCCGAACGAATTGAGCTATTTCAATTTCGTTTGTTTTGTTTTAAAGATGGATTATGCGTCAGAGGGGTTTTTTTATAGTCTTATTAAATAGACAGTCTACTTTTGCCCCCACATTAAATGGCTCTGCTAGTTACGGAAATACATACGAACATACATATTGCAGCCATTAAATTCATAAAAGACTATGAATGATGAGGTAATAAGGTCAAGAGATAATGTTCTTTTTCCAAAATTTACTTATTTAACTTATTGTCATTTGTGAATATATTTTTTTGTAAATTTCAGTGAAAACGGACTGTCACGATGCTCAAGATGATTATGACGCTCGAGAGCTGAAGGGAGAGATAGGTGCGCTAGAACACCGCCCACATTGTGACGACAAGGGGAAATACGCTACATTCTACTGCGTGCCAGCACATACGTAAGTTTAACTCTACTTTTCGATATATGGGTGAATTTCCCGGACCCAAAAATTGCGTGGCATCGATGAAATCGGTACTAAAAAGCATTGTTATAATGTTCTAACATTTTTTTTTAGGTAGATGACATAAAAATCTATCTGTAGCACTAAATATTTTATTAATATAATTAATAGGTTTTCCAAAAAAAAAAGTTAAACCACATAATCTTTCATCGCCGTGTTTGTCCACGACTCACCTTGATGTATTAAAGTCATCATTGATCAAAAATGTATCGTTATTTATATTAAAACTTAGTTTTATTTGGTTCGTGAATAGTTAGAGTATTGACTCGGAATACATTTATTCAAATATTTACACAATACAACGTATGGTTAATAAAAAACCATTTGTCCCAGAACTACCTTTCACCGCCATGTCCTAAACATATTTGAGAATATTGCATATTCTAACGTTTTGCGTCGCTCCCGTTTCGCGTTAAACGTTGCATATAAGTAACGTCGAAAGGCTAGACAAGGAACGACGTGTGTACGTGCCTGCGTTTTCGAGCTATAATTAAAAGTATTCAATTTTTTTGGTACTGGACATTTTTTCTTTCATCGCCGTGGATAGGTCTAACTTCTATTTCAATAAGTTTTTAATCTCGATTGAGCATTCAATACAATGCCATTTATATTTAGCTTATTTGTAAAGTGTTCATTACTGTGAATTATTACCAGTTTTTTAGTAAATTGAATTATACCCCTTGATTTTCATCGCCGTGCTCTCATTTCCGTGGTTTCCGTGGACAAAATTTGCTATGGCAATGAAAAAAAATACACGGGAATGAAAAAAATATCATCGCCGTGCCTTGTAAAACAGTTTCCTTTCATTGCCGTGGCCACGTGTTTCATTTCCGTGACTTATGTTTGTTTCGCCACTAGACAGGAATGTATCTATTTATAGTTATATTATAAAAATAATATCATGTGTGACTGGAGTTTTACACATTATATTCTATTATTATTGCGTATAAATTAATAGTATTTATTTTTGTTTCAATGATTAACTTTATCATTTAAATATTCTTGTACACTATAATAACATTTCATTGCCATGGACGCCTGTTTCATTGCCGTGCATGCATGTTTCATCGCCGTGGCACGGAATTTTCAATCTTGTATATCTCGTTAGTTTTTTAAGCTATCTGCTAGATATTAAGCAAAACTGCATATCTGATCGAAAACTTGAGAAAACACTGTTTTTTATTGTTCTAAAGTTGAAGAATAAAAAATCCACGGAAATGAAGATTTTTTTGGACCTGTTGAAATTCACCCATATGAGAGGGATAATCATGAGCCTATTCTCTGATTTTGCCTTCCATCTTGTCACAAACTTGCAGTATTTTTGCGTTTTTCAAAGTTTGAGGTTCAATGTTTTAAATCTATTGACACTTCCCGTGACCCAAAGCCTTGGTTTTACCTTCAGAGGATTAGCATTGCCATTCAATGTTGCAATGCCGCCAGCCTTGAGGGCAAACTCCCACCCGTTAGTTTGATAATATAAAGTTATATTTTTGTAAAATATTCTATCAAATTGAATAAATAAAAGTAGCTTAATGGTTTTGGGTACTAAAGATAAAATAATACCAACACCATTATGTTAAGAACCTTACCTAATACTTACTAAGTTTCACAAAACATTTATTCTTCCAGATGCTTTTGTCAATCAGAAGAAGGAAAAAGGATCTTCGGAGAAGTGAAAAATATGGGATCTATCACCGAACAGACGATGCATTGTGGTCAGTAGCCATATTGGTAACTACTGTACTACGGTCTCTTTGAGTAACTACTCCTCATTTGATAGATAGGATAATTGCTATTTTAGTTTGCCAGGCACCTTGTAACCCAGCTATGTAAATTAAAACTTTGATTTTTAATAATTTTGTCCACTCGTCTGATCAGCACTTTTATGTAATTTTGCATCTAGAAATACTGAAAGTCAAGACTCAGTCAGATATTGACTAAGTAATTATTTACTGACTTAACAATGAGACAAATCAGCAAAACATACCTAGTTTTCTAACTGCGCCGTGCCTTGTTCCCAATTACATATTTGGCGTAGTCCGCCATTTATATATCACTTCATACATCAGATGACATGATGTCAACACCCACTTTCTTCTATCTCAAATTCTTTAAGCAAAAAGTCTAACTTTTGTTTTTACTTTCCAGGTTGTTCCCGTTTCAATGAACGGGTCAAAAAGTCGATATCGTCCACATTACCCTCACCGGTCGTCGGTCCGCGCTGCACCTCAGATGGAAACTTCCACCCCATACAGTGTCTGGATAGGATCTGTCACTGTGTAGACCCGATCACTGGCCTTATCAGACCCAAAGTCAAGAGCATTGATTTGGATAAGCATCCTATTTCTGAATTGGAGTGCTGTAAGTTTAATTCTCAATTTCTAAAGCTTACTTTAGTTGCCTGTCTTTGCTGGTAAACTCAGATCTACCTAATTTCCCATTTGATATTTATTACATCTAGTAATTTCCAATTACTAGATGTCCAAGCTCTGTGGAGGTTAATTTGGGGCACGATCTCCATCAAGCTGTCTCACAATCACAAGCTTTACTTACATGAAAGTTGTCCTAAAACTTAAAGAAGTCATTTAACGGGAAACATTTGAGACTTTATTCACCTAAACGATTTTGGGACCTAACCGAAGTCCTTAATTATGAGCTGAGCCCGGTATATATACGCGTGAGTTAACCGTTGCATCACTAAATAAAGCTGCTTAGTCATTATTATTTATGTAATTTAGTTGTGTAATTCAAATTTAGACTTCCTTAAGCACTTTTTCCACATAAAACCAGTCTCCGTCCATCTGACGATTTACTGACTGAAGCGGTATTACCAGGATAATGTGTTTAATCATTCCTCTTAATTCTCAGATGACAAAGACCTGGATCTCTTCCCCAAGTATTCTGAAGGGGAGAAACCATACCACTACACCAGCCCTTGTCTCGAAAACTTACGGGAGAAGATCGAGCTCCTGGAGCAGAGTTTAGTAGACGGTTTCAACATCGATTACTTCAATACACTCGAGGCATGCTATCCTGATGGGACTTTCGGCAGAATTTCGCTGACCAGGGACGGGTCGTTAGTATATTATTTCTTATTATTTTATTGAAGGATAGTTTACTGGATTTCAAGGTACAGGATTCCTATCGTCAGATATATCAGGGGTATCTTATCTTTGTATACACTGACATAAAAACGCGGATGACGTAGCACGGCGGTTCAGGTTTAGTCATTAAAAGTCTGACACTACCCATTTCCTCTCCCGAGGGGTAGGTGTCCATAAGGATTCCCTTGCATTACCAAAAAAATAAAAGGGGTATCTTATCTTTGTTCTGGCTGGAGACTTGTAAATTCTTACCAGTAAGTCTGCTCAAGTTATTGATCACAGGTCTTAAGTCAGAAGCTAGAAAGTCTGACAACTAGTCTTAGTAAGGGTTATCATGTTGCCCAGATAACTAGGTTGAGGAGATCTGATAGGAAGTCCCTTTTTGTAAAACGCTGGCACTTAGCTGCATCTGGTTAGACTGGAAGCTGACCCCAACATAGTAGGACTAAGGGGATGATGATTATTTCGGTAAAGCAGTTGAGTACCAACGTTAATATTAATGAGTTGTGCAACACATAGACATAAGATGAGGAAGACAGTTCTCAGCCGGTGGTGCCGATGTGTTTTCCTCTTGTATATCAACAGGCATGCTTATAAACTCTCAAAGTACCTCTTAGATTTTGATGTTCATCGTTCAAAACATTTATAAATTTTCAGGAGGATCTGTGTCAACGAGAGAAATCAACAGATTAAGGATTATGAAGCATTACCGCAGACTCCAGAATTTGATACTATGAATTGCAGTGAGTATTCAAATATAAATGCATCAGATAACCCGCAAACGGAAAAAATAACTCTGTATTTAATGTTTTAATACGAATATACGTCCTGGCTAGGTAACAATAAACCAATAGCGTATTTCACTAAAACAATCTAAGTGGTCTAACGGACAGGTCCTCCGAAAATTTAAAATATAAATAAATAAATAAAGAAGCAAGTGCAACAACACATACGTCAGTAAAAAGCTTAGGTACTGGTAAATGCGCTAAGGCTATTTGCAGTACAAAAATCCCACCAAGGAAAATCAACTCAACGCCGCAGACTACACGTTAGTGTCGGGATGACCCATGGAATTTTCAGGCAAGTATCACAACAATTCCGTATTTTTCTGTTCCAGATTGTGCCCTAACAACACACATTATGGGCCCTTCTTTGGAGAAGCCCGTTTGCTGTAAGAATGGTAACTTCAGGAAGATTCAGTGCCGGCGTGGGATGTGCAGATGTGTTGACGAAGACGGAAGACAAATTGGGACTGAGTCGGCTGATGTCACAAGACTGGCTTGCTATTCAGCTGATTGGCGAAATTGTTAAATTTAAAAATAATCTTTTGATCGTGTTAATTTTTAGTGTTATGAAAATTTTAGGTAAATTAGCGCATAATATGCTTCTAACTAAATTTAAAAGCAAGTTACTTGAAGATAAACAAAATCCATATCAAATATATTCAATATTTAAAAGTTTTGCAGATTGGTATTAGATTTATGTTATGATTTGTTTTATTTCATTTCATTTTCATGATTGAAATCGCTTAATCCGTTAGGGAGCATTGATGCCAAAAACAGACAAACTTATTAAATAAAACCCATATTTTTGCATCGGAATATTTTTTTACTGGCTCTTCACGGTTAATGTTAGCCAACGACAATATTTACAAAAGGTAGAGAAACGAAGAAATATAAAAACGAACGTTAAATTGGGAATGACAAATTGGAAAAATTGAATTACAATTTACTAGTTTAGTATTTGAAGAAATGAATGACGCAATAAACATAAAAGGTATTAGAATGAAGTAAGGACAGGATGGAAGGGGAATATTAATGGATACTTAGCTATTTACATAGAAACTATGGTCATATTTTTAAGATCACCCATCGAAGGTCAAAAAGTATTTTCAAATAGTCAGATCTAAGGACATCCTGTATTTTTTTTCTGGGCTGAATATTTTAAATATTGGGCATAGACTAAGTAAACGTGCTCGTTGTCTATGTAGCGGGAAATTAACGAGGATGTGAATAATGTTGCCAATTATATTTATTTTCGTGAATTCTATTGTGAGAAAATAGGACTATAAATTTTATAGCGAAATTATAGAAATGAAACTACGTCGTTACATCTAGAGTCCAAAAAAATTGGGCAGCCCGTCTTTAGCGAACTTCAGTATTTCACACAATTTGGGTAGCTGATGAAAAATAGTTTAATATTACACCTTAAGGTGCTATCATCATCATCATCATCATCAGCCTATCGAAGTCCACTGCTGGACATAGGCCTCTCCAAGTGCACGCCACTGAGATCGATTTTCGGCTTCTCGCATCCAGCTCCTGCCAGCCGTCTTGCGCAAGTCATCACTCCACCGTGCCTGAGGACGTCCTACACTACGTTTGCCGAGGTAAGGTGCTAAACGCGAGGTTAAGATGGTTAGTTTTTATAAACTGTATTTAAGGAACAACGTAAATTCTCATCTGACGTCGAAAAATGCAAAGGAAAATGTAACACAACTTTTTCGAGCGATTACCTGACAACACCGCAGAATGTCATATTTTATCTGTGGATGATTGTTGAAAGTAAATGTTTTTTTCTTGAATTTTATTTGTTCAGAAGTTCTTGTAGTGGATTTTGCGAATGATATTGAATCGAAAATAACTAGTGGATATGTAATTAGATGAATGAATACACTGCCTATAAAATAGCTTTTATATTTTTGTAATGTTCCTGTATCGGCGTTATAGGTTATAATACAGTCGTCATCAACTATCCCCTGGTTATGCCAAACTTATTTTTAGCTTCTAAAAACGCTAAAACGAGGCTGTGTTAAGTGTGTGAAGTGTTCTATATAAAATTTACTTGATAATTGAAGTTATAAAGTCAAGAAAATGGGTCTGATTATATCAAGAATTCGCGTAAGTACATTTGATTATGATGGATTTTTACATATGTTTTGTAAAAGAGCCAAAACTATTTCGATACGTTTCTAATATTCATTTGGCGGCAACTCAAAATTTTGTCCATGACCTGAAGGGTTTTATAAATGAGTCTAACCTGCTAATCAACAGCTCACCTAGGCATATTTTCTCTATTATTCTAGACTGAAATTCTCTGACTTTATTTTGACTTTCTGCAACCTTTAAATATATACCTGGTTTCCTTATACCAGGTTTAAGCTACAGGCTGATATATAAACTATATAATAGTGATTATTTGATATTAAATAACAACAATAGTGCTTCAAAAACATGAGTATGACAGTAAGTAGTTTGTGCTAAAAGAGGTTTAAATATTCTGTTCTAGAAAGTTGTGCATGAAAGTTTTATTCAAAGATAATCATTTCTATCACTGCTATTTGCATAAAATTAATTAAAATGTTAAATAATAGTTGAAGTAGTATTTAAATTACTATGCATTTAAAACTCTTTGCATTCAAGTGCATTTTTTTTTAATTCATTTGTTTTTTTTTTTTAATAAAGTCATGACTCAGATAAGGTCTGGCTTGTAACTGTGTATTCAATATCATAAACTGCTGAGCCAATTTTAAAATACTTCTAATTGACAGTTAACTTTAGTTCTGTGCCAAAGGAGGTTTCATTTCATTTATAGGTTTTAATATTGTGTTGTTGCCTACTATTTAATTTAACTAAATTGGTTTAGATATTAGTAATTTAGCTTTGATTCTAAATTAGTGAATAAAAATGTCAGTTCTTAAATAAACTTTGACCATAAAATAAAAGTTATTAATCTGGTTTCCTGTTATTTATCTATTAATTATAGTTAAAAAAAACCCATAATCTAATTAAATGTTGGTGGAAGAATGTTAATCTTTTAATTTCATATCAGAAGTATAGTTTAACATTATAGCATCAATAGTAAATCTCAAATTTTATTTTAATTCAATAAGATGTCAATTTTGTGATGTTATATTTTTTTGAGTTATCTCATACCACAAACTCTGCTGTGATCATTTAGAAAATTTAATTTCAAAAGTTTTGTGATCGAAAGTATCAGAGACTATACTTATATTAACTAGAAAAATACCAGCCAATGGACTAAGAAAATGGCAGATAGTCTTTTATCACAATCAATTGCCATGTACAGCAAAATTAATTAAAAGTTATACATAAGTCCAATAAATATTAATAATCCTTATTGGTAAATATTTATAATTGGGGATAGATATTTATATTTCATGAGGGAAAAGCAATTTATAAATACAACTTCATTTGTACATTTGTAACTTTTGTGTATGCAATTGCTGAACCAATTTTGATTTTGATATGTAGTGTTATTGTAGACTAGCTGTTGCCCGCGACTTCGTCCCCGTGGGTAGAAGATATAAGTTATGATTTATACCTGCCCTGCTTTTTTCACATTTTCCATTGTATCTTCGCTCCTATTAGGCACAGCGTGATGGTTTATAGCCTAAAGCCTTCCTTGATGAATGGTCTATTCAACACAAAAATAATTTTTCAATTTGGACCAGTAGTTCTTGAGATTACCGCGTTCAAACAAACAAACAAACTCTTCAGCTTTATATATTAGTATAGATGAGCAGGTAGCAGTGTATCTCTTAAACCTATGATGAAGTTTAGGTCAAGGATGGTTGCTAAATTTAATTTAATTTAATGTTTAATGTTTAGGCTTATAAAATATTTGTTGTAGTTTTGTCAAAATCTAATAGATGGCGATATGTCAGTGACGTCATCTTTCTGTATCGCGGTGTTAAGATTTTCAGCTGAAGAATGACACCGCGGTAATATTTCATTAAAGTTGTCTTGCTCTGAAAGTGTGTTTCATTATTATTGGAAGTAGTATTTTTGCGACTTTGTACAACTTGTCTACTTCAAACTGAGATAAAGTCTTGCTAGATCCCTAAACTTTATAAAGATGCATTATATACCCTCAGATAGTTGGCTTTAGAAACATAATTTTGTCTTTAAAAACTTTAATTTGTTAGTTTATTATAATTGTAGATACATTGTTATGATGCATTGGTTGTAATGAAAATGTAATGGTTTTATTAAACAGTTAGGTGACTGATAATCGTTTCTCTATAAATTAAATAAAATGATATAATATATTTATAGTCTGTGGTGACCAAATATTCATCATCATATTTCACATTTCATAGCATATACCTCCTTTTTCAATT
This sequence comes from Trichoplusia ni, assembly GCF_003590095.1. Lineage (NCBI taxonomy): Eukaryota > Metazoa > Arthropoda > Insecta > Lepidoptera > Noctuidae > Trichoplusia > Trichoplusia ni. The sequence continues at coordinate 567,164 of NC_039498.1, forward strand.
TCTGGCTGGTTTATTATTCATACTTATATATATTTTAAATGCAAAAATACCTCTGAATCATCCATATTTTGTTAAACATTATTTTTTATTATGAAATAGAATGTAACTGTTCTTACTCTTTCGAAATTAAAGTATTTAAAAAAAAGGCTACATATAAAAATAAATTTGTCTGATGGTTTTCGTGACCCTCACTATTAAAGTCTGATAAAGTTAAGCTTTGTCTGACAATTATGATGGATAATCCATACAAATTACAAACATGTATGATTGAATATTATATCTGTTAAATGGTAAATATAGCAAATCATGATAACTTGCATTACTGTATAGTGCATATTATTATGACCTATAATCGGTCTAAAAGTATTCAGTAGGATTTTTTAAACAAGCCTCGCTTAAAGCAATTTGATGGTTTACGAAATGGTAGAAATTAGTTAGGCGATACTGTTCTTAAATTATTATGTATCTACCTCAGTAAAGTAATAATATTTTTTGAAGAACAAAAACATACCTTGATTATACCTTGAACTTAATGATGAACATTTTATGGGACCTAACGACGGCTATAGCACGTTAAATAAAAAAAAACAACAATATAAGTTCACCCAGTCTGAAGTATCCGAAACAATCCGAATTAAGAACCTCGTTTTTGAAGTCGCTTGAAAAACATCCTAGTTTATTGAACCCACATTGAAGATCATTGAAGTCGATCGCTTTTAGGAATAAATACGTAAAGACAGTATCTTTTGTATAACTTCAATTTGCGTTACCAGTCAAGGCTAGCCGTAATACTCACGAATACAATGCGTAATAAACGACCCCAACAATACGGCATTGTTCACCGCATATATTTATATGTTGTTGAATATTGATAAACATGGTATATAAGTGTGTAGTTTTTACACAGATCGCATTATCACACGAATGTTTTATTAGCGAAAGTTTGTTACTTCTTCACGCCTAAACGGTATGACCAATTTTGATGAAATTTGACATGAAGTTAGCTGGGATCCTAAATTTATACGTATGCATAAACTAGGTAATGTTTTGGGTTAGCTTAAGCAGTAGAAGTGTGGGTGTTTGTGGTCAGATGAAGTCAACATATCCCCAGGCCTTGCCGTCGACGTGGGTTGAAGTCATTAGCGTTTTACCTCGGAAAGAAAGGTAGTGTTTTGTAATTGTGACCGATATCTTTACGGTCAGAGCTGGCAATACCATATAATTTTCATGTTTAATTTTCGTAAAAGGATTTTTCGATGCAATTTTTACACGACTACCCAAAATGAATGGTGTTGTTTTTACACACAAATCCTTTTATACCGTACCCCCTCAATCCGTTTAAGAGATATTTTATGTAAGTTTCCTTATTCCATAGATGAGAGATACAACGTGAAGTTGGTCCTCACCTCTAAATAATAATAGTAAGTTCTGTTTAATCGATTCGAGTTCGAATTCGTACTGACGGACTGGGTGAATAGAAAAAAGTGTTTTTTCGGAGGTCGCACGCTTTTGCTTTTATGAAAATGCTTAAACACAATTATTTTTATTCAATGTTTAAGAATCTTCATATACTTCATAATTTTATTTTGTCTTTTGTCTTCAAAATCATTTCAAGAACAGACTTCCATCTACTCCAAAACTGATTCTATTTACCCCGTTTTACCGTTACTCCGGAATCCGATCCTAACACTATTTCGTGCAGTGTCAAGAGTTGTAACTACGTTCGATCGACATCCAACGACGTTGATAACACTGGATCGAATCGATCTTGGGTTGTTTCCATAGAACCGGTTCAGGATTGGATCAAAATCGATAAAACCGGTGAAGTTGGACTCGCGATACTGAAGTTTCAGTACCAATGGGCTAAAACAAAACAGTTAGGTCAGGTAAGACGACAAATAAAAAGAAATTGGTTAGGTTTTGGTAAATAAAACCTAAAAAACTGATTCTTACCAGCTAGGTTTACAGGTCATTTTAACAAAAAAAAATGTTAAAAAAAAAAAAGTTTTATATTTTAACTTAAATGTTTTTCCCACGCCGTTTTCTTTTTCATTTAGATTATTTGTGTCTGACATTAAATCGTCCTTTTGGTAAACAACTCGACGATTCTTACTTGATTATAATTATAATCAGCTGATTAAAACAATACTTCATAAAGGTTATTTAAAAGTTAAATAAATTGTTTTATTTCAATATTTATTTTTCCCACGTGAATCAGTTGAATGTCTGTGATAATCAACTTCTTTTGCTTTGGGAAGCTGTCTTTTCTTATATGTAGGAGAATATCGATACGAAAACGTAATTTTAGATCAAAAATCTAGTTTTAAACTTGATCTTATTTTAGATTGGTAGCTGTTGTCCGCGGGCCCGTCCGCTACACATCAAATGATGATTGACGTTGTTAACCTATCTGTATACCAAGTCTCGTCTAAATCCGTTTAGTGGTTTTTGCGTGAAAGAGCATCAAACATCCCGACATACATACTTTCGCGTTTATAATATTAGTAGTATAGTAATTAAAAAACGATTAAAAACCGGGTAATATTAATTCCGTTCAGATACATAACTGTGTATAGTTTTTATGACTCGGTTTTCTGATCTCGTAACGGTATCGATTACCTCAGATTCTTCCGATAAACAATCGCGAGCATAAGTTTTAAAAACAGATAATATATGTTATTTAAATTCTAGATCATGAAATCGGTGAAGTTTGAACCTCCGTTGGTCACGTGACAGTAAGGCTTCTGTAGGCTTAAAATACATTTGAAAAATAAATGATTACCCTATTTTGTTGTTATACTGGCAGAAAAACATATTATCTAGGAAAATTTTAATTGTCTACCTATACATCTTTAAGAGATACAGCCTTGTGATAGACGAACGGCCAGATGGATAATCAGGCTAACAAATAATTTTGAGGGTACCCAATATTTTATTTTGTCACCGCATAATTTCGTTTTTTTTTGCCTATTTATACGAATCCTACCTTTATGTCGCGAGACTGACTCGCACTTGACTCGCACTGACTCGAACTTTAAATCGAAGGAAATGACTTTCCCTTTTGTCAAGTGTCTTGACTTTGACTTGTCACTTCAATGTAACTTTTCGATGGGTTAAAGCCTAGCTGTTTATGTAACGGATGTCACATAGATTTAATTGTAACCGACTTTGTTACACTAACTTTTGTCTTCGCCCGTACCCTTTGGTGCTATCGTATTGCATGTGGGCAGACGGTGAACGTTTCAAAGGCAAATGCGTTTATTGTAAATAGCAAATAAAAATAAAATAAAAGTATTGTCTTCTTCTAAATATGTCGATTACTGACAATGTAATTAAAAGACTATTTATTATCCATATAATTGGTGTTAGGTATCATCGTTTCTTAGCTATTGAAATCATTGTGTATGGCCCCTTTTTTTTTAAACATATTTAAGTCTTTATAAGACTAATAAGGAGAGTGGTTCTTTTATAAAACCCTATGTAACATTTTAGCAACTTGCTTTCATTTTATGGGATCGTCGTGTCGGTTTATTGGGGAGCCCATCTTCCATCTCCAGCGTCAGATCAGCTCCATGTCATGATATTACATGCAATATACATTTCAATGCAAAATTTCAAGTCCATCGGACTTGTAGCTGCAATCAGATCAAAGTCAAAAAAAAAAAACGAAGCCCGCATTAAGTAATTCAATCCTTGTGTCTCGGGGGTTTTCACAAACATTCAAGTCACATAAAGACATCCAGACTCAGGTCAAGCATTTGTGGAACACACAAATGCTTGTCCCTCGCGAGGATCGAACCCTCGACACGCCGCGCTCAGTGGGTTTGTAGTAGGAAAGTGGTAACCTCAACCACTGGGCTAGCCGTGCCGTCTAATATGACATGTCGTCTAACTAAAAAAAATAAAGCATATCAAATTGACCGAAAGTCGACCAAAGCACAGTTTGGCAAATTTAAATGAACTAACCATTACCACAAAAGTCAATAACCCAGTTAATATAAAAACCGAAATCATTACTACAATAAGTTCTTTCAATACACCTTCACTTTTCTTCTTTGTCTGAGGTCAGGTAAACTGTCTTTTACAATTCTAAACAGAAATATTCTAAATTGAACTCGATTTCAAATGCTTTAAAGTTCATTTTGAAATATACCTGCAGTACCACTAATAGACTGCCATTGCTATTTAAACTTTATGTCTATACATTTAACGCTCATTTTGGAAAATATATGTCACTATTTTAGTGTAGGTATTGTTTCATTTTCAGTTTTATTGTTATTTGCAATAAGGTGTAAAATTGGTTTATAGTTTTGGACGAGACATGCTCCAATTGCCGTAAAATGCAAAACTTTCAAGGAAAGTGAACGTTTTCGTCTGCGGCAAAATTTGATGGAATATTAATACCCTGAAATGGTTCAAGCATTGGTCGCCAAGCCTTCTGAAATGAGGACAATTATTAGTTCCATTTAAAAAGTGCATATAAGATAATCAAAGGGTCAAAACAGAACCCTATTATTGAGGCTTCGTTTATCTTTCCATCTCTCTGTCCTTCTGTCCGTCAGTCACCACGCTATATCTCATGAACCGGGATAGGCTAGGCAGTTGGAGTTTTTACTGATGATTTTAATCTTTTACTGTATAAATTAAGAACAAATTAAACTGTTGCTAGGGCCTTGGGGATCCAAACAAAAAAACAGATTGATCTGCCTAAAGTTGGTAAATACTAAATAGGCACTATTTAGGCCTTGCCTATTAGACAACATCTCGTAATTAAAACTCCAAATATTCTCTCGTATTTCGGTGTAACTGTAAACTACATCTCAAGGCTAAAATTATCACTTTTCAGAATGTTTAAAATACGAGTTTTGACAGCCTCGGGAGTTGGTCTAAAATTACAAGAAAAAAACACTCGTTGCTAGAAAAGCATTTATAAAAAAGAAACCATTATTTTTCAAGTCGTATCAACCAGTATTCAATGGTCAAAATCTTACTTTAGTTAGTTCGTTAAAAATAACAATGCAGTAATAAAAATGATTTGGAAAGAAAAAGTATTCACACGGTTTTTTGGTGATTTTTTATACTTTTTTCAACACTCTTTTTTGTATAGATTAGAATCCAAACATGAAAAAGATCATTAAAGAAATTCATTAGCATTAATCGGTTGGGAGGATTCGAAAGGCGGTATTGCCACGTTGAATGGCAATGCTAATCCTTTGTACGAGGTAAAAGCCAGCCTTTGGGTCACGGGAAGTGTCAACAAGACGCTTTGCTAGATCTTTGTAGAGCATTTTTGCACTCTGCGCCCACCGTCACGATAGGTTTATGCAACGTACCAGCAGTGGCCCGCGGGCACCTCCCCTAAAAAAAATATCCTATGTGTTAATCCTGATTATAAACTGAGCGCCGAGTTTGGTCTACAGCCGTTCAGCGGTTTTTTCGTGAAAGAAGAGAAAACATCCATAAATACAAACTTTCGTGTTTATAATATTAGTAGGATTACGACATGAAGCAATATAAAACTATCTTTATCTAGTAGTCTATTCATTTCTGTCACAGTTAGTTATTATCATCTTTTCGCAAGTACAATAACGTTATTATATTTAAATTCCAAAGATTGACGCTGTGTTCATTTTTATAATGATTCTTTGACCGTTTTCCTTGGGAATTGGCGTAAGAGCAGAAGTCTACTAAGTCTTAAAGTAATATCATTGCCGATGTGGAAAAGAGAGGCCATTCTACGCCGTGTATTGCGCTGTCACACTTTCACATGATCAGTAATGTGTCTTTAAAGCAAGGTGGCATTCCTCCAGGGCCCCGATGCTGCTATTAACAATTGCCAATGATTGAATAGAAATTCCATTAAATTTGAAATTATTCCTATTCTCTCAATCATTATACCAACATAATAACTGAAAATTCATTGTATTGACCTTGACTGTACCGTCCCATACTGAATTTCCAAATATTTTTTTAAATATTATAATTTTAAGCCAATTTTCATTCATCCATCGGCCATTGCAGAATTGGGACCCAGAATCGATATAAGGTACGGAAGGAGTCATTTTTAAGGGTTAAAAGATTCTGTGAAGATATAACAATACTGAGAGTAGCTAGTCGATGTTTATATTAATATATTCTGCTTATTAAAGAGGTTTCATAAATATTTAAGGTTGTTTCGGAAGGTCACTTTTGTTATCTACTATGTTTAGTTACGTAACGTTATTTATACGTATTTTTCTTGTTATTATTCTTATACACGGTTGGGTGACCTAATCACTGTTTGGGGAAGCCGGTGTGTTGAGTAGTCTGAAGGATTTAGTACTTGTAAGTATTGGTTTGAAACTGGTCTAGATTCATGTGATTTGATTGACTAAGGTTTTGTAATAAAGACTGTTGATTTATACTTGACACAGGTCAAGTTAGGATTGTGAATTTTTGAGCTTGAAACTTAAAATATTGAAACTCAGTTAAACGATATTACTAAATACAGCTATCTACTACTTAGGTTCAGTTCAAAGAAATCTCTATTCCTAGATTCTGATAGAAAACATTGTTTGTAGACATCTCGGTATTAAAGAAAGACTGTTGACAAAGTTTTGTTCATAGATGGCGCGCTTCTGCCCTCTTTTCTTAACTCTCTTCTTGGAAACCACGTTTTCTAGATATGGTTTCTTATTTTATTATAAGTACTGCTGAATTTTGAATTAAGAAACTTTTCATTCGGGGATCATACAAATGCTCGTCATACGCGCGGACCGAACCCGCAACACGCGGCGACCAGTGGGTTTGGCGTGGTGACCCTAACCACCCTCTCATAACCATCCTTTACCATATAATTATGGTTTTCTTCTTCAACAGCGCAAGAAAACAACAATAGAAATACTCGAACGACTTGAGACCGATATAAAAGGGATCGAAAGGGATGGACAGTACAAGGAGCAGACCCACAAGCGCGTCATAGGGTACGTGATGGCGTACTCCGTGGGTCTATACGTGCTGTTCGCCATATTATACTATTACATGTACGTCGGACGGAGTCAGCATTGGCTGCATTCGTTGTTGTACGCCTCGCCGTTGTTGGTTCTGCCTATTTTGTGAGTATTCGACATTTTGATAGTCAAACGCCTCCTTCTTCTTCCAGTCCTCTTTGTGTTTTTCGATTTTTGCCCACGATGACATTTGACGCAAGCAAATTGTTTTGAAGTTGACTCACAGTCGGATCCATTATTTTCCGCGCTAACTCTCCTATCCTCTACCTTATATTATGTATTTATCATTTTTATCAGCCAACGAAATCTATTTACGCCTGGATTTAATTAGGACATTTCATCTACACAATATACTTGATCTTAGGCTATATCATACTTAAGGAAGCCTAGTAAAGTTAATTGTGAGGCCTAAAAGAAAAGACTGTTGACACAGTCAGATTTTGAAAACAACTGCAGGCACACAAATTCATATTGCTGTTGAATAATAAGCTTAATTAATAGTCTTAACAACTGGTTTAGTTATATCACACTAGCTGTTGCCCGCGACTTCGTTCCCGTGGCTAGAAGATATAAGTTATGATTTATACCTGCCCTGTTTTTTCCACATTTTCCATTGTATCTTCGCTCCTAGTAGTCGCAGCGTGATGGTTTATAGCCTAAAGCCTTCCTCGATTAATGGTCTATTCAACATAAAAAGATTTTTTTTCAATTTGGACCAGTAGTTCCTGAGATTAGCGCGTTCAAACACACAAACAAACAAACTCTTCAGCTTTATATATTAGTATATAGATTCAAAACCTTTTCCTACATATCACCAAAAAGGTGGGTAGTTTGATAGTTGAATTGCTATCCGACTTATTTTGACGACTGTACATCGTTAACAGAAGTTTGTATCGGCAATAAAAGATTTAATGATCGTTAGGCATATGTGACCAATTTGCTAAGAAATTGCGGATTTTAATTGTTTTTATTAAATTTCAGAGTAATATTCTTACGGTCAGCTATATCGTGGTATTATAACTGGACTCTAAATAAGAACAGGCTGAAACTGAGCAAAATGAGAGAGGAAAAGAAGAAAATATTAGAAGAGGTTATGAATACTGAGACTTATAAAGTAAGTTTATATGTATAAAGGTTTTATTTTCTTTATTTATATATTTTTTTGCTCCTTCTATATGAACCCCATCCAAATATTTTCTGTAAACGATAGCTCTAAGCGCTAACCGCCAATTGTGGCGTCATGTAACATCAAAAAAATTCCTCCCGCAATAACGAATTTAATCTTTGTGTCGCGGGTCTTACAAACATACAATTCACACGCACAAAGACACCCAGACTCAGAACAAGCATTCGTGGATCACACAAATGCTTGTCCTATGGTCGAATCGAAACCGCGACACGTCGCCCAGACTGGGTTTGGTGTGGTGACCTCAACCACTCGTGCTGTCAAAACTGTTTTTCTTTGAATTTTTATTATTTTCCATACTTGTGTAAACCTATTTAAATTTGCCATAATAAAGTGAAAATGGTAATAGAATCACCTTATAAAATTATTGTAGAGTATTCTACAGACACATAGTTTGTTTTAGTCAACAAAAATGGTTGGTCCTTCCTTAATTATTGGAAAAAATGATTTATCGATTTCTTAATGACAACACCATTACAGACGCCTCAAAAAGGAAATATAAAAAATATGTTACTAATAATAAAACTAATTCCCAATTCCCTTTCAGGTCGCCAAAGAGATCCTAGATAAATATGGAAGTCCGGAAGAGCAGTCGAAAGCATTGAAACCGTTCGTCCCGTCAACCAATGTGCCCGGTAATACCCCTAGCACGCCGGTACCAGGTAGACATCCTTTGTAAATAATCCAAATAGATTATTAGCTTAGAGAAATCACTTTAAAGGGAATTTAATAGTAGGGAAATATTTGAAGAAACTGTGAAATCGGATGCTGTATTAAAAAAAATCGCAGGATTTACTTGTACGATCCAAATAAGCAAAAAAATATTAATGATTGATTTAATGAAAATACAATATGTATTGACTATAATCCTCGTGTCACTCTGAGTTTAGCAATAAACGCATTCAAATTATGTGCTTAATGATACCAAAATGCTTGATAATCAAGTATTTTTATACGGGGATAAAGCCCGCTCAACTTTCAAAAGAAAAAATATTCAGTTACCTTATAATTTTTAAAAATTATGTTTCCTCTTTTATATATTTATACTTCTCATAAGATCTAAGATTGTTTCAGGGTTATCAATTTTGATTGGATGCCTGTTTTTATGTTTTTCCCCTTGTTTATCGAATGGTTTTCAACCCTATCCTAGTATAAATAGAGTTTAGTTTTAGATGTTAATCATCAATAACTTACCATATAGGCATGAGTGTTTCTAAAGAGTGTTCCCTTAGTAGCATGGTAATGAGATCCCATCGAAAAGTGTAATTATAAATGCATAGATCGATGCTAGTCTGAATATTGTGTACATAATATATAGTTTCAGTAGGGTACATATAGAAACATAATGTTCATTACTGCAAGTCGAAGTTAATGGATGCAAACATAACTTGAAATAGGATCTAGATATCCATTGCGAGTTTTATGCTCCTCAACAAAGTGTAGCCCAGTTTTTGGTGTTCCCCTAATTGTCTATTAACCCACCTATATAATGACCTAAGTAGGTCAAAGATACCGCAGTCAACCTGCCCACTTTTTGGCCATAGGCACATAGAAAAAAAGGCTTAATAAATAAATTTACCATATTGTCGGGGATAGAGCACATCCGCGAAACTAGCATTTGAAAATTCCGCGTATATGATAAATTTAATGTAAATGCGCTGATCCAAAATGTCATTCACAACCGACAAGTAACTTCACATCTCCGATTTAAAAATATAAATACCCCCGTATTCAAATGTCAATTTTTATTAAAGCTTGTCAGTTTTTATAGTTGTAAATTGCATTTTTATCTGGTTGAAGCTACACTGAAAATTTCAGCCTGCTAGCTTATTGGGAAATGCCTCAAATTGTGTTGCTAAAATTCATCCGAAACGACAAACAAGCAAGGGAATTTATAAAAACGTTGGAAAAATGAATATAAACACACGTGTTATCAAGACTTACATATTGTGGTATATTCGCTAAATCGCACTATCCCCTACGACATCATCGACCACACTTCACAACTTATCACTCTTACTCATACTATCCATAGCTACACCTGGACAGCTAAGACAGAGACAGATGGCGCTGCAGACCTCGACTCCTGTCTCCAACAACAGGATGCTGGTGCCCGTCGTCAATTCACCCAACTCGGTTTATAAGGGAGCTAGACTTAGGGTAAGTTGGAAGCAGAATTATGAATTATTTGGGGGAAATTGGAGTAGATTAATGGTCTTAGTATACAGTAAAATTTTCGGATTCTTTGGGGTCAATGTTGTTTAAGTTTGAGGAGATCAATAGACTATTTGTATTTTCTTAATCAGACTATCGTTTTTTTTATCTTGAAATGTCTTTAACAGTGCATTTGGGGTACTGATTCTTGAGGACCCAGAAAAATGTTGTTTTTTGTCATTGTTGTTGGTCGATAGATTTGAAGGTCCTTCAAACCAAGTCAAACAGTTTTGACTGTTTTGTGAGACCCTGTTCTAGCTGAGAAGTTTACCATGTACCTTTTTTTATAAATAAAACAAAAAAGCTACGCCATCTAGTGACAAATGCGCATTAAAACTATTTTTTTTATAAATCTAACTTCCAATACTTAAATGTTTGATAAACCTTTCAAACGACCATTTTTATCATCAATTTTGATCATCCTTGGTCACAATGTTCCATTTCGTTCCCCAGTCCGACCAATTGCCTCGCCCGTTGCCCGACAAGAACCGCTCAGCTCTGGACAAAGTAGTGGACTACCTCCTCAAGGACGGTCCCAACCATCGCATGGCACTTATCTGTTCGGAGTGCTTTTCTCATAATGGTAAGTCTTCATTGTTGAACAGTTTCATGAGATAAAAAAATGGTTTATTAAGTTATATCAACTTGGACTAGGTAGGAATGATTTCAAGAGGTGTAAAGGTCAGTGTAAATTCCTCCCGAAATTGTCAGCTGTAGCAATTTCGACTTTTGTAGCAAAAATTTAAATCTGTAGCAAGGTGATCGTTTCAAATTCAATAAGCACACTTGACGTTCATAGTACAATACAGCAAAACGCTTTCTTACTTTCCGTAGGCATTCTATTTCTTTTTTGGGTAGACTTTCTTTTAAGGAATTTCCTTTTTTACAAACATTCAAGTCACATGCACAAAGACACCAAAGAAAAGCATTTATGTAGCACATAGTAATCGAGCCCTTAACCCTAAGCCTACTTAAATTTATCAAAAATGTGCAGTAACTACTAACAACGCAGTAACGATTGCTAGCCTGTTTGTTTGTCCTTCCCCTGGTTTGAATGGTTTTCAACCCTATCTTAGTATAGAGTGACCCTCAACACGTCGTTACATGTGACCGTGTCTCCTCAGGCATGGCGATGGTCGAGGAGTTCGACTACGTGTCGTACGTGTGCGCGTACTGCGGGCGCCTGAACCCGGCCCGCAAGCAGCGCCCCGCCGCGCCGCTGCTGGCCGCCAGGCCGCTGCCCGCGCTCAACGCGTCCATGGCCGGTATGTATGCTAGAGGCTTCTGTAAGTACAGGCCGTTCGTGATGTACCTGGCGTACGTGGCCCTCGTGTGTCCCAATTCACTCAATAGCCTCAATACTCATTCAAAGAAAGCAGATTCTCAGTTTTTTTATTGTATTAGATATATTCCAGAAAAGATAGATACATTTAAAACTGGCAGCCCTATGCCCGACATATAGCGTATTTGGATGCAACCAAAAATGAGAAAACAATCCTAACAACAAGCATATTTTATTAAACCTCTCCTGCAAAAAATATTTTGATCCTTTTTCGAGGTTAACATTTAAGTCACAAACACTCTGAAACAGGACAAGCATTCTTGGAACACACGAACTCTTCTCCTTGGCGGGGATCGACTCCACGACACGTCGCACGCAATGGGATTGGCTTGATGACCTTAACCACTCGGCTATCCGTGCAATCTGCAGCATATAAGTTACGATTAATTAGCCTGTTACGTTTTTTCGATAAATATGATACATATATTATAATTATGTTACAGGTAGCGGTGATGATTCGTCTATCGCTAGTTCTGCCAGCGAGAGTGACGACGATAAGCACGCGGGCGACGCCTCGAGGCGATGCGGTCAGTAACACTATCTTATTTCCATTGTGTTGGTAAGGCACGCGGTAGTTCACGTATCCACATTCAAGCATCCCCAGAAACATGCCCTTTATAATATTGACCCTCTCCCCTATTACCGAACCACTTAAAATGAAAATACCTAGAAACCGCTTCGCACATAGTTAATTGTCTTAAATAAGCAATATAAAAGCCGTAGTCGATTTAAAAAAAACTCATATAACGTTTGACCCACCATTTTCATCAACTTTCTTTTCAAAGTTGTAAAGTATTCTATGTCCTGTCTCAAGCTCTAGAGTCTAGACTATCCATCTACGAAATTATATTACAATCGGTTGCGTGGCGTTAAAGCGAGACAGACAGTCAGATATTTTATATTTTTAAATTCGTTCTGTCCAGGTTCTGAAGGCGAATCGGATCGTCCCCCCTCGTGCGAGGGGTCGCCGAAATCCGAGAAACTCAAGAAAGAAGACTGAGTCACGTCAATTCACATCTATCATAGGCACCGAGCGAGGTAATGTCAATGTATTGTTGACGATTATGTACTTTATCGTATTGAATTTAAAGTTCAAATTCCATTGGAGCTATACATGGTTGTAGGTTATAATATCAGCCTGTGTTTGGACTTTATGTTTGTAAGTTTAAAGTTCAAATTGCTCTGACCATTGTCGAGTAGAAAAATGATACCAGATTTTTAATGGAACACTTTATCGTTCAAGGAATAAGGTTTGAATTGCAATGGCTAATATCAGAGCTACAATAATTACAAGCTGGTTGTAAATGGACTACTTTATCTCACTAAGTATAGAGTTCAAATTGCAATGGCAAATGTCTTAATAATGCCTTTTTCCTTAGGAATATGTTGAAAGTTCTGATTCTGTCTTCCTTATTTTAATTTTGTGATAGGTTTTGGAATCCGGTAGTAATGTTATGCAGTAAAAATGATTTGAATCTGTTTGTTTGTCTTTGACAGATTATAGTTAACTGAATTTAGTTGTATTATGTATTGAAAAGAACGCGTAACGATAGCGAAATGAAAGCAATTGTTGCTGTTAAAATGATTGGTGTTTCTAATGGCAATTATTTTGATGTGTAATTTGGCAAGTCGAGAAAGAGCTACAAAATATAGCTGTCTCTGTTTCACACAGCTTGCTTGTATACATTGTTCTCGCTCTAGCAAACCTCGGATCTCTTATCCTAAGTAATTTGACGCCAATACTTGTACAGAATTTCGCTATTTTTGACGCGTTTCTTTAACATAATATTTGAAGTTTCAAGTTAGGTAAAAGTATTCAATTGAATTCTAATGTTAGTTATTTATTTTGTAACAAAATAATTAACTAAAAATGCACCAAGAAATACAAAAACGAAGCATCGAAAACTAGGTATAAGTAATTTAAAACCAAAAGCAATAACAACTATAGTTATAGAATATTGAGCTTTAAAAGCAGTAACATAAAGTACATTTTCGTTCAACAATACGGTATACCTATCAAATGTGTGGCGGATTGGGTAAATACTGTTATTTATAATATTTAATTTATTTATTATTTGTTTTTGTAAGTCTCAATCTAGTAAACGTGATTGCTTTACGATTTTGTAATAATTTCTGGATTTTGTCCTAGAAAAATGTTTTAAGAACTTTTAATACTGGTTTCTGAGTGAGGCCCACTGCTGGGCAAAGCCATCTTGGATCTATATGGTCAGAACTGAAACTAGTTTAGCTATTCCAATAAATACGCGTCAGTAAACCATTATTAAACAAAATCGTCTTTAAAAAAATAACATTTTTGATGATAAACACACGTATTATTGTGATTCAATTCCGTATTCGTCATCAGTTCGTTAATGATTTTAGAAATAGACTTTAACTACATAGCAATAAGAATATTTTTACTACTTTTGCTATGTAATTAAAGTCCATTATTCCTTACCAATGAGATCCCGAAAATAGTTTTGGTGAACTCAACTCATGGTATTCTCATGATTTATAAAATCTCTAAAACAAAAAGCGACTCCCGCATTAAAGAAATTAATCCTTGTGTCACAAAGGTTTCACAAACATTCAAGTCACATGCACAAAGACGCCCAGACTCAGGACAAGCATTCGTGGATCACACAAATGCTTGTCCTACGCGGGGATCGTAACACAACACGTCCTGCACAGTGGGTTTGGCGTGGTGACCTCAACTACTCGGCTATCCATGCATTCATCCCATACATAATCTTGCTCAATTTAAAAATTGTATGATATCACGTTTATTCGTTTGAGACGTGTGTGCGATCTCGATTGGCAAACATAAACGACTGACAATAAATATTAATTATTATTGTCATTTTGATGTTGTGGTAAATAAAAGGTATTAGAATTGGTGATAAACTTTTTAACCGACTGTAAAAAAAGCGGTTGTTATTGTATGTATATTTCTATATCTATGTATATATTTTGGTTGTGAATAACTTAGATTGTTTTTAACTTATATTGGTTTTATAGTTATGCTTATAGTTTTTTCGATAAATGGACAAAGCGCAAATGCGTAAAGTTTTTTTCAATTCGACCTAGTAGTTTCTAGAATTGCGTGTTCAACAGATCAAAAAACTTTTCAGTAATTTTTTGAGTTGTTCAAAAATCGTCTCTTAAGAAAACTAAATATCAAAGTCATCCATTCTAATACCTTTAAAAACATGTGAACTAGCTTTTTACAAACACGTGTTATGATAAGTTGATAAATACAATTTACGTGCCTTGTATAATTAATAAATTTATCATTTTATTTCGAAAAACAATAGGATAAAAATAAACAATAGAATTTTAACTGCCCCATTGATAGTGTCGCATAGAAAGTTTAGATACCATTGTAGTTTCATTAGAATCGCATCGGAATCGGTTTAGGCGTTTCGTAGTTCTAGTAGGCGAGACACAAGTTTATTGACTATCGAACTTTAACATTGAAATGTGTACTTTATTCCTATTTAAGTAGAGTTAATTTGAAGAATTCTCTTCTTCGTATTAATTATTGGGAATTTCAACTGTATTGTGTATGTCTTAAAGTATATATTTCGATGTTTTTATTTCAAGTTCATGTACAGTGCTTATAGCTGTATAGTTATTAAAATATATAGCCCGGAAGGAAAACATATGAGAGAATTATATTGTAAGGAGATTGTAATAATAATTGGTTGGATAATGGCACAAGTAAATAACTATAATACTGATTAATACATAAAAATAATATGACATTAAAAATAGTAATTTAATCATTCATTTTTAGATATCTGTTTGTAAACTGTGCAAATGTTATCTATGGTTAATCGTGAGTCTTGTCTATTCTTAGATAGATTTTGAAATATTTAGACATGTTACTTATTATGCAATTTATTGAACATTTGACATTCAATCTCATTCATTTAAATGATCACTCATTCATTCAAACAGCTGACAATTATAAAACGTTCTTACAAATATAGATTGTGAATAAAATAAATATACATTAATTTAACAGATTAACATAAATACTTCCAATAAAATATAGAACTGCAATAAACTCTCTTTTAAGAATAATTAAAAGACAATACATTATTTATGGATTGTGACATAGACAACCAATAATTATTATTATCTCCATGTTGTGCTATTACGTTTATAAGAGACTATTTCGTCCTCCTTTAGATATACCATGTATTCAAATCTTAGGATTTAACAAATGGTTCAAAAAAAACTTTCCAGAACTTTTATATTTAATCTCCAACGCCTTTGGTACAACTTCTATAAGTCTATATGAAGTATCATTTAAATGGTTATCTATAAGGAGGTTTTAAAACACCCCTCGACTGGTCATAGTCGACAAATATCATTATTCTTTAGTTCAAAGTCGGCCAAATACATCCATCTTATTGCCTTATGTATATGTAATTATTTCATTACTAGTTGTGGCCCGCGACTCCGTGTGCCTGAACTTCAGTTAAAAGCGTTCGGTGGTCCTCGTTTCCATGGAAATACATCCCCTTAGTGATCTTATAGCTTTTACACACCTTTTCAATTTTCCCTCGGGAACTATTACAAAAATCAGGATAAAAGGGCTATGTTCTGTTTCATGGCTATATACATGCCAAATTTCATCCATATCCGTTCAGCCATTTTTGCGTGATTGAGTAACAAACATCCAAACATCCACACTTTCACATTTATAATATTAGTAACGATTTCAAACACTTTTGGTTAGTTCTTAACCGATTTGAAAAAAGGGGGTTTCTATTTCTTTAGAATGCTTATATCATTGTGGTATCTAATAAGTTTTTTAAGATGTAATTATAATACCAGCCTAAAGTTGTCCCACAGCTGGGCAAAGACCCCTTTTCATATAGGTGTGAGAATTCACTGCTAGCTCACATATAGATAATATTTAACAACAATTGGAGTTTTTAAATTGTATTTTATGTCCGTAAAAACATACAAACAATAACTTTGCAATGTCTCGAAGTAGATATAAGTTCTACTATCTATAACACTGAATATATATTTTCAAATCGGTATCAACAGATCCGGATTTCATGCAAATCCTTAATGGATGTTAAACGGATTTCCGGATGTATTTGGTCGGCTGAATATATAGTTTCCTGTTCTCGAATCTTTATAAAGTTAGCCAGGCATTGTTACATTGGGAATATAGTTAAGCAATGTTTTTTGTCTTTTTCGCACTTATTGTGACAATAGTATGAGAGGAAGAGACGGAACTAGGGGCTTATGCATATTAGCTTGATAATTTTTTTTTTGTTATAATACTATAACTAATGCCCACGACTATGCCCGTTACTATGTCAAGCCTGTTATCGTATCAGCTACCTAAATAACAAATTCTATCAAAATTTGTCCAGGCATTAGCGCGTAGAGATATAACAATCATACACACAATAGCAAAATGTATTACTAATTTATATTTATGGAAAGTGAATGAATACAAAAATCTTGTCAAGTATTTCATAAAGCCCTTTAAAATAGGCATTGCTTAATCATATTTCTAAATAAAGATGATTAACATTATTACTCATGGCTGGTACTTAATTTAAGTAGGCATAGTTTAATTTATTTAACTAACAACTACCCAGGGTCGCCGGCACATTTTTTGGTAGATTGTCTTTTTATTAACATCTTAAATCCTATTTTATATCTATGGTTCTGTCAGATGGATTCCGTATTTACTGGAAATGTTGTAATTTATCTAATATTTGTTCTCCATTTTATTATTTATTGATTATAGGTAGAAAAGTGCCAAACTAGCGACATTTATTTCGTGAAGGTTTTTTTTTACAGTAGGTACTTACTACCAAAATCTAACTTGCTGCGACCCTGTCAAAATGCCTTCCAAAATACACATTGAAAACAAAAAAAAAACAATACTTAAATTCATACAAAGGCCCTATTTACACTCTTTGGCCAAGAAACTGCTTATTAATGTCAAAAAATAACGCCTCCAGACTTTTTTTAACAGAAAATTATCTGTGCAGGCAAAAACAAGTTATTTTTGACGTAACTAAGCAGTATTTATAGAAATATATCCAATTTTAAGAGCTGATGTTTTTATATTTCGTTTAGTTTCGTGCTTGCAAGGCCCTTTGTTTAAATATAATTTAATAAATTAACTTGTTCTTAATTATTATTCCATATATATTAACAGTACTAACAATTTTAATGTGGTTTTGACTTTGTATATCGCTTTATTGTGTGTTAAAGTACAAATTCTAGAAACAAAAATAATTTAACATTTCTTGATACATTAGGCAAGAAATGTAATGATTTATTCGTTTATAAAATTAGTATTTTTAACTTGTAATTTTTCCATAATTCAAATCTTTATTTTTCTTTGTCGCATACACACACAATCTTATTTATACGACAGTGAAACAAGTGTCAGTCAAATAAAAAAAAAACATTATGTTTTAAATAATTTTGCCGATATTCAAAGTCTTAACTACATAGAAGCGTATACTCAAATGCTTAATTTCTAGTCAAAATACTAATTTGCGTTTCGAAAATCAAAGATGATGATTGCATTTATCCAAAAAAACAGTCAAAAAGTTTGTCAAAAGTCAATTGGCTACTCCTTAAGCTGTGACGTAATATCACACGTAGTGACGTCACATGCTAGGTTCGAGAAAAAATTGTTGAGTTTTGATTTTTATTTGTACAAAAAGATTTTGAATATAAAATATTATATCCTTAGCATGTGTAGGTCATTTTTACAGAATATTAAAATTGGCTCTGGATGTAAATGTAATGAGAAGTTTAATAATACCCACACACGTAACTAACATCTACTTGTGCATAAAGATTGTATTACGTATCCTGCAGAAGCAATATACTGCAGTTCACGTCTCGATAACGTAATACAAAAATGCAATTTCATAACAATGATTGTACAATTTTTGCTGTGGAATACAGTCATGTTGTTGCGTATGTGGTTATTATTAAAATTTTGATACAAATGTAATTTTGTATGTAATTGAAGCACAGATATGACATTCTTAACATTTTGATAAAAATGACTAATTCGCGGTTTTAAGAAACTTAATATGTTTAATGGTTTATCTATGGATAAAGATTTTTGAACAAAATGGCGCTCGAAAAATGTTTAAGTGAATCGAGATCTTTGTACATAGGTAAACTTATTTTTTATTTAAATTGTACAGCAAGGAAAATATCATCTATTTCTGGTTTTTTTTTATCTACATTATATAATATTTATTGGTTTAATTGTAGGTATACCACATACTCAATAACTTTTCAAAATGGCTTCCAAAACAGAGTTTCTTAAAACCGCGAATTCCTTTAGATAATAATATTTGTTTAAACCCTAGACATTCCTAATTAACATTTTCGGCATTGTTAGTATAAATGTAGTGTAAAATAGATTTTATCCATGGAGTTTTTATATTTTGTACATTATCCGTTTATAGAAAAAAAAAATATTAACAGATACCTATTGATAAACGATTCTTATAATTGAAAATACAAATTTTTGCACGCATTAGAAATAAGAAATTTGAAAAATGGCTACACATTTAAATTAATGAAACAAAAAGAGATATTTATTACTTTTGCAGGGACATGTGAAGAAAGTGACTTATTAATTTTATTATAAATATGATTGTAAAAAGACATTTAGTAGCCAATTTTCAAACGACAAATAATTTCTAAGTTGTTGAAGAAATTTTGAATTCCTATTCTAAACACAAGTTTGACAATATGATGAGTATCGAACCTCCTTGGTATCCGAAAATTGGCGGGGAATTTGAAATAAGAACGTTAGGTGTGTGAAGAATTCTCATAATATTGTAAATAATGTGATTCAAGCGAATAGTGTTGTTGAATTTGTTATTTATTGCTTGTATCGTTGTTTAGCTATTTTATAATGGAACTAATATACAAGTACCCAGTTTACTGTTGTTTTATTTCTGCCTTCACTTTTGTCTAATATAGTCCTGGACAGAGGGAGAGTGAGGAAGCTTAAACTTGCAGCGAACTAAAATGGCGGCAAAGAAAAAGTTCGTCTTTTTATAATGACCCATAAAACGTAATGCCAGTAACATAGCTCTTTCAGCGACTTTCAAGAAATAATATAAATGAGTAACACCACTATCTCTGGTAATAAAAATCAGAGATGCTGTGGGTTAGATAGACAGAATGACAGGTTATGTACAGATAGACAGAAAAAAACGATTATAAAAATATATAAGAGATAAACGATAATAAAAGAATATAAAAAAGCTACTGGCTATTTACCGGGGGTTCACAACCTTCAGTAATCAAGTGAGTGTGAGTGAATATAACTGAGCTAGTTTTAACCTGTCGAAATACATAGTGCAATATGGCCAACGCAGTACAGGCTTTGTAGTTCAATACGATTTAAGCTATGTTACGTAGTCTATTTGGTACATGAGTATATTAAAAGTATTCCAAAAATTATGCATTAGTACGACAAAGACCACGTAAAACCTTGTTTTCTATTACTAATTTTCAAATTTCTGAACGAAATGCACTTACAATCAGCTGTCAATACGTCGTAAACTGACACTTGTTACATATCTTGACATTGACAATTGAGATTCAATACTTTATTGGCAAAGAATTGCAAAGCAACGAGATTTCTATAAATAAAACGATAGCTTATCAACGTTCGTTTACACGAAGACCGAGAGCTGGCTTTTTAATCTAATCGCCACGCCTCTACATTTCATTAATAACAGAATATACAAATACGTCACGCAGTACCCATTTGAACTTGATAGCGATACGACGTGCATGAATTGTAATATAAGTGGTTTATTGTGTGTGATAAAGACGTTTATTAACTTGAGATTTCCACATTGGCCTATAGATAAAGCACTTGAAAATAGGCAGTAGTTTATAAGTGTAACCTAACTTTTTATTATTTTAAGTGGACTTGTAAAATGTCAGTCTTGAATAACTTTACAGTGTCTGTTGCAAAGGGATTACGGCGTAAGTACTAAACTTTTGGTTATTTACCTTTTACAATGTATTTAGTTTTTGTTAATTTAATTTTATTGATGTGCTCTATAAATTATAATGTCAATTCCAACTACAGTTTTTTTTTAATAATAGATTTTAGCGCACAGGAACGGCATTCATTCAGCTTTAGACTGATCTAGAAGTTAGAAATTGAAAACGTCGGTAATTTTTAACACCAATATTCTGAATTTAATTATTTTTTTAATGAGCTTTTTATTTAGCAAATAGAAATAATAAAATTAAAATAAATACGACATAGATAAAAAAAAACACATAAATAAAGATAAACAGACAAAACTGATGGCTGAATATTGTAATTTCTATAGATTATACATCACTACTTCACAAGTGGTCATAAAATAATGTCTGATGCTTATCTGTATAAAACAATTTCATTAAGAATATTGCTAGAACATTCTGGAACATTCTAAAAAAACCTTGTTTTTAAAACAAGACTTGTCTGAACAGTTGTTTGTTTAGTTGTTATATCTTTATCAACATGTAGGTATTTTAATTATTCTGAATGCATGGATATATTCTATTTGTTTATTTTTTGCATGAGTTTTATACTTCTGGAGTATATTTTTTTCTTTTATATCATACAGGTTTTTATATTATAGAGTGCTACAAGTATGATAATGAAAAAGTTGTCTTTTTATCTGAGATTGTGAACAGAGTTCAGGTGAAAATAACATATTTTATTTATTTATTTTGAAAGAGAGCAATAGGTAATTCCTATTCATTTTACCTACATTAACATTAAAACTATTTGAAATGAAGGTCTGAATGAAATTTAAAATTCATATCAATTTTACCACTTACATATTCAATAAAACATTAAGTTTGCTCACCTAAGCAGCTACCAATTAATCCAATAAGTTTCTATTATTTGTAAACAAGTTCATTGGGTGATTATTATTAATAAGCCTATTTCAACATTGATAATATGGAACCTGATAGATAGCACCTTGTCATATCAGACAGATGCACTGTTCAATAAAAAACAGTGCATCTCAATTCACAAGACATTTTCCAACTTAAAAAAAAACAAATTTAACAACAAAAACACAACAGACTTCAAATAGAAACTACTGTGCCAAATTTGATGTCATTTTTGTGGGACCAAATGACAGCTATTTTATGTTAAAAAAGCATCAATATAAGATTGAGTGTCGATTGAGTGAATGAGATAACAATAAAAATAAAACAAAATAAAGAGATGAATTGAGATCCTCCTTTTTTTAAATTGGTTAATTGTGGAACCTCTTTTTGACATAAGCCTTACTTAACACATTTTTTTTTGCGACACCTTTCATTTTTAAGTTGTCACAATCTTATTATCTTTTAAATAAATAATGCCAAGAATTTGTCATTTCTTGTTTGTGAACTTTTAACATTTACTCATGATCTTTTATGAGATGATGATAACATTCTATTAATAATGTACTGGCTGATTAATAAAAAATCATGGTGTTATTTTCATACTTTATAAAAAAAAAATCAAGTGTGTTTAAACAGATTTGTTATGATGATTTTTTTTCAATGATCAATGCTTTTTACTTTCTTTTGAACTTTCGAAAGAGTTTCTAACACTTTTAAATATTATATTTTTTCATATTGAGACAAAAAGTAGCTTAACTTAAAACCAAAATTTAAACGACCTGCACCTCCATTGTAAAAATAAATTTAATTATTAAGTAGGTAGTAGACTAGTCACTGGAGTAGAATAAATCCTACAACAACAAGGGGTAAAATTAAGGGTCTCAGTTTAAAAAGAAATGTGTCCCATTAACACAAATATGTATTCTGAAGAAATAAAAACATAATGTAAAAAATTCAGTAAAAGGCGTTCAATACAGGGTTCTGTCTAAACATGCTTTTTTGTGACATTCAAAAAGTGCTATTTCGTAGTCTATTCCGAATACATATGGTTGAATTTTGATCATACTATAGACAAAGCTATTAATAACTTGTTAATAAGTGCTCAAATAATTTAAGAGGTGTGTCCGTCTTGTAAACAGTACAAAGACCAGTGTCAGTACTATGAACTCTTGTAGAATGTAGCTATTGTGGAAGTGAGATGAAATTATACACTGTACGAGCGACGTCCCACTCCCACACTTACCTTAAGAATTCGGAAGTATTGTAAAATTTTGTTGTTGGCAACAAACGCTATGGAATACATTGTACAACGAGTAATTATTTTCTATGATAGTTCATTGTTCATAATTGTTGTCAATTTGCCAGTCAGACTGCATAGAAACGTCACTGACCTATATTGGTATATTAAAACTTCGCGGAATGGCCAATGTATCTTGAACATCTGTGTAATTAGTCATTTCTACAGTGATTTTTCTCCAGATGTTTTTTCTGTGCGGATACAATTTTATTATAGTAGGGCGAAATTTGGTGATGCCGATGGTTCGGAGACGTAGAACGCATGGGGGTGGATCGAGCAGCTAAAAGAGCGTATCTGGGTCAACCAACAGGACGCAGACCTGTTGGTTGATCCAGGTACCACTGGCGGGATATGGTGGAAGCGGACCTACGTGAAATCCATGCCAACAATAGGCAGGATACAGCGCAGGACCGCACAGAATGGAGAGTTCTCATTTCGTAGGCCAAGACTCACTTCGGGACGCTGAGCCGAGAATGTTAGTTAGTTAGAGCGAAATTTGAGGAGCTTGTGGTTTAGTTACGACTGCACAAGTTGAGCGATCACAGCTTGATGTGGTCGCCGGGCGGTCCGTGGATGGAGGACCATCTATATTATTAACGAATTCCTTCGTATTTCGGAAGGAACAAGTGTGGGTTTTAATCAGTTATAGTCTGACACTCCCGCTCAACCCAAAGCAGTCTTTTGATGATTTTCCATCCGAAAAAGGTTCTAAAGACGGTTACCCCCTACTGGGCGTGTCGCTCCACAACTATACCTCTTTCCTTAAAAGCGGATAGGCAGCACGCAAACGAGCCACCCGCAATTAATTAAAGAGTTTCAGATAACAAAATAAATTATCTTTTCGCAATAATTTCAAACATTACAATGTCACAGTCAACTAATAAAAGATACAACATACTAAAGTGACCATTTTTGGACTTAAAACGGGACACGGTTTGTTTAGATTAATTCTCAAGTAATCACAGAAATATATAATTTATGGGGTCAATATAAATAGTTAAGGATTCTTTTTCTTGTCTTCGAAGGCAAAATGGGGATGGTTATTTTCAGACCTTTATACAATTGAAAGAGAAAATAAATCTTACTAGCTGTTTCCCGCGGACCCGTCCGCTACGAATCGAAAGTAATATCAAGGGGACATAAAATGAGGAATAAAAACTATAATGTTAAAGCTGGTTATAAACCACTGTCTACCAAGTTTCGTCTATGTCTGTTCAGTGGTTTTTGCGTGAAAGAGGCACAAATACCCAACTTTCGCGTTTATAATAGTGTGTAAAGTAGAATAGGACTTGAACTAATATCTTCAATGTTTAATTAGGACTTACTTAAAATGGGAACAATTTTACATCCCACAGTTTCTTTCAGTGACATATTGACTAGTTATAATAAAAAGGGACAGTCTCCTTCAAAACGGAACGTTTGGTCACAATAATCCTACACCTATAATTTTTATCTTTCTCAATTTAGCCTCTGCTCATTTTATGATATGGGTTAACAGTTATGAATGTATTATTTTGTATTTTATTAAAGTGTATTAACCTTCATTTGGTTTCATTCATTCATTACTTTAGTTACTTTACAGGGTGAAGTTTGGCTTTCTTTTCGGTTTTGGTGGTGGTCTTTTTACCAATTTGTCATCTCGTTCCATATTCCTTAACCATATATTGGCCGAAATGGGAAAAACTTTCTCTGCTTTAGAACAGGGATAGATCCTTATTTTATTGTATTCTGTGATCCACGAATGTCTTTGTGCATGTGACTTGAATGTCTGTGCAAAGAATTTTTGCTTTATCTTACGTAATATAAAACTATAATGCGGATATGCATACAATCGAAGTCGCAGCCAAGAGCTAGTCGTAAAATAAAATGTACCCTATTTACTTTACTCTTCACAGCTTTGTGTTTATCACATTTTTACTCAAAAAGGAAATTGTCGCAAAATTTTCATTACGTAAGCCAACCTAATGTTTATTACAACCTTGGGGCTTTCTTTCGTGCGTATTTCATGTTTGTCAAACGTTATCATAATGTTTATTTTATTATAATATTACTTACTTACTTTAATAATTTCCGCTAATACATTTTAAGACCTATATTTTGCAACATTTAAGTATTAAACTGCGCTAAATGTGTAGGATATGGGGAAGTTTGAAAGTGGCACCGGTTACAGAAACACTACGTGGCAACCGGCTGTCATGGTATGGGCATGTTATGCGGAGGAATGAGAATCATGTGGTGAGGAAGGTGTTGCGTATGGATGTGGATGGGTATAGGGGAAGAGGTCGACCAAGGAAACGATGGATGGATTGTGTAAAAGACGATATGGCTGCAAAGAGTGTTTCTTGTGAGATGACGTCAGATAGAAAGGTATGGAAGAAGAAGACATGTTGTGCCGACCCCAAATAATAATTGGGGTTGGGGAGGGGAATGATGATGATGATGACTGTGCTAAATGTGGTACTTTAGTGTTAACTAAGTTAAAAGTTGGAGACAGCAGTATTATCATGTTTTCCTACTTTTAACTAATCATAATATAAACATGTTGATGATTTTATCTCGTTAAAGAAATAATATTCCCCTTAAGGGGTCATGCTGTCTTTATAACTAGACATAGAACGTCACTTATTATGCCTTTCGTGATTATGACAGCCAAAGATAGACCACACGGATAGCCGAGTGGTAAACGTCACCACTTGAAACCCGTTATGCGCGACGAGTCTCGCGTTCGATCCCCGCTTAGGACAAGTATTTTTGTTATCCCCGTAAGCTTCTGAGTTTGGATTAGTTTGAGCATGTGACTTGAATGTTTGTGAAACTCCTCGCAACACAAGGATTAAATTCTTTAGTGCGGGACTCATTTCTTTTGATGATAAATACATTTATTTGTGTAAGAATCGTTTACAAAAATACTTAAGCCATAATGTGGCCAGGTAAAAAATATAGATTTTGCATTTTTTAAATTATTTACTTATGTTTATAAATATAACTACTTTCTAACTATCATTCGGCGAATTGTTTGTTTTTCCTGTCTTAATCTATCTCTGATTAAGTACGTATTTATACTTTCATAAATAACCCGTTACTAATTATAACCTAATTATCTTCTCCAATAAAACAAATAAATTGAATCATTCTGTTTATCTAACACTAGCTGACCCGTGTCCAATTAGGTGGACGGTATTTCTCTGTTTAAATAATGTGGAAACTAATAATCTCCCTAATATTATAAACGCGAAAGTTTGTATGTATGGATTTTTGTTCCTCTTTTACGCAAAAACAAATGAACGGATTAAGACGAAACTTGGTACACGGGTAGTTTATAACCAGGATTAACATAAAGGATAGGTTTTTATCCTGACTTTATGTTCTCATGGGGTCATTTTTAATTAGTAGCGGGCGGGCCCATGGAAACAGCTAGTAAATGATATTTCTCAATTTTCGCACAACGCCATCTAGTGTCGAACTAAGAAAAACTTATATTATGAGTATGATTACAACTGATGAACGTACTTATATGTTTTTAACACCTACAGTTTAGAGATAAATTACAATAGACAGAGAGCAAATGATCGTGTTCATCATAATTGTCCTGGGTGGGAATCGAACCCACGACCTGCGGTTTAGCAGGTTTAGTCAGGGCGACTAACCACTAGACCAAAAACCCAGTCAAATATCCACAGTAACAAATAAAATATAACCTTAGTCGATTTTTTTTTAAACACACCTGTAATTTAAGTTTAAACTTTCTTTAAGACAAGAACAACGTTTTACCGTATCGTTAGACTTTTATTTTCGGTAATATTGATCGTCTAACACAAGTTTAGTAACATATCTTGGACCTTATCTCTTAAGATAATTATTAATAACTTTATTAATGTGTTTCCCAGTTTGTGATCATAATATTTATCTTATGTATGTATTATTGCTATTAATATCTGATGGAATTGTACGAGGAGTAAAATTGAGTTAGTTTTCTTGTTGCTAATTAGAAGTCTAATTTTAGAATTTTCTTTGAAGATTTTAAAAAGGACAGCTAAGTTTAATTCCTAGCTGATTCTTTGTCGCTTTTTGTCATCCGTCAATATGTTTAACAGCATTTTTTTAGAAAAAAAATGAAATACAAATTAATCTAAAATTGAAAATGATCCAACGGAATATAAAATCGGGATAAAAACTATCTTGGGTGTTAATCCACGATATAAACTATCCGTATACCAAATTTCGTCTAAATCCGTTCAGCAGTTTTTGCGTGAAAGAGGAACAAACATCCAACTACGCGTTTACAATATTAGTAGAATATATCTAAGTATGTGACGCAACTTTGACGTTCTTTCGCACTTTTAAGGTCGCACAAAACGTTCTACTAATCTATACTCTAAACTAATATATAAAGCTGAAGAGTTTGTTTGAACGCGCTTATATCAGGAACTACTGGTCCAAATTGAAAAATTCTTTTTGTGTTGAATAGACCATTCATCGAGGAAGGCTATAGGCTATATAACATCACGCTGTGACGAATAGGAGCGAAGATACAATGGAAAATGTAAAAAAAACAGGAGGGGTATAAATCATAACTTACATCTTCTTCTACCCACGGGAACGAAGTCGCGGGCAACAGCTAGTACTAATATATAAAGCTGAAGAGTTTGTTTGTTTGTTTGTTTGTTTGTTTGTTTGAACGCGCTAATCTCAGGAACTACTGGTTCGAATTGAAAAATTCTTTTTGTGTTGAATAGACCATTTATCAAGGAAGGCTATAGGCCATATAACATCACGCTGCGACGAATAGGAGCGAAGATACAATCGATCACGTGGACGAAGTCGCGGGCAACAGCTAGTAAGTTATATACTCTGCGTCTTATCAATTAATTTCGAGGTCTGATACGTCATCTTAGACGATAATATACAAAGTTTATTGAATCCTAGATTATCATGGGACATTGGCATAGACAACAATGTTGCCAGATGATGGCTGATAAACAAAATGTATTAGAATCAGTTTATGTTCTCATATTTATTTCTTCATTTGCATTTCATAATGTAATTTTTACAGATCTCATTATAGATAGAGGCTTTAAGCTAGGTACAAATTGTGTGTCTTAGCAAAAGCCATAAAAAAGAAAATAAATTTAACATAATGATGTTTGTTCTTCTTTAACGCAAAAATCACTAAACGGATTTATACAAAACTCTGCACACAGATAGTTTATAACCAGGATTAAGGCATAGGATATATTTTTTCCGATTTTATGTTCTTGTGGGATCATTTTCTATTTGTGGCGCCACTCTGTGGACAACAGCTAGTAGATTTATAAAACTATTCATTGTCCGTTTTCAACATGTCAAAACGGTGGACCGTTTAGACAATGGATTGTAACTGTAGACTGATAGAGTCGGGAACTTGACGCTATCAATTGCTCGATTATAATTCTCTTAATATCACATCTATTGCAGATAACACAAGACTGAAGACCTTATTATATAAGTAAAGATAACTTTAACTTCCTCATAATGATAATTGTAGGCTTAACTGTACTATAATTATGTTCAATCGATTGACAACATACAACGTTCATACATATAGACATATTATTATAGTTATTATTGAAACATGATCTGTCCTACGTTTTGTTTTTTCCAAGATAGAATTGTATTTGTTTTTCTCTGTCCCTATTTGGCCTTTTCAAATTTTTGGTAACCAACATTTTAGTCATATCCAAACCATATCTCGCTATCACGCCAAAACTACTGAACCGATTGTAATGAATTTGGCAGACACATAGCCTGAGAAAGAACAAAGGCTACTTTTAAACTGAAAAAAAAATCTTCTTATAAACTTTGCGTTTTCATGAATCTTTTTTTGGAATGGTTCTAGCCTCTAGGGCTTTAAACTTTGACTTAAACGCGAACTACCCCGCTGAAAACTGAAGTCCACGCGGACGGAGTCGCGGACAACAGCTAGTAGATTGTATAGTTATATGTATTTGCCTAACAAACAAAATGATTATAAATTCAAGAGGACCACATGTTCGCTTCGTGTCTGCTTCATGATAAATTGACTGTTCATTGTAAGGTATCATTATTCTATTCATTATATTTGTTCACAATCGTGTTGTTGTTGGGTAGTCACAAACAATGAGTTTCTTTTTCATATTTTATTGATATTCCACCTGATACTTCATTTAAGTTATTGAAATTACTTGCTTTATACTGTATTTTAGCTATGCATCATCGGCTTATCCTTTTTCCATCTATGTTGGAGTCGACTTCCAGTGTATTCTATCTGACCTCCTCAACCCAGTTACCTGGGTAACACGGTACCCCCTAATCAGACTGGTTGTCAGACTTCCTCGCTTTTACGCCGTAACTACTGTCAAAGATGTATGAATAACACCTGGGTCCCACAAATAGACGTACCTTTCGAAACACGGTGCGTCTGGTTGTGACATAGTACATAGATGGTCACCCATCCACGGCTGACCGTATCAAGAGTAGCTCAACCTGTGATCGATCAACTTGTGCATTTGTAGCTTTGCCACAAGCTGAATACATGCAGTAAATAAATACCTAATATGTCTGTTTAAACCAATGCTATTATTCAACAGCTATTGACAAATAAATGAATCGTGATTGCGAGCATGGACAATCATTATTATCGGTCAAGGAATAATAATACTTGTCTGTGTAGTGTGATGACTAGTATGACGCGTGATTGCGTGAAATCTTACATAAACCTTTTGTTTTTATGTTTCCTTAGCCCAAATGGTGAAAACGGTATATCGTATTATGTCCAGCAGTGGAGGAATATTGGTTAATGATGATGATGATGTATTATGAAAACCGGACAACTCTATTATCAAGGCTCTCATGTGTATCCGTCTGTCTGTCATCAGACTGTATCGTAGGAACCTTGATAGTTACACTTTTGAGGCACATTTTGCGTGCGTTGGAATCGAACTCAAGAACTTTGACTTGGCAGCCCTGTGGTCTTACTATAGTCCGATTTTTAATTAGAGGCAGTAAAATGACAATTGCAACTGTCATTTATACAAAAAAGGGTGACCCGCTACAATAGTGATGTACGGAAATCTTACTACGACGATGACATTTAGTCATGCTTTATTTTATTTGTATCAAAAATTTACTATTTCTATTAATTGAGCTTTTATAATTGTAAGTTGATATTAAATTTGTTTTTCATCCAACCACTGGAAAATGTCAGAATTCATCCAGTTTGGAGTTGGATGCGCTCGACTTTTCTTGCATGGTAAGGTGCTTCATCTTATACCAGCACCGCATTTGGCTTTAATTTTATAAATTTAAATTAATATTATTATTTTTTTTACATTTAAAAACAGTCACCGTGCATGTCTTTTGATAAATTGTCGTAAATATATTTTTTTATACAGAGCTAATTTGATATCTGAATAAAAAAATGTAAGCTCGACTAACTTTTGATTGTAATAAGTCGATTCTAACACATCACTATTTATTTGGAATTAAAAACCTGCCACACTGGAAATGTCATTTTACTGCCTCGAATTAAAAATCGGACTATAGACGGTCACTGGTTTCAGTTTTACATAACATTGATTTTTATCTAAAAGTTAATTATAATTTTGTAATGACGTTCTTTGTTTTGTTTCTTCCATTAAGGAAATTGTTTCAGATAAGTTATTACGCACTTGCTTCTAAATTAAGATTTTTGCGCAGCAAAACGTTTTTTTCTTAAATATAGGTCACTGTTTTTTTGATAACTGTAGATTGTTTTTAAATTGTCATTTATTGTTTAAGTTTTATATTGTGATAAAAGTCGGTCTATTATTATGTCTCATTGTAGGGCAAAAACCTCATTTGTACATATTTTCTTGTGTTTCAAACAAACGCCTCCCGCACTGAGAAATTTAAGGTTTCACAAACATTCAAGTCGCATGCACAAAGACAAACTGACTAAGAAAAGCATCCATGGATCACTTTTTTTTTTCCCCACGCGGGTATTGTACCCTGTACCTCTACCATGAGTTTTGAGCGACCGGGCTCGCTAGCGTCTGCGTAAAAAATATCTATGACAAAATGTACAGCGCCCCTAGCGGTCACTTGACAAACTAAAATCGGTAGTATGAGTTGACAAATAAAACCTATCGAAACATTCAAAACGTCTTCGACAGCGAGTAGCGAGCGCGTAACGTTTTGCGGTGGTTTCTCTAAGAAAACGGTACCATGAGTCACAAATTTGACAGATGGTATCGACAAATACCATTACGATTGTAGTTAAGTAACTCACTTGCTAAACAAGGTGTGAAACGGTATTCGGTTTATAGTAATTGTTTAGTTTTGAGTATTTCTTGTGAGAATCATGTCGGCAAGAGAGTATTTAAAATCAAGTAGCACTAGTTAAAAGTTAATTTACATTGAATACACGCTGTCACTTTTTTACAATGAAACATACACACATAGATTCATTATTAAGGAAACGCTGGAAATAAGTCAGTGTTCACAGAGGGCTCCACCCGAACCCAGTTCATTAAGTAATATTAAATTATATTAAAATATACTGAATATTTTATGCTCTATGAAGTTTAAAATTATTAGGATTATTCAAACACTAGCTGTAGCCCAGGACTCCGTCCACGTGGACTTCAGTTTATAGCGTTCGGTGGTCCCCGTTTCCATCAGGCTATCTCTCAAATTCAATACAATCGGTTCAGTAGGATTGGCGTGAAAGCGAGACAGACAGACAGAGAAATTTTCGCATTTATAATATTAGTTTCAATAGATGCACAGTTTATCGGTATAGGAAACAATTCAACAAAACTATCGCGATCAATCGCAAGACATAGGTACTCCCCAAAGTTGCGCCACATAACCATTCCTAGGTACCCACGACACCGCTTTCAATTTAATAATGAAAAATTACTAAAACCCAAAAGAGCAAGAAGAAAAGTGTCCATCTATTTGTGATAGTAAAAGAGTTCGTATATCTACATCAACCGCATAATTTAAAAAAAAAACACTTTGCGAAACTTCAACGGCAAAGATGGCGACTTGAGCGGTTTGTTTTTTGCCATCGGA
This sequence comes from Trichoplusia ni, assembly GCF_003590095.1. Classification (NCBI taxonomy): domain Eukaryota; kingdom Metazoa; phylum Arthropoda; class Insecta; order Lepidoptera; family Noctuidae; genus Trichoplusia; species Trichoplusia ni. The sequence continues at coordinate 599,197 of NC_039498.1, forward strand.
ATTTAACGAAATTCTCCATAATCCGAAATCTGCGGATATATGTTGTCGACTCAAAATCAATATTTTTTATGTTTTGTTATTCATTTAAGATTTCGATCGAGTTTACCGTAGTCCTGCATGAAATTATTAATGTAGATTTGAAGCTTTTTCGGGAATATATATCTTACTCTGTCTTTTAAGCAACGTTAGAAAGAAACAACTACATTAGGCGTGAAGTTAGGCACGTTCGACAACATGACAAGTATGACAACACGAATACTACAATAACAATCGAGCTCTCGATAGCGAGCGCGTCAAGGTTTTTTAAACTCATGGTATGAGTCCGATTGTAAACTATTCGATTCGCGTTTATACGCTATCGACTGTAGTAACGTCATTGACGTTTTCGATGGCAACTCATGGTAGAGGTACTGGACTCGTCGCGCAATGTGCGTTTGGCGTGATGAAGTTTACCACTCGACTATCCGTGCAGTCGATCGCATATTGCAATATTATATAAATAAAATATGCAATTTTAAATGGAATACGATAAGACATAAAATATTTCCCGATAAATGCAATAATAATTATTATTTTTCACTGAAATAATGTAATTTCATACCTTACAATCAGTTGCACAGTAAATGCATTTATCTAATCAAGTATTATCACTGAATTCAGAACGTCTAGGATTTTCAAGCGATAACTGCTGATATTAATATACCTAAATCCAGTTTCAATCTTTAAGTTTTCAATACAAGTGTTTGTTCTATGATAAATATAAATAACTCGGGATTTTCTTTATATCATCATAAACAACGGTATATATTGTCTATAACGCTGATTTTATAATTGTTTTAGTAATAGGTGGCGAGTTGAATCTTGCTAATGATTAACGATTCCGGTTGGGTCCGAAACTAGTCGGGCAATCCCGATAAATACGCGGCAACCGTTGTATCATTTAGCAAGGAAGAAATTCCCAGGCTTGCACTCATAAAGAAAACATATCAAAACAACTAATTATAACAATTCATTCAAAAATGTACTCTATTTTAAAGAGTAAACGATTTACTTTGCCGTATAACTAAATTTGAACGAAATTAGGGCAAACCAAGACCACAGAGGAAAATTAACGCCCTTGGTTGATAAACAATAATAAATAATAACTTATCTCTCCCAAGATATTCCATTCATAACTTTCAACGTTTTGTTTATTGACATGTGTCAAAGAGGTTATGTTTATAAATATCTGACAATTAATCTGTCATTTTTGACAGTTTAAATGTCAATTACCTGTCGTTTTTAACACCCTTTTATTAGCTTCACTTGTAACTATGAATGTAAGGAAATCTTGGAATCTTAATTTGACCCACTTCCAAGTCTTCGATTAGGATGAAATTCTGCACAGACACTGAGTTCTGATGACAATACATGACTAGCTAAGAAACGTTATAACAAATCCAAAATGGCGGCGGCCCCAAGATGGCGGACTGGCTGTTTGAAATCCACCCCTATGATGGGTATCAAATGAAAGGGTTGCTGTTAATAATACGAAAAAAATAGTCAAAGCGTGCTTTTTAATTTTAAAGGGTAAAACGATTTATCAGTTTTAACATTTTCGTTTTAGTTGTCAGACAGTTGCCAAACTATCTAGCAACTGTTTTGTTGCCAGTGAGCTCTGCCTTTTTTACTTTCACGTTAATCTTTTGATATGAATTTGATACATGAAAGTAGGACAAATATGATATCAGCTTATCATTGTTTTTATCTCAGATTATGATAATACAATCATTATAATTGCTTTGTTTGTAAATAATAAGGTCGATGGTGAAATATTAAAAGAAATCTTATCGCAAATTAAATAGAAACTTCTTCGTGAAAAAGTTTTTAAAATTTAGGGATTAAGACTCAAATTGTAACTCTTGGTATTTGATATGAGTATTTGTTTATTAGTACCAAATTTCATCACAATCGGTTCAGTAGTTTTGGCGTTAAAGGTAGACAGATAGGTAGAGATACTTTCTCGTAATATTAGTATGATATATAATATGATTTTTTGACACTTAATTCGTATTTAGTGTACATATAGTATCTTGTTTTTGTTCGCTGGATGCATCTATCTTTTGTTTTGCGATATTACTGTTTGCCAGACAGCCGGTTTGTGACTTCTATAATAGGTTGGAACCAGTTTCAATATCTCGGGTCGTTAGTTCATCGCACATTACCACATAACGTATTATTTCTTGCCCTTTGTTCGCTAAAAACCGCTTTCGAGCTTTAATTAAGTATTTATTTATCGTTTATGCATGTTCTCCGAACTAAAAATAAGATGTTATTAATAGTAAAAATAATCGGTTCCCCTTATAATATAAATTGATAAAATAGAAAATACGTTTAAAATACTTTTTGGAAACCGATCTGACAGACAGTTTGTTTTACTGCCGGTTTTTCAATCATCAGATAACTTCTATCTGAGGAATAAATATGGCCGTTTGACATATTTTCTATGCAAAAGCTGTCAAAACGTCAAACATATCGATCAATATCGAATAAAAGTTATCTGGCGATTGAAAAACCAGCCCTTACTCAAATAACCTATTTCGCAAAGATGCCAGACCAGAGATAGGAAGAGGGTAAAATAACAATTTAGTTAAATTAATATTGTTAAAACTGTCTTTCATTATGTTTGCGTATTTTGTATTGCATAAGATATACTTATACCTAATTTAAAATCTTCTATTACAGGTCTCCGACAAAAGCAAGAGCTACGAGAGATTCTCCCAAGTGCTGCCAGGAGGAAAGTGGGTTCAGCATCCAAAGATGCTCCCCACCTGAACATGGAGAAATGTCTCATCGTATCCAAGGTCACGAGATACGAGTATGAGAGGTAAGCATAATTATATAATAGCTAGAAATTGTTAGGGAAGTTAGAAAGCTTCAGCCACCAGTTACAGAGAAACTACGTGGCTACTGGATGTCATATCATGGACATGTTATGCGGAGGAAAGACGATCATGTGGTGAGGAAGGCGTTGCGTATGGATGTGGATGCAAAAACTGGAAGACGGTATAACTGCAAGAGGGTTTCTTGTGAGATGACGTCAGATGGAATGAATGAAATGTGCCTCTCCTTTTTTAATGACTCGCCCGCTAAGAAGTTTTATTATTGCATCGTAGGGGTTTTCACAAATTAAAGGTGTGGTTATGGTCTTCACGTCAAATACACTATGTGCGACGTGTCACAGGTTCGATCCCTGCTTAGGACACGCATTTGTGTGATCGAAGTCGGTTTTATGTTTTTGATGTGAAAACAATATTTTGCGTAGTTAAAAATAATCGTAATTATCATATCGTACCTATTTCAAAGTCAATAATTATAGTAAGTTAGTGATATCTGTAAAGGTCATGTTGACTAACCAGTAATGTTTTAAGATGTTTGAAACTGATCGATATTTATTTATTTATTTATTTATTTATTTAAAAAACACCTTAAACTATCTTTACAGGATCTCTTATCCTAATACGACAGCTAAGAACTAAAAACTAAGTATTTAAAAACTAGATTATTTACAATCATGGTAATCCACTAAAGTTAAAATTATATACTATTGTGTTTGTAACATTTTTTATTTATTTATTTATTTATTTATTTATTTAAAAAAAAAACACCTTAAACTATCTTTACAGGATTTCTTATCCTAATACGACAGCTAAGAACTAAAAACTAAGTATTTAAAAACTAGATTATTTACAATCATGGTAATCCACTAAAGTTTAAATTATATACTATTGTATTTGTAACATAAAATAAATAATAATTCCTTTGCGAATTCACCAAAACAACATGTAAAAACATCAATGCTGCTATGTAGATCGTTTATGATACAGATGGCTCTGGTTATGGGTGCTTTGGCGAGTAAGTTGGTTCTCGCTGTAGGTACCAGTAGCAAAGGCGGGCTTCGCCGCCGCCACACGTAGCGGTCCGGCACACACAGGCTCAAGCGCTGCAGCACTGCCGGGTGACTCTCCAATCCGCGAAGCACCTTCATCAAGTAGGCAACCAGTGCAAACTCTCGTCTGACACGCAGTTGATTGTAACCAACCATGCCCAGAACGAACAGGGTGGGATACATCAGTGGGTAAAACGGATATACCCCATATAGTTTCCTGTACAGGTGGCGAGTAAACTTATTTTGAACGCGCTCCAACATTACCGCGTACTTCGCTTCATGTGGGGCCCATATGACCGCACTATGTTCCAGATGACTCCTGACTAGTGCATCATATAGGACCCTGACTGCTGTGATGTTGGTGAAGCTATGTGTCTGTCTCAAAATAAATCCTAGGTTTCTGTATGCTTTCTTACAGACTCTGTTTATGTGCTCCCGGAATGTCAGATCGGGAGTCATGAAAACACCTAAGTCTCGCACCTCGGTGACTCGTTGTAGTGGCGCCCCGTCTACCACATAATCATAGCGCACAGGTGCCCGAGCGCGGGTGAAGCTCATCAACGAGCACTTGGATACGTTGAAGTACAGCTTGTTTTCATGACTCCATTGTACTATGCGATCGATATCCTCCTGAAGGCGTCTGCAATCTGATTCGGACCTAATCTCCAGCAGCAACTTAAAGTCATCCGCAAATAATAAACAAACGCCATGCCTTACGACTTCCGGCAGATTGTTTATCACTATCAGGAATTCCAGAGGACCCAAATTGCTGCCTTGACTTACCCCCGACCAGGTGTAATATGGATCAGATTCACATCCGTTGTAATCCACATACTGCTGTCTGTCTTGCATGTAACTAGCGAAAAACCGCAATAGATGCTGGGCGCATCCGAACTCGGCTAGCTTTCGCAGTAAGATGTTATTATCTACGGTGTCAAAAGCTTTTCTAAAATCAAAATAAGCTGCGTCCACCTGCCCCCCAGCATCCACAGCCGGCACCACGCGTCCCATGAAATCCAGTAGATTGGTAGCAGTACTGTGCCCCGGACGGAATCCGTGCTGAGCATCCGATAACTGTCCGCGTACTTGCTCTTGCATACAGCGCTGAATGGCAGAAATAACATGTTTAATCTCTTATGTAATAAGCGCCCCAATCCTTGAAATGTTGTGTAATATAATGTTTGTAAAGGTATTTACTTTCTTAATTATAGACGGCAAGGAATTTTTAATTGTTAGATAATATTTATCAGAAGAAAAAAGTTTTATTCTGTCGCCAATCTGTTACCACGAAACGGTTTTGGCATATTCAAAAATATTGCGCTAAAAATCGAAAATGATCCCATGGGAACATAAAATCGGGAATAAAAACTATCCAATGTCACATCTTTAATAATAATAACGGCCTTCACGTCTATTGCAGACGATTTATGAGGTAGTGTCTGTACGACATCTTATGATCTTATACACCGTGATTTTTTAGTCGTCTTACAAAAGCAGCCCTGTTCATGTATCCAATGACAAGAACACGTTCATGATAAAAAAAATAGGTATTTATGAGATTTGAATAAATTTAAAATGCAATTTTTATTCAATATTATGATGCAATTCGTAGTTTCATAGATACACAGCTCTGATGCGAGCGCGGTCCGAGCCTTGTAACAATGGTGAGGGGCGCGGGCGGCGGCGTTTTTATCATTTTTAAGACAATGTTTCAGATTTCTTATGTTTAATTTTTCTTCGTACTTATTATCTTAGTTGATGATAAAAAAAAAATAATTGCGCCTAGGGGTATTTTACGTCGGATACATGAACTGGGCTGCTTTTGTAAGACGACTAAAAAATCACCGTGTATACATCTTAGTTATAAACTGTCTGTAGGTAAATCAAGTTTCGAGTTAATCCTATCAGCGAATTTTGTGACAAAGACGGACAAACATCAATAAATAATATCTTGCGCTTATGATATTAGTAGGATAAAACCGGTCAAGTGAGATTCAAAATAGCGTCACTGAGGGTTCCTCTTAAAAAGACATAGAGAAACAAATCAAAAGCGAAAAACAAGAGAATCATATTTTGTTTTGTTATTACTTGTCTAATCTCTCTATAATAAAAATTGGTATGTTTGACCAATAAGAATTATACGCTCAATTCACTTATGCATAAAAAAAAATGATTCCTTATCTCTATAATTGCAAAGCCACAGAAGTTAAGAGTGTGACCTACATGTTTTTTTGCTTCGCCAAGATAACGCCGAGATAAGTAATATAATCACGTGAGGAAAAATTCCATTACACAAGGTGACCCCTTGTATTTGCATAAGCTTTTGAAATAAAACTTCTTTAGACGCGACTAGGGGGTAACTGGACGATGCAACGGAAGTCCGTAACAGCAATATGGCGTCATGTTTCTGTACCATCCGGTTTCTAAATATTTTTGACTAGCTTTTGCCCGCGACTTTGTCTGCGTAGGATTCAGATTACAGCGCGCAGTGGTATTGTGACTAAACTATAATAGTTAGGTATATACGCTCGCGGAGTTTTAAGTAGATATAAAAGATACCTACAAGGAGCTCGTGGCTAAGCTATAACTGCTTAAGTGAAACGATCACAGGTACGTAGATGGGTGACCATCTTTGTCATAAAGAGTTTCTCCTTGCTTCGGAAGGCACGTTAAATTCTGGGTCCCGGTTATTCATACACCTTTGACATTCGTTACAGGTAGTCAGAAGCTTGAAAGTCTGACAACTAGTCTAACCAAGGGGTGTCGTGTTGCCCAGGTAACTGCGTTGAAGAGTTCAGATAGGCAGTCGCTTCTTGTAAAATACTGGTACTTATCTGAATCCAGTAAGACTGGAAGCCGGCCCCAACATAGTTGGGAAAAGGCTAGGCCGATGATGATTAAAGAGACCTACAAACCATCATCATTTTGTTATATTGTCAACAATTTTAGTGGCATACGCAGAAATAGGTTTTCGATTTGACACCTCGGGCTACACTCGTAATTTTTCATACGGAAACCTAATATTTTTTAAATTAAACCATTGTTGGAAAAATGCTAAGAACAATACAAATAGTGCTAATTTAATCGAATTTTCATTAATTGCCATTGTAAATAGCAGAATTGGGGCCGTGTCACAAACATACATACAATCAATTCTTTTACACCAATGTATAATAGACATTGCTCCCTCTCTCCAAACATTTATTTACATTTCGTTATCATTCATTTAACATGTGTTCTGTTAAAATCATAATGAATCCGGTTTATTATTAAATGCATTTATTAATAACTCATAATTGTTTGAACTTCTGATAATGTGTCAGATGACTGGTATTGTATCAGTTTTGACTAGAATTTTACTGGTTTTGAGAACTTGCTTGTGTTATTATTATTGAGTCCGATTCGATTGGAACTAAACAAACAAACTCTTCAGCTTTATAATATTAGTATAGATTACTTTTGGTGTCAGCAAATCATTATGTAAATACGAATGAAAAAAAATTACGTCCGATCCTCAGACCCAATATGCATACAAAATTTCATGAGAATCGGTCAAGCCGTTTCGGAGGAGCATCGCTACAAAAACTGCGACACGAGAATTTCATATATTAAAAGACATATGTTCAACAAAACAGTAACGTCGTACATACACTATCATCGTTTATCAGCAATGTTATTACAAATAATCTGCATGAAAACATCAAACATTTGTTAGTTGTTCTCGAATAATATTATAACAGGAAAGACAAACGTTTGTTTTATGTATCAGATACGCACTACCCTCACGTGTTGTTCAGGTTAAGTTTGTACTACTGAAGTTGGCACTTTCTTTTAGGATAAAAGTACCACTCTTTTCATGGTACCTTTTTGTTCTATCTCTAATTCCCATTCATATGATACTGCTGGGCACGGTCCTCTTTAAGGTTTTAAACATTTTGTCGCGGAGGATCACCAAAACGCTTGTCCTAAGTAGGTAGCGAATCCGTGGCACCTGCGCTCATTAGATTTGGCGTGGTGAGTTTTACCACTCGGCTATCCTTGCGATCAACCCATTATAAGATTTTTTCTTTCTTAATTGACTCCCGCAGTAAGGAATTTGATCCTTGAGTCGCGGGGTTTTACAAGAATACAAATCACGTGCTCAAAGACACTCAGACTCAGAACAAGTATTTGTGGATCACTCAAATGTCCTACGCGGGGATCGAACCCGCGACACGATACGCACAGTGGGTTTGGCGTGGTGACCGTGCAGTATAAAACGACTTATCATATAACATTAAATATTACAAAGACCACATGTTACGCAATAGACATGCCGCAAAAATGTTATTTCCACAAAAAACTGCGTGCTATTAATGAAAAGTTTGTTTCATCTGATAACAAAAAGGTTTTAAATGATAAGAAATATTAAAATAGCCTATTTTTACTCGAATGTAGTGAAAGCTAATTCCAGTATAAATAAGTTTTTGCGTCACAATTTATTTGTTTAGATGATAGTTGTGCACATGTTTTGCATTTCAACTGCGTGGATTGTGCCTGAATTGTTGTTTGTATTTAGAGACTTACCTTTCTGTGAAGGGTAGGCAGAGGTCTTGTGGTGATATGTCAGAGTTTAAGCCGATTATTACACTTAAGAAGATTAACAGACCCTTGAAAAACTGTCACGTATGCTTTTTTAAGATGATTTCTTTCACCGTTTTTAGTTAGGAATGATTGCTATGTAATACGCACATGAATTCTTAAAAATATTGGAGCGAATCGAGGTTCGATCCTACGACCTGCAGTCTAAAGGTCATACCACTAGATTTTCAGTGCTAAAAATTATAATTATAATTGTTGAAGGTGAAAAACGAATACACTCATTTTCTCTCTTTCTGCTATCGCGGATCTGTTGGTAGAGATTTCTTTTGAAAATAATAGCATAGCCCTTCTACGTTTCTCTCAAAAACGCAACTGTTTTATGTGTACATAAACTGTTAAATAATATTTTTATAGGATCAAATTCAAAAGAATCAACAAAATCAATTTATCCAATCCGAGGTTCTGTTGTTACAAACATGAAAACAAAACCGACCGAATACCTGTTTCTTTTTAAAGTCAGTTGATAAATCAATAGTTTCTCCTAACAAAATTTTCCTCCAACCCTAACCAAATTTTGTCAATCGTAACTACTGTAAGGCGTAGTTTCTCCCGAAAATCATATCTAACCAGATTTTCTCCCATCTCCAGACACAGTCACGACAACATATCAGACGCTGAACTTGAGCGGGTGCTTCGGGAGCGAGGTTCCGACTACGAGACCATGGTGAACATACACAAGAGGCAGAAGGCCTTCGAGGAGACAGTAGCCAAGAGTCTCAGGGAGATGGGGCACCAGGTGGAAATGGCTAGCAGGTAAGGAGTTTCTAATGACGTGTTTTCTTTTTTTTTTTTAAACGCCTCCCGCAGTAAGTAATTTAATTCCGTCTGCCGCGGGATGTTTACAAACACACAAATCACATGTACAATGACATCCAGACTCAGAACAAGCATTCGTGGATCACACAAATGCTTGTCCTACGCGGAGATCGAACCAAAAAAATGATTTTTTTTAAAATATGCCGTTTTCCAGCGTTTGTGTGATCCACGACTGATTTTACTGACTTTGGGCGTCTTGTGCACGTGAATTGAATGTTTTTAAATTTCCCCGTGACATAAGGATTTAATACTTTAGAGCGGGAGCTTAAACTTTTTGCTATCATGTTTTATGCGATAAAAAATTTTCACTATATCACAATGACGACGATGATGATGAGAATGATGACGAGGTTTATATTTGGCTGACGTCAGCCTTTGACGATGACTATGATAATAAACCATTTTAATTTTTTGTCTGTTTTGATCCTTGTGCCCTTTTAGTCCTTTAATGAAAAATATCTTTTTACAGGCTAACCTATAAAGAAGATTTAATAAAGTGGTGCGACGTAGTGGTGCCGTGTGGTGGAGATGGCACCTTCCTACTAGCCGCGTCCAGAGTAAGGGATGCTAAGTAAGTGGGTTCTATCTTTGCTGCGTTCATATTTTGTCCTCTTAGTACTTATTTTCCGAATTCAGCTTAACCGAAGAGATTTTAAATAAATAGCAAAAAGATTTCTTAATACAATCTACTATGTTTTGCAAAGTTAACGAAAGGGACCAACTTTAAATAAAACAGCACCCGTTAAAAAGACTTGCTTTTGTGAACACACTATGAACATGAGATTCTCAAAAAATTGTGTGACCAAAGCTTGTCCTGAGTCTGAATATCTGTGAGAGTGCAACATAATGATTATTTCCATAGTGAGGGAGCCCCTAAAAATTGCACTTCTTCTTGCCATGCAATTAAGTATTAATAAAAATAAAGATAAGAAATGCGATTTTTTATTAGACTTTTGTAAAGTTTAAAATTGATTCTTTGCGTAACATTCGTACCAAAGACATCGATTTTCTTCGTAATGTTCTACCTACGTTATCTCTGTCTTAAAGACTATAAATATAAAACTTCCTTAATCTTATTTGCAGTAAACCAGTGATAGGCTTCAACAGTTCCCCTCACAAGTCGGTGGGGCGCCTCTGCTTACCCACGTGGTGCTCGAACGACGTGAAGGGTGCGTTTCAGGCGTTGAAGGATGTAAGTATTTATATAGTCGTAGGTAAAAAAAATCGCTAAAGATAAAGAGGTTTGGAAGAGAAAGGGGAGTCTTTGAGCCTCTTCAAAAGAAACTGTGACCCTTGAGTTTGTTTCGACATTTCTTCTCAGGGTAGTCAGATAGGAAATGTCGACTCCAGCGTTCTCAAAAAAAAAAAGAAGACGTATAAAAGTGATGATATATCCTACTTACAGAATAAATCATTTCATTTTATTTGCCCAGCAGAGGGATCTAAAACAGGCTGTATAAAAAACGCTAGCGATGGATGAATGACTGGTGGCCTTTGCATCCATACCGTTTTTCACACAATCCATCCATCGTTTCTTTGGTCGTCCTCTTCCCCTATACCCATCCATACTCAACACGTTCCTCACCACATGACTCTCATTTCTCCGCATAACATGCCCATACCATGACAGCAGGTTGCCACAACTACTACTATCAACATGTATTAATGGTGTATTGTATTACAGGGTAGGTTCCGATGGATGCGTCGCTCCCGGATACGCACGACCATCACCTGTGAGCCTAAACTACTGGATACTATCACACCAGTCGACCTGCACACGCTACATTATTGCAGGTCTGTAGTCAGAATATGTCAACTCCTTTGCCCACTTTTACAAAAAATGTGTTAAAGTGATTATATATCATACTTGCAGAATAACTAAGGTGTCGCGGTTTCGATCCCCGTGTAGGACAAGCATTTATGTGATCCATGGATGCCTTGTCTTGTCTAGGTGTCTTTGTTCATGTCACTTGAATGTTTGCTAAGCCCCTGCGACACATGGATTAAATTCACAAAAAAAAACTATATATATACTTATATTTGAATTTGTCAGTTGTCTAGGTTTTTTAAGTTGGTTTCGACATTTATATTCAGGGTAGACTGATAGGGAATGTCCATTCCAGTTAAAAAAAACATGAAACGAAATGATGATACTACTTACAAAAGGTTACATTTATTTTCTTCACATTTGACTAAAACCTACAACTCTTACCGACAAAATATTAAAGTTAATGTAAAAATGTTCGTTTATAGATACCCGCCTACACACGACATCCCAGATTCGGACACTTTGTACTCAGAAAATCACAGAAGCAATCCGGACGCGGGCAGAAGTTGCACTCTAGCCACTAAAGTGCTGCCGGTACTGGCACTAAATGAGGTAAGGAAAGTTTTGAATGTTGTCGAAATACGAAGCAATAATGTCCAGTTATTTTCAATATCAATCATTCCCCTGCCCTTATCCCAATTATTATTTGGGGTCGGCGCAACATGTCTTCTTCTTCCATACCTTTCTATCTGACGTCATCTCACAAGAAACACTCTTTACAGCCATACCGTCTTTCACACAATCCAGCGTTAAGATGTATAAAAGATCAAACTCTGACATAATATATCTCGTAAATTGTTTGACCCATTTAAATGATTTTTTATTATTAATATGTTGTTGTCAGGTGTTCATAGGCGAGAGCGTGACATCCCGCGTGTCGCTCCTCCGGCTGCAGATTGACGACGGCGCCTGGACACACACCAAGAGCTCGGGCCTGTGTGTCACTACGGGGACGGGGAGCACTTCGTGGCACTTTAGGTGATTATTGCACTTTTGGGAATGTTTCGTCGAATATGGGTCAAATGTAATGGGTACATTTTTGGGGATTATTGAAGTAGTAGAAAAAAAAATAACAATATAGTAATCGTTGTTGCTTTAAAAGAAAAACTTTTTGATTATTGTTATTTTTTCATAATCCTTGTAGCACTTCTTAACCGACTACACAAAAGTGGAGTTATGTACTTAATGAACTAGTCGTTATATTTTTTATTCCGAAGTTACAGGTCTGAGTAAATAAATAAGTATAAAATCTCATCTTTTGCTCCTAAAATTATCCTAATTTATCTTTTTTGCTTTTGCTGTGTTTAAAATTAATCGACCTTGTGGACTCTTAGTTTGCCCTGACATCTTTTTAACATGAATCTTGCAATTTCAGTATAAACTGCCTCCGCACCCAGTCAGTCCAAGAGTTGATGAACATCCTCCACAAGGACTACGGCGTGACGATGGACACCACCCTGGAGAAAGCCAGGGAGATCACAGAGAAATACAACCAGAAACTTATGTTTGCGCCAGGTATGTTGTGCTAAAAACTATAAAGAGGCAAAGTAAGTTTTGAAACTACTTTTTGGACCCTTTTGTTGTGTCATTTTAAATCCTTTCTCACGGTTAAGGGTTATTTTTCAACGATAAGCCAATTGTTTTCAGATAATATTATACTCTAAAATCGTCCTTTTAACATTTTTTTGTATTAAATGATATTTCTATTAGGCTCTCTTATATATAATTATTACTTTCCTATAAGTGAAGAAGTACACATATATAAATCCTTTTATGTAATGTTATATTTAAGTCATGATTGGTGTATACCTTTTGTTGGAGATCCTTAATATGTAAATAAATAACTAACATATTCACAACCTACATTAAAATTATATTTAAGACTAGCTTTTCTCCCGCGGCTTCGCCCGCGTCCAGGTCGGTTATATCGCTTTTCCAAGAGAACTCTTCAAAAGTCCGGGATAAAAACTATCCTATGTTCTTTCTCAAGGTCAACTCTATCTCTGTACCAAATTTCATTAAAAATCAGTTCAGTGGTTTAGACGTGAAAGCGTAACAGACAGACAGAGTTACTTTCGCATTTGTAATATTAGTGTGGAAGTTGGGATAGTGTATTAAAAAACTAATTGAATTCCTTTCAGACTCGGATCAGCTGGCGTACTCGGTGCGTGAGTACATAACGTTTGAGGAGTGGCCGACGCCGCGCGGACTGCGCGTGCGAGACCGCGCCAGCTCTGTCAGCGTCAAGTCACACTGCACTGATGCTGGTGAGTCTTTATTTATTTACAATTCTTATACATGTATAATGGCAGAAATAATGCTCGAGGCATTCTCTACCAGTCAACCATATGGTGAGGCAGGGATATCAAGAGGTAGGTGTATAAATAAAAGTCAACGTAGGCCAAGATAAAATACACGAAATTGTCATTATTATACATACAACTATGAATGATGTTAACTTACTTATTTAAATAATAAGGAAAATAATACAAATACATCAGGTATATGACTTAAACATTCAAGAATTAGGAAGATGAAGATTCTAGGGAAAAATTAGCTAAACTTTCCAGCAGCAATTTACGAAGCTTCACTTTAAAAGCTTAACGGTTTGTGGACCAATAATCATAGTATGATAAGTAAATATAGCAAGTTTTATAACAAAGTGTCTGTTGCTCACGTTACCGCCAACTACAAAGCGAAAATGACCCCACGGGAACATAAAATCGGGATATAAACTATCCGATGTATTAATCCTGGTTATAAGATTAATACATAGGATACCTGCGTACCAAGTTTCGTCTAAATCCGTTAACTGGTTTTTGCGTGAACAAACAAGAAGTGAGTGTATAAAAACCTGGGAAAAATATGATAACCCTCTTAACGCAGTCGAGTAAAAACTATAATATGATTATCTATTCCAGGTCTCGTTATCGACGGCAGCGTTTCATTCCCATTCAACGATGGCACAGAAGCCACTTTGGAAATTCACCCGGAAGACTCCCTCATGACCGTCCACATGGATGATGCATTACCGCACTGACTACGAGATTCACTTCTCACCTTAAAGTACACTTCTGACTTCAAAGTACCCTGATGACTAAAAAGTACATTTTTGATTTGGAAGTACACTATCAACTCAGAAGTACCTGCTTGACTTTAAGGTAAAGTTGATTATAAACTTCGGAGTAGTCTTTTATCTATAAAGTACATTTACGACTTATGTTGCACTTTAAAGTTTATGTACCTTGTTGTCATTAAGTTACTGTATACTTCAAAGTACACAATAGACTTCAGAGTACCCGTTTGGGTACAAAGTACACTGTTGTCTCTATACACTCGCGCACATGTATAAAGTACATTAGAGTTATCTATAAACTTCCATAGGTGACTTAATTGTAAACATCAACAAAGATCGAATTATTGGGAAAAGAAAATAAATAACAAAAGTAGTTATAAAATTAAAGTACTAATATATAAATTATAAAAATGTCTTGACCGATTTTCGCCCATGGTGGCTAGGTTCGCAAGAGACCAACCAACTACGCGGTACTTGATTTAAGTGCACAAGCGTGTGCTAACACAGGTTCACTCTCTGTTCCCTTACTCTGATAGCCCAATGAGACGGCAATCAAATACAACCGAAGAAATATCAATCATAGGACACAAATTTTACGTGCCTTCCGAAACACGGAAGCTGTGATATTTATTCCTAAAACGCACAAAATTCGGTGCGTGCCATGAGATCAAACTCAAGACCTATATTTGACAGTCCTGCGGTCTTACCACTAAGCTATCACAACTATTACATCACATAGTGTACGCTTAAAGCAACGCCTTTTTGATCCCATTTGGTAATCACCATATTTTCAGTTCTTCGATAAAGTTCTTTCAGTCAACGTTTTTGGAACACAAATTTGACTAAAAACTCCTTATGTTTGTAATTCAATTATTTACATCTCAGAGTCAAGACAATGTTATATCGCATTTCAATAGGAAACGAATCGACATTTCTAAATGTACGGAAATGGCAATTCTCTTTGACAAGTGACGATATATTTTTAACTTGTTAGTTTAATATATTTAAGCGATTTGTCAGAAATAGCTTATCCATAATCCAGCGTATTTTAATAAAATGCAATGTAACTGAATGTGTAATTAATGCTTAATAGCATTGAAGACTTATTTTAAGACGCTTATGTAATTTAAGCCATATTTAGCCAATTTTAGCCGCGATTATAATTAAGGAATATAAAATAAGATATTGTAAAAATGTAGAGAAATTAAAACAATAGATTTGTAAGAAATTTGCAACACCGTAAATTCAAAATGAGTTCTTATTCTGGCAACATTTAAATGTAAAAGTAAAAATGGGAAATTTACCTACATTTTCTTCATTTTCATTTGGATGTTTAAAAAATATGGAATATAGTAATTATAAGTATGATTTTGTGAAATAAAGTATTCAAAATGAAACATGGATGCCTGAAAATTCTGTGATTAACCTAAGAAGGCACTTACTATTTTATATTATATGATAAAACATAGACTCTTTTATAAAACTGTACATATAAGGCACAGACCAAATTAACTGATAGACAGGAACAAACTAAATGGCATTACGTCTATAACTAGTTCAACTTGCAACAGAGAATTACTTGTCGGACTCGCAACTCCTCAGCCGCGTCGGCTCTTGACTAAAAACTTGGTTCAGTAACGTTATTGTTGGTTTTAAGAGTCCATACAACTTCGTCGGGCCTGTTGGTCTAGTGGTTAGTGACCCTGACTGCTATACCGGAGGTCGTGGGTTCGATACCCGCCCAGGACAAATGTTGTGTGATGAGCATGATCATTTTTTCTGGTGCCTGGGTGTAATTTATCTATAATATGTATGTGTTTAGAAATATATAAGTAAGTTTATCAGTTGTCTGGTTACCATAACACAAGCTCTGCTTAGCTTGGGATCAGATAACCGTGTGTGAGTTGTCCCATGATATTATTATTATTATATTATTATTATACAACTCAATGGGTTGCATATTAAGCAGATAAGAGGTCTGACGAGATGAAAAGACGCTCGTGACTTAGTTACAACTACACAAGCTGATCAATCACAGGCTAAGCTACGCTTGATACTCTTATTCTGCCGATGGGTGACCATCATAACGAGTTCCTCCGTGTTTCGGAAGGCACGTTGTGGGCCCCGGCTGTTATTTACACACCATTGGTAGTCGTTACAGGTAGTCAGAAGCTAGAAAGTCTGACAACCAGTCTGACTAAGGGGTATCGTGTTGCCCAGGTAACTGGGTTGAGGAGGTCAGGTAGGCAGTCGCTCCTTATAAAACACTGGTACTTTGCTGAAACTGGTTAGACTGGAAGCCGACCCCAACATAGTTGGGAAAAGGCTGGGCCAATGATGACTTAGCCTTTCTTTCTTCGCAATACAAATGTCCTGTCTATTTTTGATTTGGTCTGTATATAAGCATAATTATGATTAAGACTGAAGGAACGTAGATTAAGTTTCAATTTTAATTTTATTTGTGGTACTTTTTGACCATTTTTTGTTAAATATAATCACGCTTATCAATCCACCTTGGTTTGTTTAAATTGAAATTAATTGTAATATCTGTCTGTGTGTCACTGTCAAAATTAAC
Organism: Trichoplusia ni; assembly: GCF_003590095.1. Taxonomy (NCBI): domain Eukaryota; kingdom Metazoa; phylum Arthropoda; class Insecta; order Lepidoptera; family Noctuidae; genus Trichoplusia; species Trichoplusia ni. The sequence continues at coordinate 616,061 of NC_039498.1, forward strand.
AATTTGTCAAGAATTTTAGACTGTTTAACGATTGTATAGCATAAAATGTGCTAAAATAGGCGTATTTGAATAACTCTTGGGAAATTTCTTAAGCAAACTCGTAAAAATGATATCCAAAAAGGTCTATCAAGATTCCTCCGATTGGAAAATGCAAGATTTATTTAGGTTATTGCTCTTCTTGATCAATTTTTTAAGTCCATACTGAAAAGCGGTGACTAAAACATGATCGTTTTTCAAACACGTCGTGTATTTCAAAAGTGTTTTTGTACTTAAAACATTTTTAAAATGCCTAAACTGGGATATCATTTTGAAATTTCGTGAAATTCATTTTGAAGTAAGTAAACAAAAACCATTTGATCTTGAACAATGGTTGAGCCCTAAAATTGTAAAACTATGAGTTAAAAAGTTGTCTACTATACGTTTTCAAAAATGAACCCTATCGCTCTTAAGATAAAGTCTAAATTTAACACTATTGGGATTGAACTTATGTATAAATTAATTTATTATTTCATGTTATGTATTGGTACACGTTTATTTATGTCCTGGTATTTTATATGGTTATTGTATACACGGTGAGATTATTTGATTGGCAAATATATACATACAGTTATACAAAATGTTTTTTATTTTCATTATTTTTTACATTTTTAATTTTTACCCGACGCAAAAGACGTGTCATAAGTTTGACGTTAATACTGTCGGTCTGTCTGTCTATCTGTGGCATCGTAGATCCAAAACAGAGTAAGCGAAAATAAAATTAAAAGTGAATGTAGTGTGAGGGTTCTTACATATTATGTTATTTGAAAGTTTTACCGTGGAAATTTGAAACTCGAAAATATTATACCTTAGATTTTTTTCAAAATCCTGTCTCGACGGTATAGAAATTTTAACAGCAATCATTGTGCAATGAATGATGGCCTATCAAACAAAAAAAGAATCATTAAAATCCATTCATAATTGGCGGAGAAATCGAGTAACATACATACAAAAAAAATATATACGGGTCCAATTGAGAACCTCCTCCTTTTTGAAGTCGGTTAAAAATCACTGTTACTTTGCTAATTTGGGAAAGATGCAGTTAAAATAAAACATCAAAATCTTATCAAGTCAGTATATTTGTTAAAAAAATCCGTACACTGTCTTACACCGATATCGTTCCAGAACCCCATTGTATTAAACTAGTTAAACATTACAAATAATTAGTCGAAAACTAAAAAAAAAACAAAACAATGGGGTAGTATGAAACGTATATCGAAATATTCGTTGTTACTTTACACATACATAGTAAATATCATTGCCCATTGAAATAAAAAAAAAACCTTAAAAGGTCTTCACGTGTCAAACTGACAGCTGACAGTGACACTGTCAAATATGATTGCTTTCGTTGCCTGCTATGTAGCCGTAATAAAATAAGGCGCTTAGCATTACAAACTTAGCGAATAGTTAAGGTATTTTCCAATGGACAATAGAGCTAGATCAAGCGAAAAAAAGCAACTCAAAATAAGCTCAAATTAAAAATAAAAATAGCACCGATTGGACGGAATTACTGGCAGAAGAGAACTTAAAAGTAAAACTTAAAAAATATGGCATCCATCTTGTCCAATTATATAGGTAAGTAAATTTTAATTCACAACTTCAAAATACCTGTATTTTTATAGGTTATTCTTTTGTCAGTGAACTAAAATTTTATCTATGAACCGCGCAGAAAGAGTCAAGTTCCCGCCACCTAGTAGAAAATACTAAGGCCTGTTAAAACTAGAAAATATAAAAATACATTTTAAATATTTTAATAATGACAACATTATTCTGACATGAAATTGACATTAAGAATTCAGTGTTACCAAAAACCGACGGATTTCATTACAATTACAAAAGTATTTGTGTTTTTTTTTTGTAATATAGGAACTCAAAAGCAGGGACCGGCCGGATACTCATTGAAAGGGTTTTTGAAGGGGTTTTTTTAAGCGCTTCAAGAAAAAACCCTATGACATATGTTACACCTTCGAACGGATTACTGGAACCCTGTTCCGAACAGGTTACCCTTTACTACCCTGTAACACTGTAACAGGGTAACCCACTCCAACCTAACACAATGCAATATGCACTCTTTATCATAGACATTAGTTTGAAAATAGTATAACCACGAGCGCACGAGACATCTTACCGCCCAGCGGCGCCATTGTTGCATTTACCGAGCGACTTGTAAACATGGAATAAAAATCATTGTGGATATGATCTTACAGTTTAATTTTGCTTGTCGCACTTTTCAAACGTTGTGATATATATTTTTCGTGTCTATACTTGAAGACCAGGGTCGATAATTTTTAAAACCAAAAAAAAAAATAGTAGGATGAAACCCATTAGAAAAGGAGGGGAATATTATAAAAATGAAAGGAAAAATAATTTACGGGTGATCTGAGGTCGGGACGGGGGTGGGAGTGACATTTGAAGAGAAAAAAACGGTTTTTATCGATTTCCGGCAAAACTAAAATTCGTATCGAAAAAAGTCAAATGGCAAAGTTCTAAAAGAAAAAGATCTAAAACTTTTGTGTTTACATTTTTTTCACATAACCTCAAAATTTATGTGAAAAATCTAAAAAACCAAGATTGTGGTTTTTTATTTTTATCTTTTACAAAAATTTATTTTTGTAACGAAATTTGGTGAAAACGTACTTTTTTGTGTCCCAAATACGCTGTAATTTATTTGATTAAAAATATTTATTTTTTCACCTTATTTTGAATTAATATAAAAAAATAATCTAATTTTCAATCGAAAATTCACCCGTCAAATCTTCTCAGAAAATGAAAAAAATGAAAAAAAACTTGTATTCGATTTTTTTTTAAATTATTATAAATAATTTCATCTAAAAAATTTGATCTCATTTTGTGTTCAATAGACCAATAATCGAGGAAGGTTTTAGGCTAGGTATATAAAATTACGCTGCAACTAATAGGAGCGAAGATTTAATGGAAAATGTGGCAAATACGGGGAAAAATATTAATCTTCGAGGGCTTTCGTTCAAAAATTCCTAATTTTATATCTTCTAACCACGCGGACGAAGTCGCGGGCAACAGCTAGTTACCTATATGACGTTTCGCGCGTAGGTAGTTTGTCCTAGAGGCGCGAGTCGCGGCGCGACGCGTCGGCGATAGAAGAAAATCAGCTGTAGTCTTAGTAAAGCAATGAGGGGCCGCTAGGGTGCAAGTATGCAGCTCAAGTTTAGTGGGTAATTCAGGGTAACACGAATAAAAGCCTTTCGTGAAGGTAACCACTTCAAAGGGTTAAGTTATTGAAGGGGTTAACCCCTTCACGTGGTTACCATAATGAAGGTGTTAACCATTTCGCTGGGTTTCGAGGATGTAACTCGAACAAAAGGTAACACTGCGATATGAGTTACCCCGTGTACGGGTTACCCTGTCAAACGGCTTAACTCTAAAGTGGGGTTGTCCGGTCCCTGCTCAAAAGAGGCCTGCAAATGGGCCTATTAAAGAAAAAAATAATTCTAGTCCTACAGGCCTTTTAAAATCACCCTAAAAATGACTCCTGTCATTCCTATATTATGTTTACGTAACGTAAGGCAACCAGATATTACTTATATTACATTGTTGAGATACATTTTATTATAACGTATACGAACGAACGAATTATCACAAATATTATAATAAATACTAAGAAAAGTGGTTTCTATTATGTGTTTAGAAGATCAAAATACTACGCCTACGGTGTTATCGGGTAGGTGTAAAATATATGTAAATGGAAGAAGAAGAAGAAGAATCGAATCATCCTTTTTTTAAATTAAGTGTAGTTTTTATTAAGTAATAGGTACTAGAAGTCTGATGGGTAGTGTCTTGAAAATTGCAGTATTGAATTGATTGACGTATGATAAGTAGTCAACTAAAACTTATTAGTAAGAATTCGAAACACGAAATTATCTGTTTTCGGTATCGAATATCTTCATAAAAACCACATTTCTACATTTTCTGGAGTGTATAATCTGACGTTTCTTTGTTGTTACATAATATTTTTGACACAGATGCACTCCTTTCTAATTTTATTGTAATGGTAAATAAAATACAAATGGTAATTAAAAAAGAAACTAAAATTAACGTATGACTGAGTTGTTGTGGTTATAAACACAACTTTGATTACTCACTGATAAATCCTATGCTTCCTACTATAATATTAGGCGATCGATAATTTTGTAAATTGCAATATTCTCCTAAAAATTCGATGTTTAAAAAACCAATAATCATAAAAATATATGTCCAATACTTAAATGGCACTAAACATACTGACATACACGAATTTAAAGTCTATACCAGACCACTTTTTGTACCTTAACATACAATTCTTCATTTAAAATTCGATGTCACATTTTTTGACAGGTGTCACTTTTGACAGCTGTCAAAATCAAATTGAGCAGTGTATGTCATTGTATGCGTTGTTTTAGCAAGAAGGTTTAACTGGTGTGAGAGTAGCCAGTGTTCGTGTATGGGCCACTGTACAACGAGCTGCCGGTCCTCGAGTAAGTCTTCGGGTTCCGTCTTCGTGCGAGAATGAAGGCTATGGCCGCTATGACGCAAATCATGAGGATGACTCCAGCTATGCATATGCCGATCGCGAAGTTGCGCTGGGATATGCAGATTTCGTCTTCTTTCTGTAATGAAAATAAGATTAAACATAAAACATATGTAAAACTTTAATGGTTACTCTGACAACTTTAATTTATTTAAATCTTTTAATATCATACCGCTATTATGACGTCATGTTAAGTTTACTGCAACTGTCAAGTATGCTAGGAAGTTATCGCTACAAATATCAAGTCAACATTGCCACACATTTCAAGTGTGCTACGAACATCAAAAGTTCCAAGGGTTGTGTTCCGAGTGTCAAGTGTCCTACGAACGTCAAGTGTTCCGAGTGCCAAGCTGTCCGTAGCACGCTTGTTATTCCACAGGTTATATTTCCTAGGTGTACTTAACCATAAAGAAATTCCGTTAGTTACTTTTAAAAATGAAAATGTATGCAATATAATATCCTTCTATTATTTGTTTAACACATCTTAAAACATAAACAATTGTAACCCACCACATATATAAACAAAAACTTTAGACTATTTACATACTTCTGCCATAGGACAGTCATAACGTCAGTAAATACGAACCTTCTCGCTGGTGACATCATCATTGTCAGGGGAGTCGGCCTCGTTCACATACAGTCCCTTGAAGACCTCCACCGTGGCCGGAGATCCTTCATCGTCACGCCGCACGCGACGCTTGTGAGCGCACGGCTCCTGAAACATGGGGCATGTGAAAATGCAAATTTTAATAATAGTTTTTGAGTGTTTTGAGACAGCAGTTACCTAAATCGGTGAGTTTTTTTGCCTGAGAAGGTAAGTGACCTATTTAAAATAGCAATAAATCATTTATAGATTTAAAATCTAAACACAGTTTTTAAACACTCCATTCAAATTTTATCGTAATCAGTCAAGCGGTTTTTATAGTTGTAAATTACATTATCATCGGGTTTGAAGCTACCCTGAAAATTTCAGCCTGCTAGCTTATCGGGAACTGCCTCAAAATTGAGTTACAAAAATCCAACCGAAACGACAAACAAGAAAGTGAGTGCATAAAAACGTAGGAAAAAATATTGAATTAGTCGTTTACCATAGGTTTTATATAAAAGACATGCTATTCTGTTCCTTTTTGTAGTGTAGTGTAGTCTGTGTAGTTAAAAAAAAACAAATCTCATTTATGATCAGTAGATTTAATAACAGATTAATTAATCCGCCGACCGGTAACCGGAGCTATATTGCATAAAAATTGCTTATATACTATAAGTTTGCTATGTAATTTATACGGGAAGTAATTTAAGCAAAAAACATGCAATAAGTAATAAATAGTTGGATGTTACGATGTAACCGATAGCGTATTGTATCTAATGCCGGTTTATGTCATAAAATATATGTACTTAATGTGCAATTACTAAAGTTTATTGAAAGTATTAAGTTACTATTTATTTAGTAACGGTTTACTTATGCGTATTTATCGGGAGTTCGATTTGCGACCCGGCCGCTTCAGCTCATGATTAAGGGCTCTGGTTGGTTCCGAAAATAGTCCGGCTATCCCGATAAATACGCTTGAGTAAACCGTTCATCATTTGAACTACTCAATTTTTAGTGTTCAAGCATACCACTTCATCATAATTACCAGGCTTTTATTAAAGCCTAGTTTAAGGTAGATACCCAAAGCTTTACGCCATTTTTTTCTTTCTCTAACACGAGGTATTACGCAATTTTCTATCTCTTTTATATCATCTCGTCAACTAAGTACAAGCCATTCTGTTATTATCCTGCAATATGATCACATAAGCCCTCGAATTACTCCAAGATACGTAAAACAATACTCACGCAATCCGTAGGGTGGTTCAAATCGCAGAGTTTGACCTCACAGGTGTAGTACACACTGGCGGTGTAGGGGAACTTGTGCGCGGGGAACGACACGCGAGCTGTCTGCCGGTCAGAGCTGTACTGGAACTGGCCCATGATCTCCCCGTCTAAAGGACACCTGGAATACATGGTAAGAAAGGTAAACACTGGTAGCAAATAGAGTAATTGTGGCGTTGCAGTTCTATGCATGGATTTGTATACACGGGGTGCAATTTTTAAAGCCAGTAAAGCGCTGAGCATGCGCGAGCGATCCTGTGACTCAGGCTTAAGCAGTAGAAGGGTTCCGGGGTTTTTTTAGTCCGTGGAAGTCCGATATATCCTCACGCCGTATCCTCGACGTGGGTTGAAGTCATGAGCGTTTCACCCAGGAAAAAATGCCAACTAATGTGATTTTTTTTACAGTTGAATCAACTTTCTTTCTAAGACATCACTAACAAAAGGTGAAAAACTCGTGTGGAAACCGAAATCACCAATATATGCTCGACAACCTTTTTCCAAGAATTTGGGTCTGATGTCCTTTAAGCAACTTCTAGGATCAGCAAAAACATTGCGGAAATGGTGGTACGATGCCATAGCTTAAAGGGTTCCAGAAACCTTATATTTTCTCGCAATATCCTTATCTACACAAGATATGACAAGTTCTTCCCCTACTCACCCATCATCAGCTATCAGACTCTGTTCAGCCCACCCGAGCCCATCCCTTACAGAACACTCGGACACTAGGAGACCGAACTGGCGCTGTTTCTCCAAGGACACTACCAGGCTCAGCGTGTCGCCGATGCGAACGTTGGACGCCACCTGAGGAAACATTTAAAAAAATATTGGAATAAGTTATTATCAGATGGGATAGTCGCGCATGATAATGCCTGGTTCGATCTGCTCTTCCAAAAGCGCGACCTGCGTCATCAACGAATGGCACAACCGCCAACGTCCCCGGGATCGCAATTTGTCTGCAGACATTGCGACCGGCGTTTATGGGCGTTTAACCGTATTATGGGCCTTGTTAGCCATCAGCGCAAGTGACAAAATTAGAAAAACTAACACGGCTGCTGTTTCAATCATCTGTTATATAATGTAAAAGGCCACTGATGATGGACGTATGAATCAATGTGATGGTCAATAATAATATCTGTCTGTTGGTCTAGTGATAAGTGGCCGTAACTGTTATATCGGAAGTAGCGGGTTTGATTTCCACCCAGAATAAAGTTTTCTCAATAATGATGAGCCTGATCATTTGTTCTGTGTGTTTAGAAATATTTAAGTACGTTTATGTTGGCACACTCAAGACAGATAAGGTTTGTGAAGGCACGTGCATGTTGGATTAAGATATTTTTCTCACTTGTTTCTCTTCTGGGTCCCCTTTGTAAATCTTCATTGACACGGATGGTAGCAGGCCTGAGTCTTCGTCGAATTCGTTACTGGAATAAGTAAAGAGAAACTTTTAATTAAATATATGCAACTGGTAGAATAATTAAACTTGCACTCGTAAAAATCAGGCGCTCGATTCACCACAATCGTGGACATTATTTTCTAATAAATAAAAAATGATCTTGATTAATTAAAAAATATTTTTATTACAGGCTTTTATTTTCACCCTTTCCGTTGTCTGCATGTCTGTCTGTCGGTCTGTAATTAAATTTTGCAAGTAGAATTGGAGCTGAATTACGTTAATGATATATTACGACATCCATCCAAAAAATGTTTTTCAAATAGCTTTTTTATATTAGGCTGTCCTTCATAATTCCTCATTTTTCTTCTATTTGCGGTCATCGTAACAAGCGTTCTTCTACCATACCATTCTATCTGACGTCATCCTAGCCTATCCTATCACCATATTTTAATTCTCAACAGCCAAAAAAATTATACATACCTGTCTCCAAAGTCATCGGTCAAGGAGTTCGTGAGTCGATCAGCTCGGGGTCTGTAGAGGTGGAAGTGTGTGAGGTCCCGACGCCGGTAGCGGCAGCGCACGTGATAGCCGCGACCCTGACCCGTCACCAGGCGCAGGTGGGGCTGCACTATGACGTTGTTGAAGTATTCTACGGTACCATCTTCCTGTTGAGAGAGAATAAGAAGAGATAGTTAGAAGTGGGTTTGGTGGGTGATGAGCATGTATGTATATATTTATTTATTGAAACTTTACAATAAAACAGTTGTTACATTTGTCCCGCAAAACATTAATGTTATAAGACCAAAAGAATCACAGTGATTCGAGTAAATACTTTTTAAGATGTGTGTAGATTAGATTAGAATATTCTTTATTGTACACCATGGAATTGCAGCATACATTCTTAATACATACAGTGTTAGGGTCGCTAAAAGCGATCGTAATAGGTATCCTTAGCTTTATAAGGCAATTCCATTCAAGTTCAAAGTCTTTTTTCTTCTTTAAATTAGGTTATTAGAGTCGCCGGTATTATAAATTGTTTACTCGATAACTTACGGAGACCAGACAGGTTGAAGTCATCTCATACACATACATAAACATAATGTCATGAGATCGATCCCCGCGTAGAACAAGCCCTTATGTTATCCACATATGCTTGTTTTGAATCTGGGTATATTTGTACATATAACTTGCATATTTGCCTATTATAAGCCTTTGAAAAAAATCTCCCAAGATACATCAAAACTTGAACATCGCTGGCCCTTCTCCAAGACACCCAAAAGCGAACAGGATTAAGTCCAGACCGCAAGACTTAAAATGACCATAAGGTACAAGCTATGGTTGTGCAATACATCAGCAATAAATATCGCAATTGCGTGTAAGACCATGGCCGCATGGCCCATAACACCATAATTAGCCATTTGCGTCGCTTGAATTGTATGACTCGGTTTTCTGATTGGTGAGACATTTAATGAGCTATTTGTGTTGTAAATGACTTCATTTTATTAATTGTTTTTGCAGTATTTTTGCAAGAAAAACGAAGTGAATATTGGTAGAGTATACTGAGTATTCCTCGTGCTATAAAGCATACTTGGTTAAAGTGTGGGAATATAAATAATTTATGTATCTACTTATCACAAATTTGAAAATTGATTTTGAATTTTAGCAGACCAAAAATCGGAGCTTAATCTGACTACCATTGTTTTATGCATTGCATGATTTATTTATATGTACAAGCAAAAAGAAATATACTATATTCAACACACTCTTTATATATAGAACGTTTATTAATTCATATTCCTTATATATAGGTATAATTCGTTCATGATAGGACGATGCTGGTTTTGAATAATGATGTTATTTCTTTTTCTAACTAATTATTACTTACGATATACTCTAACTAATTACCTATAATTAAGTTGCCTGCTCATATAAATTACCGATCACTATAAAAAAACAAAATACCCCGTTATACAAATACACATTCCAATCTAAACTCACACAGACCAACCACAATTGAACCCGACGTAATTCAAAACCAATAATTTAAAATTCGAACCCGAGTCGATTTCCTACCCAAACTCGTGCGCCCGCGCAGCCAGCCTTGTACAGGAAGTGACGTCACATCCCCCTATTGTTTAACGATGTGGGTTCGGTCGTATTGACCCTACCTTTGACTTCCTTTTATGGTCATTTTGAAGTTTTGAACAGAGGGGAATATTGTTTTGCCTTGCCATATTTAGTTTCGAAAGAGCTTTTGTAAAAAAAAAGTAAATTCTCCTTTCCGATGTTTGGTTTGGTTTCCTGCTTTTTACACAGGTATATTGCTTAGGTAGTAGCGTTGATTTAATTCAAAACGTGTTGTTCCCTGTGACTTCGTCTGCTTGATTTGACGATGTTTAGTAGGTATCTTCTCTATTCAATCATGTTCTTAGACCATCTGTCATAAGGAGGTCATTTCTAGTATAAGTGGAGCTTACTACCTACAGCTGCATACCTTTCAAAAAGTATACAGTATCCTGTTTACAATTTTAAAATTTGTATTTCAAAATTAGTATTTCACTTGAATGATTGCTCATTCTGTCCCGCAAAAGCTCTTTGGATGAAATAGACACCGACGATTATTGCATCCAGACAGTTTTCAACCCCAGAACATAGGCTAAAATGTATGTCCAGATAAAACAGAAAGGATAGCTTTACACGTTACAAAACTGGCAGTATTTGTGAACTTAAGAATTGATAATGTGATTATTATTTCGAAAAAAACCTGAAGACCTTTCCGATTCCCAAATCGGACACGACACAGTTTTAAACTAGGTTATAAGTTACTGTCATAAATTTAAAACCGCAATTACTCAAAGATTACTCATGGTTTCATGATCGAATATTAACAATATTACACAACATTCTACAGATGGTCAGTGTAACAGAATGTGAACAAGTTTGAATGACAAGCCAGGGAAAGACTAGTGGCCTTTACACGACCTTGCTTTAAAAGGCGTGAGCACTTAATGGATGGATAGTGTAGGGTGCTTGATAACAGATGGCGTTGTTCTGCGAATCAATTGCGAGGTGGAAAAATTAAAGATTGGCTTTTGTTGGAAGCTTTGAGCGCGTGTGTGCCGGTAGGGGAAAACATATATCATTTTTTAAGTTTAACCTATTTCCAATGCAAAATTCTATTGAAATCGGTTTAGCCATCTATTAGGGAGATGGATTTCAGTTTTACCACATGTGGAGAAATGCCATAATTACATACTTCATTTTATTTCAGACGAATTGACAATCCGCTGTTTTTAAAGTCGGTTGAAAAAATGAAAGCGTCTGATAAATGCCAGATCTGCTGTATTCTTTGTCGAAACAAGATCAACGCCTCTGCTAATCCATTAGTGCTATAAAAGCTTGAAGATATTATTAACGCCCACAGCACCACCTGTCTCTCTCAGGGTAAGCTGCATTCAAACTGAGGTTCGAGTGACATTACTTATTATCAAACTAGCAAAACGTTGGTACCTTTCCTACCAGTGATTCTTTATCTTTTGCCAGCAAAAAATTGCCCATTCAAAAATTGGTTTTGTTAAAAGGCAATTCCGCCAGGGTATTTAAGGGCAAAAGGGTATTCCGCCAGTCAAGCAAATACTTTTTTTTGCGGACATTTTCACAAACATTTTTATATGGAAAAATCGCATTTCTTTTACTTAATTAATTAATTTAATTGCAAATAACTCAATAAAACATTAAAATGTCTGACAGGATCCAAAACTATGTTGAAGAATAACATATTTTTTTGTATAACAATAACGCAAACTTTTTGCTGAAAACTTTCTTTTTAAACGAAGATAAAATTTTAATTTGATTGTTATTTTATATAGAAACGTTTTTTGCTCGCAAACATTTGCACAAATATTGATCCAAAAAAAAATTGGCAGTTATATCGCAAAATTTTCGCTGTCCTATCGCTTTCGTACGTTAACTAATACGGTGGTTACAGAATTGCAAGATGTCCGACCCCGATTCTTCATTATGTAATGAAAGGAGTTGTTGAGATGTTTTTTGTAGAGTCGCGCAGGTGAATGCTTAAGTGCCTACTTGTGTGTGCAATCAAAATATGTTTCGAAAAGATTTTTATCGTAACTCCAATTATTATTAATGATTTAAGATTAATTTTAAATCGATTTACATAAAACATCTCTCAAAATTTGGCTGTTCGGGTTTCGTACCTTAATTGTAAAATGGACCCCTATTACTGAGGTACCTCTGTCTGTCCGACCGTCTATCACTAAATTATATCTCTTGAACGGTGCTAACCAAAAAGTTGATTGAAAATAAGCGTGTGTTTAAGCAATGACTGGATCGGTAAAAACAAAATTGACAATTTTTTAATTTTGTGTTTCGAATGGTAAAAAAGTCGTAAATCAGTTGACATTAACTTTTATACGGTAATCTTTACAAGACACTTAAAAGTGTTGCATGCACAAAAAATCCCTAAAATATAACAAGTATGTTTCATTTCAATATGATAAATCAATAGACGCATCACCACAGAACCCTTTAACATCAAAAACAAAAACCCTTTTATAATATTTTTTTCTAAAACAATACACAAGAACTTATCTGCCCCTGTACCACAAGATCTTCTATTACGACTGCTGTCTTTGTGGGAGTGAGAGAATGCTCTACAAGGCACATATCGGCATCTCGCTTTCTCACCGACAAATACCCTTCTTGACGAGTTTTAGTGCAAGTTGTATTCTCAAGTTCATTCAATAATCTATTCATTGTCTACCTAAGTTTAGTTCTGAGGTCACAAACATTATGTTAAATTATTAAAGATTGTACAAAGTAGCCACTGTTTGCGTACAAATAACATCGCTTTGTTTTATACTATTGTTAATAGCAGTTTCCTTGTGAACAATGTTTGAGGAGTAACCAAAAAAATATTAGATGATATTTGGAATTGAAAAATATTGTAGTTTTGTAAATAAATTAGTTTTTAATGCGGAAAAGGAAGTTATGATATTTGTCTATATGGTTTTGAAGACAGAATTTAAATCATTCATTTAATGTTCAGGCAAGTAGTTTTTACAGAAGGAAAAAAGCGTTTTTAGAAGGAGAGGTATTTTTTTTGAGAAATTATCGTTTACCCTTGTCTAAACATGACTAAATATGACTTCTATCATAAGGAATTTAATCCTTGCGTTGAAAGGCTTTCAAAAACCATTCAAGTTACATGCACAAAGACTTCCAGACTTAAGACAAGCATTAGTGGATCCAAGCGATCGAACCTGCGACACATCGCACAGTGGGTTTGGCGTCCTCAACCACTCGGCTATCCATGCATTCAAACTCAATTCATGCATTATTTAATATACACGAAATATTATTATGTAGGTGTAAACAGATCGTTAATACAAAGATTTTGCATCACAAGTGTCGTAAGACAGTCCTTATGTGAAATGTCACATTTTTATTACTGGCTATGAATAAGGTAAAGGATTAATCATTGTTTTGTAATATTTGCTTAGAATTGGTTAACCTGGTTTAAGCTAGATTTATAGTATTTACTATCTGACCCAGCAAACGTTGTTTTGCCTAATAAATTATTTCTAGTTGTATGTATTTTTACTTTTTAAATGATAATAAATAATATAAAAAAATAAAAACATAATTTCGTCCAAAAAAATTTTTTTTTTTAGTGTGGGCACTGAGTAACCCTTATCGCTTAGGGGTATGAAAAATAGATGCTAGTCGATTCTCAGACCTAATTTTATACGCATACAAAATTTGGTAAAAATCGGTTAAGCCGTTGCGGAGCAGTACGGTAACTAACATCGTGACACGGGAATTTTATATATTAGAAGATAATTTATCTACGATTTAAGAAATGGTTATATACATAGATGGTTTAAAAATGAAAGTTACTTTAGCCAAAAATATCCAAAATGGCTGTTGTCGTACCTATGTTATACTTATTTTTTTTTCGTAAAAAACCTACCTATATCCAAAGCCTGATTTTAAAGTATCTTTTCACTGAAGACGAATAATGGACAATGTTTGAAACTTGGCTTAAATGACCTCTCTAACGACTTCAATGTTTTGCTTATAAATTCCTGCTATACTACTTATATTATAAGCCTCAAAGATGTACATATGTATGTTTGTCCCTCTTTTACGAAAAAACCACTGTACTGATTTTGACAAAACTTTGCACACATATTTGCACTATATACTAATATATAAAGCTGAAGAGTTTGTTTGTTTGAACGCAGTAATCTCAGGAACTACTGGTCCAAATTGAAAAAATATTTTTGTGTTGAAAAGACCATTCAACGAGGAAGGCTTTAGGCTATAGGCTAACCATCACGCTGCGAGTAATAGGAGCGAAGATACAATGGAAAATGTGAAAAAAAAACAGGGCAGGTATATGTAAATTATAACTTATCTCTTCTACCCACGGGGACGAAGTCGCGGGCAACAGCTTGTAGTTTACAACCAGGATTAACATGTTGAATAGTATTTCACATTTTCCATTGTATCTTCGCTCCTATTAGTTGCAGCGTGATGTTATATAGCCTAAAACCTTCCTCGATTAATAGTCTATGGAACACAAAAAGATTTTTTCAATTCGGACCAGTAGTTTCTGAGATTAGCGCGTTCAAACAAACAAACAAACAAACTCTTCAGCTTTATATATTAGTATAGATATAGATATAGATTTGAGGACTCAAAACTGTATCTACATGGAAAAGCTTAATTACAAAACGTCAAAAAATCATATTACTAATGATAATGGACAAAAGTTTTTTCATAGAAACATCCGCGTGATAAACTTCGAGGTACATTAAAAAACTTCAACCATTTTTTCTTTGTTTGATCTTCAACCTTTTGTCATATTATTTGAGGTATAAATCAAGGTGAAATGTAGGCGTTATATTTGTTTAGGATCGTTTGTTTTTCTTGTTTCTATAGTAACAGTTTTTTTACATGCTTGCGATAGGAAAACAAGTTGATTTGTGGGTAAAGGACTTGTTTGGAATAAAATGACTAAAACGTAGTCGTAAAAACAAAGTGATTGAAACTGTATTTAAAAACTTGAGTATATATATATTTTTTAAACTCATCATCGGCCTAGCCTTTTCCCAACTATGTTGGGGTCGGCTACCAGTCTAACCGGTTTCAGCTAAGTACCAGTGTTTTACAAAGAGCGACTGCCTATCTGACCTCCTCAACCCAGTTACCTGGGCAACACGATACCCCTTGGTTAGACAGGTTGTCAGACTTTTCAAGCTACTGACTACCTGTAACGACTGTCAAAGATGTAAGAATAACAGCCGGGACCCACAATTTAACGTGCCTTCCGAAACACGGAGGAACTCCTTATGACAGAGATGGTCCGGTTGGTCCGTAGATGGGTATCTACGGACCAACCGCGTCAAGCATAGCTTAACCTGTGATCGTTTCACTTAATACGTCCTTTTGTCGAGGAGGTTTCACAAACTTTCAAGTCACATGCACAAAGACACTCAGACTCAGGACAAGCATTAAATGATCAGCTTTTTTAACTTTAGAAAAAAAACACCATCTCCTCGGTGACCAACGAGAGCAAAATCTTGTCTCCTATTACAAAATTTACAAATCAGTCGATTCAATAAAGTCATTCATTTGTCCTTATTTCCAAAAGGTTATTATTAGCCATAGACAAAATAGTCCACAACTCTTAATGTAACCTCCTTAATATTTCAAACTCTCAACTTATAAAATAAGTATATCAAGTTTGACGACCTCCGTGGTAGAGTGGCGTACGCACCGGTTTCAAGGTGTCGCTAGCTCTGAGGTCCCGGGTTCGATCCCCGGTCGGGTCAATGTAAAAATTCACATTTCTACATTGTCTCGGGTCTGGGTGTTTGTGGTACCTTCGTTGTATCTGAATTCCATAACACAAGTGCTTTAGCAACTTACTTTGGGTTCAGAACAATGTATGTGATGTTGTCCGCATTTATTTATTATTATTTATTTATTTATTAAGTACAATAAATATAATGGTTATCTTTCATATAACAAATTTTATGAATGTGCTACTTATCCTACTAATATTATAACGCGAAAGTTTGTATGTATGTATGTTTGTTCCTCTTTCACGCAAAAACCACTGAACGGATTTAGACGAAACTTGGTACACAGATCCGTAATAATATTATAAATGCGAAAGTAACTCTGTCTGTCTGTTACGCTTTCACGTCTAAACCACTGAAAAAATTTTAATGAAATTTGGTACAGAGATAGAGTTGACCTTGAGAAAGAACATAGGATAGTTTTTATCTCGGACTCTTGAAGAGTTCTCTTGGAAACGGGATATAACCGACCTCGACGCGGGCGAAGCCGCGGGCGAAAAGCTAGTAGTTTATAAGTAGGATTAAAAATAAGTAGTTTATATAAAAAATTATGTTCCATAGCGTGGCGGGCCCACAGGCAATAGCTAGTTTAAAGACCTTATTGAATCGTGAAGCTACCTCAGATGTTATGAGTAACACGTGAAGTCATCTTAAACCTTGGTTATCTCATACTATCGATAATCATGTCAGTATTTCCTGTCCAACAGTTAATAAACGTGATATATTATATAATCTATTCATATGCATATAATTACAATGGTTGTATGCATATAATAACCGTTTTTTACTACATGCATATTGCCTCGAAATAAATGTTTGTCAGTCTGTTTCTCCTGTCCTGTCTAATCTCTGAAATAGCAGGACCGAGGCTATAACTACTTTTTGAAAACGAAGTAATATGAAAAAAAAAACTGAAAATAATTAGTTTACTAATTATGTTTTGTCACTACGGGCAATTTAATTTTTTTAGGTAATATTTGTTTCCATACGGACGAAGTCGCTGGTACAGCTAGTCTATAATGCAAAATGACCTCAAATTAGTCCACAGCTAGGGTTTTTTTACAACATCCTCCTATTCGCCAGTCGGTTAAAGCCGCATGCCGTTACAGTAGACAGCTGCTTAGCACTCTATCAGTCTAGTCACATACTTCCTGCTTTCGTAACTATGACTAATAGAACTATGGGTCTATGGGACTATGGTACAGACGTACGGTGGAGTATGTCAGTTATTTGGGAGTATATTATTGTTTTATAATATTTACCCTGGCCTTTTGGTCTAGTAAGTTTGGATGTTGTAAGATGCTGCTGCGGAGGTTGTGTGATCGATTTCCATAGCATCATCGTAGCGTTTTACAAGAAGCGACTGCTTATCTGAACTCCTCAGCCCAGTTACCAGATTCCAGTCCTACCCAGGACAATTTATGACAAAGACGCCACGGCGGGGTCGCTTGTAGCTCTGCTCGACCTCTTAGTAATATAGCGAGTCTAGCGATCCCGAAAAATAGGCATGAGTAAACTTTAGCTTATTTTAAGCACTTCAAAGCATGGCAAAAATAGAAAATAGAAAAAATCCTCCAAAAATACCACATCCAAATCGGTTCACCCGTTTAGGAGCTACAGTATAAAAGGGCAAAGAATGAACGCAATTTTTTCGGAAAATGTCTTATCACTATCGCAGCATAAACCATAAAACATCGCTTAAGAACCTTTTCAAATAAACAAAACGCGTCCATAATACGTATATGTGTTCACCCGCGTTTAAGCACAGATACCCCCTGGTTTAGCCCGGGTTAGAAAATAAAGCTAATTACCTTCGTAATAAGCACATGTCATCAACAACCAATCTTCACAATCACAAATGTTAATTCTCCTACTTATTCATATGACGTCACGCTATAATTAATTCGTGAAGGCTACCGTAGGATGCGTTGTGTCAGGTAGGTGTCACACAGACAGAACAATGGTTTGAGGACTAGACATGAGCTGTGTATGGGCATTGTCTATGTACCGTTGAGGACCTAATCATTATTGTGATGTTGGCTTGAAGTTGAGATGTTCCGAAGTTAATTAGTTGTTTTTAAGTGGGTAAACTTTTAAAAAAGCTTGGTGTAGGATGGTTTGTTTTTAGGGTAAAAATTGAACTCGGTTATAGAGGTCTGTCAGTTTATCAGCAGGTTGTTTGCAACGCATTGCCATAGACCTACACAAAGACGCGGATGACGCGCACGGCGGTTTAGGTTTAGTCAGTAAAAGTCAGATACTGCCCATTTTTTCCCCCGAGGAAGTGGGTGTCCATAAGTATTCCCCGCCCTAACTAAAAAAAAAGGTTGTACCTTATAAACCGTGATTTTGATTTGATATTTTTGGATTTTTGAAATCTTCTTTCCCGGCGTTGAACACTTTTTTTGTATTAGGTAAAAAAGGTTAAACTCGCGCTAGGACATGTGACCTGCTCAAAAAATCGTAAGACGGATGGAGGGTAGAAAAATGTAATATAAACTGTCATGTTTGATTAAGATAGCGCAATAAATAAATCTATTACATCACAAAAATGATAGTATTTTTTACTGATTAGTAAATAATAATTTAATTAAAGAATGTAAGTTGGTCTTTGAACGTATCGTGTTGCCCAGGTAACTGGGTTGAGTGGGTCAGATAGGCAGTCGCTCCTTGTAATACTCTGGTACTAAGCTGAATCCGGTTAGACTGGTAGCCGACCCCAACATGGTTGGGAAAAGGCTGGGCCGATGATGAAGTTGGGTTTCCTTTACAAACGAAATAAGTGACAAAAATAATAGGTACGTACATTATCAGTAGACATAGTATTGCATCCTCGCAGCGGCAGTGTGTACTGCAGGTCGCCTCTCTCCGATATATACTCCCGAAGGCAGGTGGAGTTGCTGCCCAGCCCTGCTGGGTACACGATGCCGTTGAATGTGTCGTATATGCTGGGGACAAGGATATATGGTTATATAGGTTTTTGCGAATGTTAGACATTGAAATGAAACTACTTTTACGGATTTTATCGCGGCAGATTTTAGTTGCCGATGTCTCCTTTGCAGGTATCATGGTCACGGGCAGACTACCTGATGACCATGATACCTACAAAGGCTAGCCTTTTCCGAACTATGTTGCCGATGTCTAGTAACTAGTGGCTTACCGCTATACCGAAGGTCGTGTTTACGATTTTCGCCCTGGACAAAATGTTTGAGAGTTAAGTTGTTGTTCCTGGGTGTAATTTGTCATCCGACTTCAAGGGAAGGAGGTTATCATTTCACCTTAATATGTATTTTTAAACAGTGTATTTACCAGGCATCTAGTACTTTGAAACTAGATGGCGATTAATGCAACTTGTATTAAAATAAACATTATCCAATGTTTTTTTAGAAAATGCACATATTTGTTCAGTGATCCAACCTTGATTTTTATAGGCACCTCGTGAAACTGCTTACAAAAACGTACATACAGAAAACACAACATTTAAAAGACACCTATTTACTTGTAAATCGTAAACCTAGCAATTTAAATGACAATATTTATGACGTTGAACTTTGTCACAAGAATTTTCTGCTATTCTCGTTATGCAATGTTACTAACCAAGTATTACTATGTATGTTGGTATCTGGCAGAAGGTCGAGAAACAGCAAAATATATAAAATGAAATTGTAAAAATAACAATACATCCTGTCGCAGGTCTGCTGGCAGGAATTTCTTAAGAAATAAGCAGTGTTTGTACCTAATGTATTTTAATTGTTATATTTCTCTTTGTATGTTGTGTGTACATAAATAAATAAATACATTTGACAAAAAAATGTTTAGCACGTCATACATATTTCCAAAAAATATTAGATTGGTGTTTTTTTTCTATCCTAAATCGTAAGCCATAGATGAAGGGGTTACACTGATTTAAAATTTCGTGTGAGGACAAGTAAAAGTACGCTTTTTGCTAACCATGCTAGCACATCCATGTCGGAATCGAACCCACGACCGGTATAGCAGTCAGGGCCAGTGACCACTAGACCAACATGCCAGTCGTATTTACGCACATTATTAGCCTGATTTGTCAGTTTCGTACCTATTTCTGCCGTGTGTGGCGAGCGAGACAGTGACATGCATGCTGTCCTTCTCGCAGGCGACGGTCAAAGTGTCGAGGGGCGCCACTGAACCGGGCCATGCTGTCGTCTCCGCTTCCGTGGCTGTACCCACTGTTGTCGTTGCTAATTCTAGAAAAAAAAAGATATAAATAATAGAATAGAATAGTTATTTATTTGGAAGAATATTGTTACATGTTTTACATAACATAAGGTCCATAGTATGTCCAGAAAATTCTATGTCTTTGTGCAAGTGAATTGTATGTTTGCGAAACCTCTCGCATTACAAGGATTAAAATTCAGTAGGAGGGAGTCGTTTTTTAATGTTTCATAAAGTTGCCCAGTTATGAGGACCAGATGTGTGTGATTAATTGATCAAAATTTGTGTTAAGAATAATTTTATTTGCACACGTTTCTAGTTTTATTCTTGACGAGTCTTTGAAAAGTAAAATTATATATTATGTTTTAGTTAGCTTATAGAGTATCACAATATAAGTTAAAAGCTCTGAATTAAGAATAACGTCACATCCTATGCTAGGAGCAATCATGTCCACAAATTCATGAAAATATTAATTAAAATTCAGCTAATTAATATCACAAGAGCTAGTCCTTTTGTCTACAAATAAAGCCAGAAAACTCTTCCAAATATAACCGTGACTGAAACAGCTAAACTCTAAACAAAAATTATTTTGAAAACAGTTCATAATACAAAATTTCAACCGGACGTCACCGTTTTACCGGTAGCACATAATATCAAAAACAAATATAATAAAAAACCGTTACATTTCAAACAAAAAAGAAAAACAGTTTCAAAGAAATCGTAAATTACACGCCATAGTAGACTGCACACTACTGTACCATGGAAATAAAGCAAGGAAATCTCATCCTTATTCTTTAAAACCTAAAATACATTTTCCATTAAAATTTCAAGAATTGCACACCACTCAAGCAAAGGAAACAAAGCAAGGAAAACTCAACCGTGCCTATTCAATTTTAAGATACATTTTCCGTTGTTAACCCCAGTTATTGTTGCATCAATTATAACAGATTATAAAATCAGAAAGCATATAAAATTATATGTTAGTGATATGTTAGAAAGTATGGTGAGGAAGTAAACAGTAGCGGGACGCCATGACACATTAGGTTCTTATTGAAATGGAACTGAACCTGAGACCGTAACCAAGAAATTAACAGTTTTACACCAGGGCTACAGAACGAGCGAGCGCAAATGCGAGCATCACCCTACCCTCCCCAACTATGTTTGGGTCGGCTTCCAGTCTAACTAGTTTCAGCTAAGTACCAGTGTTTTATAAGGAGCGACTGCCTATCTGACCTCCTCAACCCAGTTACCTGGGCAACACGATACCCCTTGGTTAGACTGGTTGTCAGACTTTCTAGCTTCTGGCTACCAGTAACGACTGTCAAAGATGTAGGAATAACAGCCAGGATCCACAATTTAACGTGCCTTCCGAAACACAGAGGAACTCGTCATGACTCGAGTCCGAGAAAACCGAGAACTGGTTGCAATGAAATTTTGTACATAGATTGTCGAGAGCCTAAGAATAGACATCTAATAGGCTATTTTTTAAGTAAAAAAAGGTCTGTAAGGGCGGGTAATTTCAAGTTTGTATTAAAATTATAGGCTTATAAATTTTACTTAAATATTATTGTATGGATATATTATGGATGCGCTACATCGCCAATAATATATGTCACACGAGATTTTAACTCAATATTTATATGGCTATGTTTGGCAGCTTTTCCCCAAGTAATATCGGAGCTCAAAGTCTATAAGAATAAATTATATAAAAGAAAATATTTACACGAAGATATCTGACGTCAAGAAGGGATCATAAAACGACTTTATATCTTGACAAGTACAGTTAACTGGCGATAAAAACATATAACTTATTACAGTAAGCCCAACATAAAAGTTATAATAACTGTTAAAATAACTTGAAAAACATAATATTTCAGACAAATCTAGTCAAAGAATAACTAAAAAGTAACTATTCTATATATAGTTATTCTATACGTCTAAAATCACAGTTGAATATGTACCCAAGACACTGTCTACCATAAAAACGGCTTGGCGGGCACTGGATGCGCACGCGCAGGGTCGATGACCAGGCACCGGACAGCGCGACTTATACCCAATAAGTATAGTATGGGTGACTTTTTATAAGGCAAAGGTAAATGGTCTTGGGAGGTAAAATTATTATTGGAGGTAAAACTGGTCCTTTTGTACGGGATAAGAGTAAAGTGTTAAGGTCTTAAATGGTGTCTTATATATGATATGGTAGCTGTTTTTGTTACTTGGAGTATTATTATAGAGATATCATTATGTGTCTTCTATAACAAAAACTTAATCATTTCAGTTCTAAAGTGTAAATGTGTCTGGAAAACGGCTTTTTTGTAATAAAACTTTTCATTTTGATTTCTTTGAGTTGTAAGATAATACAATTATTTTGCCAAAGTATTTTAAAGTGATATAAATGAGTATCAATACTTATCTTAAATCGTCAAACAGCAAGTAAAAGTGTTAGTCAACTAAATCCTTCTTTTTAGTAAATAGGTTTTCCTCTTTCAAGCCAAATCTACATTTCAGTTACGTCATATAAACTATGAACTACAATTAAACCTAGAACTCATATCCAATCTTATGTATTTATAACAGAAAAGGGGTTTTGACCGTCCCTTAAAAGATACTTAGGGTAGACTAGCTGTTGCCGAAAATGACCCCATGGAAACATGCAATCGGGATGAAAACTATTCTGTGTTAATCTTGGTTATAAACTATCTGTGTACCAAGTTTCGTCTAAATCCGTTCAGTAGTTTTTGCGTGAAAGAGGAAAAAATATCCATACATACAAATTTTCGGGTTTATTATATTAGTAGGATTCTTTACGAGTAAGTAAGATCTATTACATCTGTACTAATATAAAAAGCTGAAGAGTTTGTGTGTTTGTTCAAATTGAAAATTGTTTTTGTATTGAATAGACCATTCATCGAGAAATGTTTTAGGCTATATACCATCACGCTGCGACTAATAGGAGCGAAGATACAATGGAAAAATGTGGAAAAAACAGGGAAAATTATTCATCTTCGAGGGCTTCTGTTCAAAAATTCCTAACTTATATCTTCTAACCACGCGTACGAAGTCGCGGGTTACAGCTAGTCAGGTATAAACAAGAACATAAAATTAGCCGTGAGTCCCTCTCATTTTTTACCATTCACTATTGAATGAGTTGCACATTCTAAATCATTATACAGAGGTCAAATAATTTGCTTACTTAGTGGGTAAGCGTTGCGGAACTAAGGACCAAAGTTTTAAATTCAACCAAAGCAAGGGTTCAAGTGAGTAGTTTTGCACCATTTAATGGATTTGAAATTAATAGTTATTGGGAAATGACAGTATCACTTTTGAGGATATTGGGCCATGGATGGTAGTGTGAGGATTTTACAAAATTATCGTTTTATTAAATGATACTTGTCTTCGTATAGATAATAGGACACTGTTGTCTATTTTCAAATTTTATTTGTCCTTTCGAAGGAAGACATTTCTTAAGATTTAAGCAGAACCTTGGTACACCTCGACTGCATGGATAGACGATTGGTTATGACAATCACGCCAAACGCGCCCACACGCCAACGTGTTTTGAGGAGTTCGATTCCCGAGTAGAACAAGTGTTTGTTTAATCCACGAATGCCTAGTTTAGGAGCAAAACATCGAAAGCTCAAAATGACAAATGATCTATTGTCAAAAGCGAACAGAGGCAAAGGCGCAAAGTTGTTCTGAGTCTCGGTGTACCGCGACACAACGGATTAAAACGGGAGTCGTTTATTTTGTATTTTTTATGTGCTACTTTTAATTGATTGTGACATAAAATGTTAAATAAATAAATAATTACCAGTGGACGATGGAAGCTGCTTCGATCGCGCGGTCGCTAGCAGCGCTGTTGCTAGTAGTATCCGCCACATGATTCAGTCTGAAACAATTAATAAAAGGGTAAGTGAGGTAGTAGGACTGCCCAGGATCGGGATGGTTGGCGCTCTTTGGCGAAGGCCTACGTTCAGCAGTGAACGGCGATAGGCTGAGATGATGATGATGAAGTAAGGTAAAAGTTGCTTTTTAGAAAACATAAATAAAAATATGTTAAACAAAAATAACTTAATCAATTTAACTAAAATGTTTTTTTAAGGTAAAAAGTACTGGCAACATTCGACAAACATTAACATCATCATATTCAATTTTTGAGTCGGTTACATAAAGACACAAAATCTTAGTGTGTCCTTTAGTCTAGAACCTCAGTTTGAAGCAAAAAGCGATTAAAAATATGAAACAAAAATCAAACATACCTACCACTAAAATATATCAGTCGATAATTTATTTATTGAATATGTCGCATCAAAAGACACACTACAATTATTTACCTTTTTGAGCTCTTAAACTTTGTCCTTTGATCTAAACCTAAGTCTTTGTGCATGTGGCTTAAATCTTCGAGAAATCATCGCAACGCAAGTATGAACTCCTTAATACGAGAGTCATTTTTGTTTTTAAAATATAGAGGCAAATTTCAACGTACAACATTTTTACCTACTAAATATAATAACAATTGAAATTGTTACATTGTATTGTGTGATAACAATGAATAAATAAGGCAAGGTTTAAAGCCCTTGGAATATAGATATCGTCGAGAGTGAATGGACCGCGTTATACCGACACCTTATGATATGGTTTGGTCAAGTTAAAGGTAGTGGTTATAACAAACTAGGTGACTAGGTATAAAATGTAGGTAAGTATATAAAGCTAGAAAGGTCTTGTAGCCAGAATCACAAAAAATACTGAATGTCTAGTTTATTTTTGGTGTTCACGCTCAAATATTTTAGTCAAAAATATATAAAAAGGGTATTTTATTAAGTTAGGTTTGTATTGCGGGTTTTAACGCTCATGTGGCTAAGTGAACTAAGTGCTAGCATTGGTAATTAAGTGCTCATTAGTCATTAAGTGCTGTCGAAATGTGTAGTAAATTGCAAAAAAAAATCGATTCTAGAACTAAGATTAATAAATAAGTTTCTAACAAGTTTTAAGTTTTAAAGTATGGATGGAAAGCCAATATATGACGGGCATAAGTGACTAGACGTGCTAAAATATATTGAAAAAATCTAGGTCTTAATATAACATCAAAATATATTTGTACAGTAAGATACTTTTGTTAATGTTCTAAAGAAACACTTATAAGCTTTTAATAACAAAATACGTTTAAAGGCGAAAAACCCGAGACCAAGTCATAAAAATGTTTAAGAAACTTAAAACGTGCTACGTAAAATGTTCATTCAAATTCAATAACACTGCAGTATGCAGTATACACGACCCGGAATCGAACCCAAGATCTCGTGTTCAACAGCCGAGCTAACCATTACAGCAATATAATAACTAGAATTATTGTAAACATTAAATATAAACTGTTTGGTGAAAGGAGCAAGCCTTTAGTACTACAAACTTATCTATACAGGCAAGCGTGGCGCTAGTAGCGCTGTCATTACTTTAAAAGCTGTCAAATTTGTTCGGACAAATTTTAGTTCCAATTTTCGCCACCCGCAAAAAATAAGTTGGTCGTGTTATGGTTTGGTTATCGGCGCTATTTCAAGTGTTGCTATAATAAATAATTGTTTCTTGTTATTCGAAATGGTTTTATTAATTAAGCTTGTAATAAATCTTGTTTAACAAGTTTTATGAGTCAATTATTTTAAAGTAATAGTTTTAATTATTGGATTGGTCAATGGAAAAGAGATATGACAACGACTTATAAGGGTCTAGACTATGTTTTATCGTATTAGAAAAACGAATATTATATGAAACTTAGAATGTAAGGAAATGACGTTCTTTTGATGCGACTTTGACTTTTCAGGACTCCAACCCTATTTACAATGGCCAACGAATGAATTTAAATATTGAAATGACACTATTCGTACTCATCTAAGCATTTTTCTAACACAATTACCAGTTAAATACATTAGCCAAATGATCAGTGTTAACGCTTAAAAAAAAGGGTTTTTGTCAACACATTCACTTTAAATTTAATCTGTTGTCCAGGAAGTGAAATAATATCTCACATAAAAGTAAAAAAAAAACAAATTAAAAAAACCTCTACCTTTGTACCTATTATTTTCCTTAACTTTCTTTCAAAGTTCTATTTCAGGATGAACTCTAAGTTGGCTGTTAGTTTATCCATAGTCACGTCTAAAAATAGACTAGACACAGCTAGAATAACATCACAAACAAATGCACTTTGCATTTACACGATTAATTTAAATGCAAATATTCGATTATATTATGTAAAAAACATCACGGACAGAATTCATACTAATATTATAAATGCGAAATTATCAATGTCTGTATGTCTCGCTTTTACGCCTAAACTACTGTGCCGACTGTAATGAAATTTTGTAAACACATAGTCTAGAACCTGAGGTAGGACATTAGCTAGTTTTTTATCTGGGAAAGAGGGTTGTAAGTAGGGGAAGGTAATAGGTGATAAAATTTTAAATGAAACATGTTATTGACTACGGCTTTTAAATATCAATAACGAAATCTGTGCACAGCTGTTTTTTGGGTAATTTGATTTTAAAGTGAGATGGGAAGTGTCAGGGGTTTACGATTATAGTAATGTACCTAGGCAAAGGGCTGGTCACATTCCAATTTTTGCAGAAAGTACAATTTTGACAAATTTATTGCATTTTTTCCGTCTTCTAGCACAATTTTGCGCATTAACCCAAATAATTTTCGTGTGTAAACATGTAATTATTTCTAAAACCATGTCACTTTTGTTCAAACACCAATTTCTTTTAAACCAAACTCATTAACCTGTTTGCTACACTTGTGTAAACAATATGGTATTGCATAACATTGGTAAAAGTGTACAGATGTATGGGACAGTAATACACGAACGGTTTGGCAATGAACTACTTAAATAAGGTTGTCACATGCCGAAATGTCTACGCAGGTTTTACTATCTCAAGTTCTTATGTAAGACTGCACTTGTGTAAGAGGGATAGCGCTATATACCGTGTTGGACAATGTTTTGCTTCTATATTGCTATGGGACAAAGACTGGACTGTTGCTCTACTGGTTAGTGGCCCTGCTGTACGGGAGGTTGTGGGTTCGATTCCCAATTTCCCACCCAGGATAGCTATTTGTCTGATGAGTACGTTATTCTTTTCTGTATCTGGGTGTAGATTCTATATTAAGTATATATTATTCTATCGGCATTTTTAAATTATTACCACTTAAAAACGGAGACTCAAAACGTCGTAAGGCAAGTATAACAGATATATGTGGTCTGGTTCGAGTATGTAATCAGTGATTCCCTTTTCAGTAGCGTGTAAGTTAATTTAGTATAAGGTACATTGGGGTTGACGTATCCGTGTGGATAAAAACCTCTTAAAAATAAATAAAGATTAAAAAAAGAAAAAAAAAGTATAACTGATAATTTTTCAAGGTTTAATTCAGACAGAGAATCGTGGAACGATTGGTGGAGGCCTTTAAAAAAAGATAAACAACGTCAGAGGTTAGCTTTAACTCAGACACCAGGTTAAACCGACCACACAAAACGAAAAAGACCAAAAACAGTCTTCTCTTTAACAGAACCCTAATATTTCGTAATCGTTATAACACAGTTCCGCTCAATTCGGTCTAGATACTTCACTCATGTGTAGGCACAGCTTGTGTGACAGTTAACTAGGACACACTTGTGCCTATATTAGTTCATTGCGACATTATTTAACTTGTTTCACGCCGTATTGGAGATTGTTGAACCAATAAGAGGTATTTTTATTTAGTATCCAAGAGCTACTTTTTCTTACATGTGAGTCTATTGGTCAGTCAAAAATAAGTGCACTTTTTTTTAAACTACTTATTTGTAATGAAATCTTTGTGTCGCGGGGGTTTCATGAACATTCAAGTCACATGCACAAGGACACCCAGACTCAGGACAAGCATTCGTGGATCACACAAATGTTTGTCCTACGCGGGGATCGAAATCACGACATGTCGCGCACAGTGGGTTTGGCGTGGTAACCTCAACCACTCGGCTATCCGTTTAGTCTAATTCACGTTATCTAAGACCATAATATACATATAGTAAAATAAATCCTACACTATTGTAATTAATATGAGAATATTATATAGGAAATAGATTGCACATCGTCAGGTGAATTGTGACGGGTTTAGAAATATAACACGTAACTTCCGTTGGACTGTCGGTCCCTAAGGGGTGAGGTAACTGTTGACTTTCAATTTTCTTTGATAGTAGAAAGTTTGAAAAGGTATTAGTTGGATAT
Source organism: Trichoplusia ni (assembly GCF_003590095.1). NCBI lineage: Eukaryota > Metazoa > Arthropoda > Insecta > Lepidoptera > Noctuidae > Trichoplusia > Trichoplusia ni. The sequence goes on from NC_039498.1 coordinate 644,223, forward strand.
GAGGTAATATAAAGGAGTAAATATATTTAAAGAAAAATGATGTTGTTACTCAATACTTTATTGCTTCCATAATGTAGTTTCAGGTAGTAATTTTAGGTACAATGAACAATTATTGACCCCTGTCTGTATGTACTGTTTGTTAGTTTCGTGTAACTCAAGAACGGCTGGACCTATAAAGATAAGATAAATGTTACGGTTTTAATCATGTATGTGTCTTTACTTTTCTACCAACTTTTCAATTTTTTATCAAAATTATTTTTTTATTTCTTTACAAATTTTTCTTAAATTTGACTCAGTAGTTTTTTTAAGTAGATTGTATTTTGGTTTTTAAAACAATATTATAGATATAACAATTAATAAACGAAATAATCAAATTCATTTTAACAAAATCCAATTCGTCAAAACATTTATTTACATACCTACTTATGGTGTCCTATACTGTGGTCGAATGGAGAAAGTACTAAATTCTAGGTCTTACGCAAGACCTGCCTAGACTGGCCATTCACCGTAAGCACTAGGCTGGGCTTTTGTATAACGTTAGCGACTTTTGTAACACTTGGATCGAACACAATTGTTTCATCAAGGTTCACAAGATAAGATCTTTTAAAGATGGATGCATAGATTCGTTGGAATTCTATAAATACAACTATTTCTGTAAGATCTTATATTTTCAAATGACTAGCTCGCTAAGGGTTTTGTTCTTGTGTCGCGGGGGATTTAGAAACATTCAAGTCACATGCACTAAGACAATTAGACTTAGAAAAAGCTTTTCTAGATCACACATATGTATGCTTATCGCTTGAAATAACATCTTTTCCTATATATGAGTAGGTATATGTATATACGCTACCATTTCTTTATATTTTTAATCTGTCTGTTTGTTCTAGCTACCTAATCTCTGCAATAGCAGGACCTATTTTGATTTGATTTGCTACTTGCATTGGTAGGTAGCTGATGTGATAAGGAGTAACTAAGGCTTCTTTTATTTTAAGACAATAATCTTTTATTTTTATTAATAAAATAATTTATGTTATATTCCACGCGGACGAAGTCGCGGTTACAGCTAATAATAAACATAATTCATCAAACAATGTTACCATCTACAAAATTTGTTAGAAAATCCCCAAAACACATCTACAACGGTAATTTATTCCATCTTTACACAATAGGCGAATTGAAGACTCAACCATTAACTCCACAATGTCAAGTTTTTATAAAGCTAGCATTTTAATGTGTAGGTACGTTTGTTACTTTGAACCCGGAAACTGTCGGGCTCTGCGAAGCGTAACTCAAGATATACAGTTGAAACTTAATTAATGTGCTTTAAAATATATAGTTAGTGAAGTTAATGTAAGGTTAGGCAAATTGTAGAGTGGATTACAGTTAAGTAACTTTTATAATTTATAGGGAAATAGCGGTTATAGAGAATTATTTAATTTGTGTAAACAAAATATTATGTAGCATATGAATAAAATATTGTCTGTCCGTCAGTGTCGGATAGATATGCGTTTTTTCATTCAACGAGTAAAATAAAACAGTAATTTGAAATCTCGTGTGACGTCACTTGTCAGTAGGAACACGTTTTTACCGAGTGACGTTATTAGTTCTAAATTTCCATACGTTTCATTAATTTTGATGCGTTTTAAGGTCGTATTTTTTTTTGTTTAGCCCACTGTGTCCTACAATTTTTTATTGGTTTTCAAAAATCAATCCAAGATTTTTTTACTTATGAACTAATTCCCTTGTTTTGTCAAATACACTATTATTTACAGAGAAAAAAAACCATATATTTTTGTAAGGTTTTAAAGATAGCCGAGTGGTTAAGGTCAACACGTCAAACCCACTGCGCTCGACGTTCCGCGGCTTTTTTGTACACGTGACTTAAATTTATATGAAAGCCCTCGCGACACAAGAATTCAAATTGCTTCAAATAATTAAAACATTTATTTAATTTTGTGTCAGTGGTTACATAGCACCACAATAACAGTCTAGTCTTTAGAAACAATAATCCACAATACTTTGTAAACTGAACTAAGGAGTCCAAGGCAAGAATTTTCAGTTATGTATTACAGTTTTACTGCTTGTTATAATACTCCGTAACGAAGGCTTTACATGGCGCTGTGGGCTGAGTAGGCCACGCTAGCTGATAACAGGAAGGTCGTACGAATATTAATAGACAATGTTGGCTGGTTACTTTGTAAGGTCGAACATTAAGTAGACATAGAATTTGACAAACTATGTGTTTCGCTGTGTCTTTTACACAGCTAAAGTAAGTGTTTGTAGTCAGTTGGTTAGGACTAAATATATTACTGCATATTATTTAATGTTTGTAAAATGTTTATAGATAAATTTTAGTTTTGTTTTGTTGTTTATTGTAATTGAGAACTTAAATATGCCTTGTAAATGTATCAACAGTGTAAACCCCAGTAAAATTTACTTGATCTCTCTTCCATGATTGGATTTCTTCTTTTTTACCATTTAACTATTTTGCGCTGTTCTTGCATACAAAACAACAAAAAATTGCAAAAAAGTATATGATGTATTGTAGGTATATTTATTTTTGAAAGAGTAATTTATAGTGTTTTTTGCCAATTATTCTCCATAAAAATGACATTTTGTTTTTTGTCACATGCACAAAGACACCCAGACTCAGGACAGGCATTCATGGATCACAATAAGTGCTAGTCCTACGCGAGGATACTCCAGGCCTACTACGTTTGGCGTGGTGACCTCAACCACTCGGCTATCTGTGAGGTAAAAAAATCCATAGTTTCTAAATACAGTCCAAATATAAATACACAGACAGTTAAAAAGCTAAGATAAGTGCTCGTATACAGCTCAGTGCAGACTTAATGATGCGTTGTGCAAACATTTGTGCAATCCTATATTGTGTGAACTGTGTAATGACCCACTATAGTTATCTAGACGCATTGGACTTAATATTCATAATATACTTATAGGATATATTTATAATACAATTAACCCCCTTACCGAAAAACGTGAAAAAAGATTAGCAGATATTGCATAAAGAGACTAGGGTGAACTTAGACTTATATTTTGATTTTTTTTCGGATGCAGTGCAAATATAAGTGTCAAATAATAATATTAATAGTAAGTCTGGGTCAGTGTCTTATTCAGAAGGCGGTACTTCTTGAAACGGTAGGAATCGTGAGGAGGTTCCTCTCTCTGGAGCCCTAACCACCGGCAACTTGGGACCTGTTGCCTTTGATTTTTTTTTTTACGTTATTTGAATTTAAACACCGGCAGTTTGGGTCCTGCTCCCATTGTAATCTATTAATTTATTACAAAAATAGTGAAACAGAAAATAATAATTATGTAGAATAATATAATTCAAATCTCCCCTATAAATGATTTCAAAGCATTTAAAACATGTTTTTTATAAAAATAATAATGTATTATGTTATGATGATTACTTAGCTACTGTTTTTTTTTTAATTTATAATCTTTGAATCGTAGCTTGGACATTCTTGTGACACTGAATGTATATCAAAATCAAAATCAAAAGTCATTTATTCAAATTAGGCTACTAAGTAGCACTTTTTGAAGGTCAGATGACATTACATTGGACAGCACCCAGTTTCGTCCACCCTTCACCGCTTCCTAAGTGCTTTTGCTGTGAGAGAAGAAACGGTGCAACAAACTCCCCAGCAGCACACTGTCATGCTTGTCATTTAAGTGACATAAAGAGCACTTCAGAAAAATCTTAATTACAACATTTACAACTGTCTGTAACTAAATAGTAATTTAAATTTTAAATCAGCGTTACCGCATCGGAATGTCTGAATTAATTAGTGTTGTTTTTGTTTACAATTGTTTTGGTCTCTGTTAAAAGTATTTATTTTTGTTAATTACTTTGTTGTTTTTAATTTGCATGTATCAGAATTAAATATTTTGATATTTATCTTTACTTATAAGTTATATTATTAAGCGGTAAAGTTTGTGAGTTTGTAACTTCATAGGCAGTAGGGAATCTAAGGGTAGGTACATAGGTACCTACTGCAATTTTTTACTAGATTTGGGCAGTTAATTCAAATTTTCTTTTTTATTTTGTTATTTATCAATCAATTTTGAATATTTTTTTACCAATAAAAAGTCACGTATTGCGTAATTGTCATAAAATTACGTTTTAATTGAACAAAATAACACTTGAAATCGGCTCGGTCCAATTTAAAATTAAACCAAGACTGACAATGACCAAGGCTATAGGCCAGCATATAACCTTTACACGACATTATATAACATCATAATTTCAAATCGATCGACAACAATCCCGTCGCCACCATAGACAAAATAAGATCAGGTTTAGTCGATTGTAACGAGCATCGAATGTATGTATGTTATCTATGACACAGTAACGGCGATGGTTGCGTAAGTGCATCTCCAGTGTAACACTTTCATTCATCAGTACTTAGAGCAGGCGACTAAATTACAGTGGTTAAAGTGTTTTACACTAATTGTGTCTCTGGTGGTCTAAGAATACTCTAACACTACTTTATTCCAAAACTAATTGAAATCACTCCATCCGTTCGGGAGCTATGATGCCACAGAGAAAAAGACGGATAGACTGAAAGTGTTCACGACAAACTTATAACACCACTCTTTTTGCGTAGGGATTTAAACAAAGAAATTAAAACAGCAACATATTATTGAAACAATCAAACCCTTATAAGTACTCTTACTCAAGATAAGTTGGGTTCGGCTTCCAGTCTCACCAGATTGAGCTGACTCCCATAAAGGGTGCTTGCTGACCTCCACAACACATAACATTGGGTAACTCAGTTAACCATATTTAATGACATAACAACTGTCAAAGATGTTTGACAGATGTGAACAAAAGCTCAGAGTGATTTTTCGAGTTATGATAAATGATCACCCTTATATTCTTCTTGGTTAGACAAGTAAGAAATATTAAGTACTCTATTTTTAAAGCAATCGGGTACAAACATCATCATCGGCCTAGCCTTTTCCCAACTATGTTGGGGTCGGCTACCAGTCCAACCGGTTTCAGCTGAGTACCAGTGTTTTACAAGGAGCGACTGCCTATCTGACCTCCTCAACCCAGTTACCTGGGCAACACGACACCCCTTGGTTAGACTGGCTGTCAGACTTTTTCAAGCTTCTGACTACCTGTAACGACTGTCAAAGATGTAGGAATAACAGCCGGGATCCACAATTTAACGTGCCTTCCGAAACACGGAGGAACTCGCTATGACAAAGATGGTCACCCATCTACGGACCAACCGCGTCAAGCATAGCTTAACCTGTGATCGAATCACTTATGCGGTTATAGCACAGCCACGAGCTCCATGAACAATTGGGTACAAACATACACCTGTCTTATCAGTGCTCTTCTGAACCTTCTTTTCTTTTCCAGATTCATCAAAAGGCCTTATGTTTGTGATTGGTTAAACAAATAAGAACATTCCATTTTTTTCGACGTAGTCGGTTAAATGTATGAGCGAATAGACACGTTTAGAACATTTTCTTCTTCTCTTTTTCCTCTGTAACGACTCCCGCACAAGAAAATTAATCCTTGTGTTGCGGAGGTTTCAGAAACATTCAAGTCACATGCACAATTCAGACTCAGGACAAGCATTTGCAGATCACACAGAATTTGTTTCAATATTCCCCGAAAAAGGTTATTTTTGCTGGGTATTCGGATTTTCTTAAAGAAATAATAATAATACCCTCCTGACGCTGTTGGATAAAAATATACATATGTACCAGTAAAATTAGTGTATCCATATAAAAATTTTAAATTTCCGGTTAGAACGGTATCCCCCCCCCCTCTCTCCCCCCTCCCTAAAATTCCTTTTACTTTTTAAACTTCTCAATGCTGACCACGAAGACAATCTCCCTACCTTAATACATAATGAAAATTACCAATTGCATTCTCATTTCACAATACATTGCGTATATTGTCTCGAACGATGCCAATTCTCTCGTCTCAAGCCCGCATTGTTCGGCAAACTGTTCTAATTTACGTTTATTTAACTTTTCAGTGACAATATTATTGTGAAATTGTTTTTGTGTTAAATTTTTAAATGATAAGAGGAAGTAGGTTGTGTTACACTTATTGTTATATAACTCCAATGTTATGTGAAATACTTATAATGTCATTTTACTTACGTCTTCAAAAGTGTTCCGTAGATACCTAAAGGGTTATTATTCATGGGATTATTTTTAGGGGTACCTATAGTGTAAAATGAAAACCTTTAAAAAAACTGCGGAATATAAAATTGTACTGTTTGTTTGTCTGACTATCTGTAAGCAGGTTAAACACACATGAATTATGATATATAGAATTTTTCATATTAAAAGGCGTATTTCTGTCATTCTTAAAACAATAAATTAAAAAAGTACAATATGCTTTAATCTACCAATAATGATATTCACATATTTACAAATTCACATATTTCTTTCCTACTCAATCCCTATTATTACCCAGACTCAGAAAATACATGGTTATCTTCCAACAGATGCAGTAACAGGTTTGAGTCCCGAGTCTCAAAGTTACAATGGAACCGGTTGTGTTGGCGAATTTTTGGCACAAGACGGTCTGCCTGACCTTAATCGGTTTACAAACCAGTATTTTGTATGAAGGACATGGTGTAGAACATTTTCGATACCAGCCTATATACGTCCCACTGTTGGGCACAGGCCTCTTCCCTTATAGGGAGGGTTTGAGTATTAATCACCACGCTGCGGGCGATCTCAGATTCCGATATTTAGAATCCAGGTTGCAGCAAGATGTTTTCCTTCAGCGTTTATCAACGGTATTTTAAAATAATCAAAATAGTTCCTATACCTTAAAAAAATAAATTGGTACTGTGTCTGCATTGGCTTCGAACCTGCACGTTTTGCTTACAAATCCATGCATAGAACGACAAGGCCACCGCGACGACAAAACCTTTTAAGGGACTATATTTAATAGGTTGCTTTTCACATAATTTGCATTTGAAAATATTGCGACAGTTAATTGCAAGTATGAGAAATAAAGGTAAATAACAACTATATCTAAAAAGTTATAAACCTTTTGATACCAAGACGAATAAAATTTTAGTTCAAAAATTTCCTAAAGTAAATAAAAATTATCATAATTAAGTAGACTATTAAATAAAGGTTACTGTGTTAATAATATAATAAAGTTATATAGACCACATTTTCAACATAACACATCTAAATAATAAAAATCAGTTTTTTAATATTATCAAAATAACGGTAAAATATACAAAATAATATTCTGCACTGTTTGTTGATTTAAAAATTAGATACAATTACCAAAAAATCTAGACAACTATTACTTTTTTCAAATAATATAATTCAGCGTGCAAAACGAAATTGTTATTGGTTTTTAACAATTTCTTGCTTTAATAAAAATAACAATTAAAGAGTATTGTAGTTTTAAGTTTTAAAAGAATACAATTTAATATGTCCAGCACACGCTATTAGCCAGAGAGAGGCGGTCAATGTACAAAAATATTCAGAAGTTCCATTAAAATAGGTACCTATCCATTTTAATAAATCGTTATTGCTTTATATCTAGCAAATATAATAGTTTTGCTAAAACTCGTGGTTGATTTTTGTTCCTTTTTAAATACTTAGTTTAAAAGGTTTTCCAAACATTCATATACTTATTGAAATATATTAAAATCTCTTATTATGACAAATTTTGAACCTAATCTGTCCTGACTCCCAATCAGGTTTTAACCCGTACATAAAAATACGAATTAGATTTTTGTAACAAATAGTACTTCTAGTTTTATTGTTCTAATGTGCCTGATATAATGTTATTTAAAAAGCTGCGCGCCTGTACCAATGCACATGTAATGGCGAATACAAAAGTTTCGTGAATTTTCATGTTTTACAACTACCGCCAAATTTTTTTTTGATCTTACTTGGTAAATCCTCTTTGGCACCCACTTCCTCGGGGGAGGGAACGGGTAGTGTCAGACTCTTACTGAGTTAACAACCTAACCGCGGGTGACGTCAGCCGCGTTTGAGGACGACACGTGGTGCTGCATAGCATTGCAACACGAATCACCTACTTGCAATTTTGAATATTTTTACGGGCACAATCTCCCGACACAAATTTAACAGAGAGAATACGGTACAACAAAAATTTTTTATGCCCTACCTGCCCAAATATAGTTGCTGTATTGCTTATTTTTTCGCGGGGTCCCGTCTTTTACCTTATTAATACTACTTTCTGAATAATAGCGCTATGTCGGGTTGTACTCTTCTCAGCTGGAGCCATCTTGAAAAATCCTAGACCTCCTGATAATTTAAATTGTATTTTTATGAGTCGATGTATTTGTCAATGTCAACATATGTTAATTATGACATTGGGATTAACATTGGTTAAAGTAAAGATTTACAGCTTAAGGAAATCATTTTAGTTTGAAATACACAATTAATTCTGTCAATTTACAGTTTTTTTTTTACAAGGACCCAAAAAAAATTACCAATTTTTTTGTCACGAATAATGAGAAATTTAGATATACCAACCAAAATAAATAGACACGACACTATATGCCGAATATTGAGCTATCTCACTTCTTAAACTACAAACATTATACTTTTAAAAAGATTTAAGCTCTCAGTGCAAAATCAAATCAAACGAAAATCTAAACCTCCAACACTTCCGCGCCCGAGTGTACCCGCACGACTGGTTGACTGGTTGCACAAGGTTGCCGGTGACGAAACCAAACGTTTTCGGCAACCACTAACCCGCTATATGTACATTGCGCAGATAAACACGCAAAAATGAACCTTAATACAACTGAATAAGGACTATTGAATTGAAAATGTACGGACTGCCTAAAATGGCTACATTGTATTTTGATCCCGTTACAGTTAAGTATTGTATCTCAGTTATTTGATCAAGTAACTTTGCTTTAGACATTTTGAACGGATACTAACGTTTGCTAGGGTTTTGAACTCAAAAGGTAGCACTTTCGTCCAATGTCATTCATTCATGTCCATCTTAGATACTAAAATCACCATCATACTAGCCTTTTCCCAACTATGTTGGTTTCGGCTTCCAGTGTAACCGGATTCAGCTAAGACACAAGGAGCGACTTCACAAAAAAATCATTTATTCAAATTAGGCTACTAAGTAGAACTTTTTGAATGTCAAATTACAATAGACGGCACCCAGATTCGACAACCATTCTTTTTTCAATGGTTGATTTGTTGTTACTACCAGCCCTGGAGTATGTCTCTAAGTTACATAGTTATTATCTCTTCGAGCAAAAGGCCTGTGAATTGATCCAAAAATACAATTCGGTTCAGTAATTCCTAAGATTATAACGTCACAAATAGTTTTCACACAAAAGATACTAAACCGATCATCATGAAACTTTGCACACATGTTCTTGGAGGGATAAGAAGTGGCATAGGGTTTCAATTAATCAACTTAAAAAAGTACAGGATTATACTTTACACAGGTATCACCAAGCAGAGCTGTGAGCTACCACTAGTTAATAAATTAGTCGCTTCAGCTGTAGATAGGTCAAAGTCAAATAAAATGCCGTTATCCTTAAGATAACTTTTGATTGATTTCCTTGAGCCTACAGTCACGTGACTAACACAGGTGACATTATTAATAAGTCAAGTAGAATGTCGTTGGATTATTTCGGTGAGAGGCTTTGATCAAGGTTAAGTGGAGCTTGTCAGGGTGGTGTGTAAGACGGGTGTGCAATTTGTTTTTTTATAAAATGTTATTTCTAGTGCAAGTTGCAAGTGTAATGAAATAATTTTTCACAAATTATGTATTTTAATTGCCACAAAAAAGAAAAATCGATGTATTGTAAGGGTTCTGACGGTCATAAATTTTGATTTTCTTCAGCCTATACATATGTACGAAATTTTCTGTTTTTAACACTCTTTATGAAAGGAGAATTAATTAGCACAGAAGTGGGTAACAGTAAAATACAGTAAAAACCCGAATATAAAAAACACAAATGATAATTTTCGCTATTAAAATTGAAAAACCCCACTGTGATTATTTTCCAACAGCTAATGATCAACTCAACCTAACATCATTACAAAAATAACTATAATATTACTTGACAACAGCCTATCTCAAACAAAGCCATCCTTCATTTTTGTAGACGGTAAACGGTCAAGGCATTATCATAAGTTTATGTCGAGATCTGTGACCATACACGGCAAGTAACGGGTGACAATCACAGTACCGTTGTTTAGAACATGGTATAGTGATGTGATAAATATGTTCACTTAAAGTGACAATGCTCCATTGCTTTGTAAGTGTGAAAATCGGCCTGTAACTGTCTGATAGTCAAAGACCTGTGAGACACTGGATGAATGAACGGCCTGGCTTTGGGAGAATGAACTGTCCTTTTTGTGGGGGATGTGAAATATTTCACATCCCCCACAATCGGGAGTATTTTGGAGATAGTAATAATCTCCAGAGTGGTAAACTAATTTTCGCTAAGCATTAGGTTTTCTTCTACTTAGTTATGGCAAAATTCCTAGATTAAGAATTGAATCCTTGTGTTGCGGAGCATTCACGAACACTCAAGTCACATGCACAAAAATACCCAGACTCAGGACAAGCATTGGTGGATCTCATAAACGCTTGTCTTACGCGGGGATCGAACCCGCGGCTCGTCACGCACAGTGTGTTCCTGGGTAATCTCTACTACTCGGCTATCAGTGCAATCAGTTATAACTTATAATGCCAGAAAAATATTCTAATCAACATTTTTTTAATATCTTAATTCTGTAGAGTTTATTTCTCATCGGTCCTGTTCCAATCATTGTCGTCAACCCATCTTGCCAAAATTTCCAAATTGGATTGCCTTAACTATTATTTCCAATTGGACCTTAAAAACCTCCTTCATACACAAACACAATCTTAACATCCATGACATTAGCACGAGTTCGCACAAGCATTCACAAGTGGAACTAGTTTCCAACACGTCGCGTTCCAGTGCGCCTGCGCATGTCACACAAGGTCAATGACGACGCACACCACTGATTGCGACTGTTGTTGACCACGAAACAGGTGTTGAAGAATTATGATTTTGGTTTTAATATCTAAGATTAGTAGGTATGTGAGAGAATTTTCTGAAAAGTCCAAGGTATATTTTCTCCAAGAGCAGGAAATTCGTGTATAAAGGATTGCAATGCATTGCCGGACAGCGACACAAAAACGCGGATGACGTAGCACGGCGGTTCAGGTTTAGCCAGTAAGAGTCCGACACTACCCGACCCCTCCCCCGAGGGAGTGGGTGTCCATGAGGATTTCCCCGCCTTACCAAACAAAGGGTTTGGTGATGCCTACTGGTCAAGGGTTACGGCATGTGGTAATACAGTCAGGTTTTTTTCCATGCGTAGAAATCTCAGGGGAGGAGCCATTAGGGCTGATGTCTGCTGAGCCAGCTGGATTGCCCAAAAGGGTTAACGCGGTTCAGATACACAAAGGGCAAAGGAAGGAACAGGGGGTTTTATCAGTATAAGTCTCCTATTTCATGCCGTTCTTCAATGACTGAATAATAAATTAAGAAACGTTTTAGTTTGGTTTAAATAAGTCAAAGTGAAGAAAATTTTGTGAAAAGGTCTGTTAAGCAGTATAAGGCATCTGAATCTGGTGATACTGAAAGCCGATCTCAACAAAGCTTAGAAAAAGACAAGATATGATGATGAGTTTTACGGGTTAGAAGGTTCGATTCTCACATCATTCTCACATAGGACAAACACTGTTTCTTCTGCATCTGGGTATTTTTTCGATTCATCCAGTCCTAAGTGTTGAGGTAGTACAACGTAAAAAATCTTCCTCTTTTTTAAAGTTGGTAGAAAAACAACTAAGTACAGTGTCAAGTTACCAAGTAATGCCAAGTCCTGTTGGTATTTTAATGAGAAAGAACATAAATATGTCTAAGAATACGCAGATATTTTCTTTCCCCGTCTCTCACGCCATTGGGAAAACCAGTTTGAGTGATGATGTAAGCTTACCAAGCGTGTTTGCATGATAAACAATTCGATGCGAAATATAAGACTCATCTTTGAAGATGGTTTCGACATAGTGAGAATATTATGAAGCTTATTACTAATGGGAGTGGGCAGAAATATAGGTAATGTTATAATGCTAAATATATTGTGTAAGAAATGTTTATAGTTTGTCTGAAATTTACATTTTCATACTATTACTGGGTGGCTTGATGCGATTTTTTTTGGACACGCGCACCTTCTTCCTCACCTCATGAATAAGGTCTCAGGTTGGGTCCGAGACTCGTCCCACGACCCTGATATATACGAATGACTAACGCATTGCATTATTAAAGTATCACAAAAGACGTCCACCCTTCCGCTTTCCACAATAGTTATAATAAGACCACTTTTAAAATTTTGTATTTGTTTTGGAAATAAATACCTCAGCTTCCGTGATTTGGAAGGCACGTGGAAATATTACTCCTCCCACCAACGATACAGTTCTTAATATAGTAACTGTTGGCGGTATTTTGCGAAAAACTTCAAAGAGTATGAACTGCGTCTGATCTCTCTCCGGTTGTCCCTCATTGTCGTCTCATCGAGGTATGAGAGTAAGGGAACAGAGAGTGCACCTGTATTAGCACTCGCTTCTGTAATCTAATCTGTCCCGCGGATCTGGCTGGTGTCTTGCGAAACCTTGGCTAAAAATCGGACAGGAATTTATAAATTTAAAAAAACGTATATCGTTAAACTTTACCGACCGCTGTTACCAGAGATACCGCTCTTCAATGTTTAGTGTATTATCTTACATCCACAACCACCCAGAATTGCGACTTTCAATATAACCTTGATAGCCGAGTGGTCGAGGTCCAAGCCAAACCCACTGAGCGCAACACGCGCGAGTTCCATTCCCGTGTATGACAAGCGTTTGTTTAATCCACAAATGTTTGTCCCGACTCTGGGGATTTTTGCGCATGTGACTTGAATGTTTATAAAACCTTCCGCGATACAAGAATTTCATTCCTTATTGCGAGTCGTTATTATAAAAAAAAACCTCTTACATAATATTTAAAAACTACAACCAATATTATATCATGTACCAACACAAATACATCTTTAAACAAGCCTCGGTCTTATTACAGTCCATTTCACAATATTCCCATGGCACAATGGGGTTAGCTACCACAACGCCATTACCAACGCACCAAATTACTTATACACTTAATTCACCCTAAAAACAATCGAATTTCAACTGTATGTGTATAAAAATAAGAGTGCTGTGTGAGTTTTTTGATTGAGAATGTACTGGTTTAAAAGTTGTATGCGAAAATGGAGATCTTGGTCGACCTTGGATGTAAAAAGTTGTGCTGATATTAAATGTGTAAGTGGGTGGTATCGAGGTTTCGTTCCGTGAATGGACGATGAATCAGAATTCAATTAATCTTGACGACAAATAAAAGTAGTTTTACAATGATCATTTTGAGGAATACGAGAACTTTGGTTTAATATGCCATTGAAGAAAAGAAGGAAAATGAATACACAAGACTACGTTCTACGCAAGGATTATATCAGCAGGCAACAGAAAAACTTCATCTGTAAAAAATTCTTCCGTCTAGCTATCACGGTTCATGAGTTACACCCTAGTGACAGATAGCCGGACAAACCATGGCGTCTCAGTAATAAGGTTTCACTTTTTGCTATTTTGATACAGATTTATAAAAACGTTAAAATTTTATGATCAGTTAAACTATAACTCAAATATAACTTATCTGAAACAGCTGTAGCAAATACATCGATTCGTCTGCATCTAGATTTTATCTAAAACATCTAACAAAACAAGTAAATAATAAGACCTGCCTAGATTTCAACCTGTAACCTTGCGCACGAATTGATTTATGCATCACGCAATATATTTCGACTGTCTTAAATCATGCGCTTGGGCATCTCAGATCTGATCCTAAAACGGAAGACATCTCACCAAGGCTGTATATATTACGCACGATAACCAATCACTGCTAAGAGGCGCTAGTTGTTAAGTCATTATCATAGAATTGTCCATCTGAAGAATAAATAAGATTTCTTAAATTATTTGTTTAACACTGTTTACTAACGCTTATTTATCGGGATAGCCTGACTAGTTTCGGACCTGACTGGAGTCCTTGATTAAATGAAACTAGTCCGCTTTTTATAGAGTCCGTTATTAATTAAATAAATATGAATCCGCCTTGCGAAATTCGAAATAATATCTTACTCGTAAATTGCAAGAAAAAATTCTTTCATTAAACTATTTTCAATACCTATACAGGTATGCTTAAAAAGCACAGGAAAAAACCGTTTTGCATAAAAATTTAGAATTCGTTATGACTGACGTTAAAGGTCAACTCTATCTCTGTACCAAATTTCATTTAAATCAGATCAGTGGTTTAGACGTGAAAGCGTAACAGACAGACAGACAGAGTTTCTTTCGCATTTATAATATTCGTCGGGATAAACAAAATCGGTTTATCCACTTCGAAATACTGAGGAAAAAAATACCGATGAATGGAGCAGCTCGTAGCTTTTGAAGTCAATTAAATGTTTTACTATCAAAGTTTAAATAAAGGTAATTTCAATACCAGAGTATGTGTTGCGGGCTCCATCGTCATATGAGGCAAACATTTGTATAATTTACAAATATTTGTTCCAAGTCTTCAAGCTTGTACCCCGTTCTAAATTACTGATGCAATTGTGAAAAAGGGACAGCGATATACACGTCGTGGAGCGTCCCTTTTCCAAAACTACAACAATTTCACTTAAAAATGGTCTCTAGATGTACTTTTTACACATAAGTTTTATTATTTTGTACAACCCCCACGATATTTGTTATATGCCTTTTTTTATTGTTATAATTTTTTTTCTTTTCACTTTTCGCTGCTCTCTTTATTTTTCTAAATTTTCATTGTTTGTAGTTAAATACAAAATATAATAATCTATACTAATATATAAAGCTGAAGAGTTTGTTTGTTTGTTTGAACGCGCTAATCTCAGGAACTACTGGTCCAAATTGAAAAATTCTTTTTGTGTTGAATAGGCCATTCATCGAGGAAGGTTTAAGGCTATATAACATCACGCAGCGACGAATAGGAGCTAAGATACAATGGAAAATTTGAAAAAAACCGGGCAGGTATGCCTAAATCATAACTTATTTCTTCTACCCACGGGGACGAAGTCGCGGACAACAGCTAGTTATGTATATTACTGGTGATCTGTGACACAGGTTTTACCTAAAACAGACCTATGTCCCGGACAGACCTAGACCCAGTCTCTATGTACAACACTTTTGATATGTAACCATAATTTCCGATGATGAGAAAAATAAAGACTTTTTGATTTTGATTTTTGATTAAATATCATCGTTTTATCGTTGCACAAAATTACGAACGTAGTTATAAACGTGTTTGCTTCGTACACTGTTTGGTTAAGGTCTGACCTCCGATGGGTGACCTCAAACGAGTGTCAATTGTTACCTTTGCTTTATGTAACGTTTAACATACGTTAGTGTTGTTATAACTAACATAAGTGGTGAATTAGGTTATGTTAGAGTAGGCGTGTAAGAAAAGAGATTTGGTTTTATAGGAATACAGGTGATTTTGACCTTTGGAACTAAAATTCAAGACAAAAGTATTCTTGTTACACAAATGACAGTTTAATAAGTACGATTTGAGATGCATACATGTCTCTTAAAATGTGACAGAAACATCATGACACCCGTTTTTTGGGATGGGAAGACATCAAAATAAATGAGTCCTTCCAATTTGGGTTGACTGGAAGGGAGTGTCAGACTCCTAGTGACTAAAACCCACCCATGTTCCTTCCTTTGCCCTTCGTGTACCGGGGCCGCGGTAACAATTTCAGACAATCCCGCTGCCCCGGCAGGCATCAGCCTTAATGGGCTCCACAGAGCTAGCTGAGACGTTTGCAACAGCTAGTAATGTATGTATTTTATCCTGAAACCTGAATTTAACAACCGTGACCCAAAGCCCAAATGAACTAGGCTGCTCAAGATCAAAAAGAGTGGAAAATCCTCAGCAAGTCCTATGTCCATGGGGCTCGCAGAAGATTCTTCCATTCCACTCTCGATGAGGAATACCAGGATTTCATCACCATCGTCAACCAAAAGCCCATTTTAGATAGTGTGAACCAGAGAGCGAGAGAGAGAGATAGAAACCAAACAAAGAGATCTTTCCAAGAACACATTTTCCAAGGGTGAATTTTTGTGCAATAAAGTATAAATAAATAGTCTACTTCCCTTTTAAATAACCATAAGTGACCGTGTAAGTAAGTTTATACAATTTACTCGCATTTTAAAATTGTCTGGATTCAAACAGAGACTGCGACCCCTGAGTTTGTTTCGACGTTTCTTCTCAGGGTAGTTAGATAGGAAATGTCGACTCCAGCGTTCTCAAAAAAGACATGTAAAAGTGTTGATATATCCTTTTTTGCAGGATAAATGATTTCATAATAAATGCAACAAATATTTATTGCATCTTTAACTAAATTATCACTATAGGAGGAAACTTGTAGTTAGACTAATAAGGTCGTACTATATTGTTGTCCGACCTCTAAACATACTTATGTCAATTTATTGTTAATAACTTTATGTAACATACAATGTGACAATACTGTCATATTTAGTATTATGCTGTTAAATATGACATAATATATGACTTTGAAAACACAAGTTCCTGGTTTAAACAAATGATAGAAATATTATTTGTTTTACATGGTAAGTTTTGATTAAAAGTAAAGTTTCAGCGATTCTGTACCCAAAAGGGAAAAAATGGAATCTTATTACTGATCTGGTGTCTTTGTTCGTCTATCACCTGGGCGTATCTCATGAACCGCGATAGCTAGAAAGTTCAAATTTTCACACATGATAATAATAATAAATAATAAATAATGCGGACAACATCACATACATTGTTCTGAACCCAAAGTAAGTTGCTAAAGCACTTGTGTTATGGAATTCAGATACAACGAAGGTACCACAAACACCCAGACCCGGGAAAATGTGAATTTTTACATTGATCCGGCCGGGGATCGAACCCGGGACCTCAGAGCTAGCGACACCTTGAAACCGGTGCGTACGCCACTCGACCACGGAGGTCGTCAAAAATATATTCACTAAAAACGCAGTTGAAAACGCAAAGCACAACTAATCTAAACATATAATACTAAATAAATATCTATCAGACATTGTATTTCCATAATTTCCAATACAGTACGATCGACTCACGCGCAGGCTTCGTTACATCGCTGACGTCATCAGCTGACATCATCTTACGACCGGCCTACACTGGCACAAGAATGTCAGTCAATAAGGCTGTTGTATGGTTTTCCTGTATGGGTGTCATACAGCCTTAAGCCATCTGAATAATAACACCTTGAGGCTTAACCGACTGTGAAAGAAGGTGGTTATTTTTTGTAAGTTTGTTTTGTGATATATTTATTCATAGTATCATGTGTTTTTTATCTAGCAGTTAGTTTTGGACGAAAAAGGGTGAAGTCTTTGCCCAGCTGTGGGATCTCACACAGCTAGTTAAAAAAAAACGTGGTACAGTGGTTGCCCAATGCAATCCATTCAAAAGTTTAGTATGTATAATATCAAAATAGCTAGAAATAGTCCAAAATACTAAGATTTCAACCTATTTTTGTTATTAATTCGTAACAAAAGACAATGCATTAAAGAATGATTTGCTAGATATTTAAAATAAACAACTTTTAAATGATAAATAGTTAATAATATAGAAAAATAGTAACATATGTTTGTTTCAATAGCCGATGAGCCCAATATTCATAAGTTGGAAGAAGAGCACCGATTACGACTGACCTCGAACGGAGGACGAACAGACAACATTACAAATACAACCTACATACACCTTACTACTTTAGCAATAAAGACCATTTTCCAACAAGAGATTACCTTAACAAACTTTGTCCTGAATAATACATGGAAAACCCGTATTAAAATGCGTTTAAGGTCGCTTTTCGCGTGACTACGTTTTAATTAACGTTTCAATAATGTCGTTTGCATAAATAATGAGACTAGTTATATAATTATAGCCCAGTTTTCAATTAAGGAGGTTGTATTAGATTTACGCCTACATGTTATTTGAGAACCTTTTAAAAAGGTATATTGTTATGAACTCTACTTGTTAACTGAAACTAGTTGTGTTCTGTGGTTTTGCTTGTACGGCTTTGTTTATTTCTTGAACATATCGGGATATTTAATGAGCAACGACATGATGCATGAAGCAATTCTTAACAACAATAATCTAGGTGCGTTTTTTTGGATGTTTAAGTATTTTTTATATATAAAAGAGTCACAATTATCCAAGTACTAGCTGTTGCCCGCGACTTCGTCCGCGTGGTTAGAAGATATAAGTTATGATTTATATCTACCCTGCTTTTTCCACATTTTCCATTGTATCTTCGCTCCTATTAGTCGCATCGTGATGATTTATAGCTTAAAAACTTCCTCGATGAATGGTTTAATCAACACAAAAAGATTTTTTAAATTTGAACCAGTAGTTCCTGAGATTAGCGCGTTCAAACAAACAAACAAACAAACAAACTCTTCAGTTTTATATATTAGTATAGAAGTATAGATTCTCTTAACAATCGTCTTTATATTAGGATCAACTTTTGAATAGTATTGCTTTGGGATTAATGGGACCATAAGGTTATACCATAATGTACCAGCATTCTGACATAAAAGAATCATCCATGATCCAACCTTCTTCAAAACAACCTATTTGTGCATTAAACAGAAAAATCATTAACTTTTAATTAATTACAACCAGGTCAGGTCACGGGACCTACCACTAGCTCTAGCACTTGTGGAAGAGGGACAGAGCGATACACGGCGTAGAGCGGCATCTCTTTCCCACAGCTGTGACTTTACGAGCTGGGCCACAATTCCGCTATTTACAATGGCAGATGAATGAATGAAAATGAAACTTTTCGTATTATCTCAAGCATTTTCCCTATACATTAATTGATAATTCAGTACGGGACGGTACACTCAAGGTCGAAACAATTAACTTCCAATTATTTTATTAGGAAATAAATAGGAATAAAGAGAAAACTAAAGAGAATAGGAATAATTTAAGATTTTAATCCAATTGCCATTCATTCATCGGCCATTGTAAATAGCAGAATCGGGGCCCTGGTAGCAAGATGAGTAGTCTTTCTGACCTGATGGTAGATTACATAATTTTATTCAACTTTTTTCTATCACGCGAAGGTCAGGTTGTAATAATTACGCGGTGGATTAAGATATTCGTTATGGAAACAAGATATTGTTTTTATCAATCTGACACGGTTGGGTATAAAGCAAGATGGAATAAAGATAGGGGTTTTCAATTCGTGTTTGCCGTTTGTATGATTGTAAACTCAGAACTTGGGATTGGATAAATATATATATATAATATATAAATATATAATTGTGTTGTTTTTTTTACATCTAACGTGAAATAGCTGCGATTTGGTCTCATGAAAAATTTATTAAGCTTAAATCGTAGTTTTTTTTAATATACATAGATTTTCATGCACTAGGTCGAGATTCAATCCCGAATGAAAAAATAACCAATGAAAACTCTTTCAAACTTTCTTAATTACTCTGAGACACCACTAACGGTGAAGGAAAACATCGTTAGGAGGCTTGGATTCCAAATATTGGAATCTGAAATCACCAAGTGAGCTAGCGTAGTGATCAGTGCTCAAACCTTCCCTATACAAGAAGAGGCCTGAGCCCAGCAGTGGGACGTACATAGACTGGTATTATATACAAGCCGCACATTAGACATTAAATAAACTCATAATATACGTGAGAATTCGCATACAAACACGATTTTCGTGGTAGTTTGTCGGTGTGGGTGTGTTGCGCAAGAGTTCGCCCTCGCGCGCCCTTGTTGCACCCATAAGGGGACGATCAGGGGCATCTCGTATGGTCAACATTGTGCAATTATAGACGATTACATCGAATTGCGTGTGGATTAGCAATCTGTTAGTAATTCGCAGGTGTTTTTAATGTTATTTGATGGGTTGTTGGTGTGCTTTTGTTTAGATTTTGAAGATGCGGCTATCAGTAAAACAAACCTAACAGTTTGGGATTATTTTAACGTTAGTGTAATAAAATTAAATTCACAAATAATGACTATAGCTATAATTTATTATCTTCTGTTATATCAAACGTACTTATATTTTAAATATGAGACAAATTTGGAGAAAACAATCAAAGTCGTTGATACACAATGTAACCTCATAAAATAGTGACCAATTAACTTATAATTTTAAAACTAGACGAGTTACTGTACTGTACTGTACGAGTACTGATTCGAATTGAAAAGAAAATTGTGTTGAATAGACCATTTATCAAGGAAGGCTATAGGCTATATAACATCACGCTGCGACTAAAAGGAGCGAAGATACAATGGAAAATGTGGAAAAAACGGGGAAAATTCTTACCACGTGGACGAAGTCACGGGCAAGAGCTAGTTATCAATATAACTGTTATCCTTAAATCACGCATGTGCGGATAGCTGAGTGGTTGAAATCCCTACACCAAACCCACTGAGCGCTGACGTGTCACAGGTTCGAAGCCCTTAGGATAAGCATTTGTCTGACCCACGAATGCTCGTCCTGAGTCT
This sequence comes from Trichoplusia ni, assembly GCF_003590095.1. NCBI lineage: Eukaryota > Metazoa > Arthropoda > Insecta > Lepidoptera > Noctuidae > Trichoplusia > Trichoplusia ni. Next base: position 664,892 of record NC_039498.1, read on the forward strand.
GGGTGTCTTTGTGCATGTGACTTGAATGTTTGTGAAACCCCCGCGGAACAAGGATTAAAATCCTTAATGCGGGAGACATTATTTTAATATTCTTAAATACTTGCCCTACATACAGCAATATTTTAAAAACGGCATTACTAATATGAGACTAGACAGTTTAATAGACAGGTACACTTCTTAGGACTAACTTGTGTAATATTTGAAGTAGTATTAATGGCAGCCACAAGGTGATTGGGTAAAGCCGGCCGCCATATTCAGAAAAACAAGATTATTGGCATAAATGTTTCGCAAATACATCGACGATCTAATGTGAATGTGAATGATTTTTTTTTTCGTTACACAATATGTTTAAGTAATAGATTAGATTTGTTGATTTATATCAGAGGTGTTTACTTAAATGTAACTGCAAAGTTGTTGAGAGGTAGGTATAATATTTTATAAAGTCCAACTCTCGAAAATAGAGGGTTCCGCTTGAATAGGCTAAAGAATCTTCAGAAATTTAATTGAATCAGTACGATGACATCTAATAAATTCGTGTAAACAAAAAATATATTTGTCATTCCCAAACAAATTCATGACCGTTACAAGCGTTGCTTAACCTTGCTCTTTTTTTTTAAACACTGTAACTGAGGTATTGCCGTCAGTTGGTCCATCTGTAGAAGATTAAAGAGGCATATTTTTTTTCAGTTACTTGTGAAATTATATTTAAACCCATTGTGGTTTATTGAACACTCATACACACATACAAAAATATTAGAGACCCTTTATTACATTAACTACATCGGGAGTGTTCTAGGCAAAAATCTAAAAAAATCCTTTTACAACGGAGACGTAAAAACGCTCTTTCAAAAGGCGATATTTGAAGGAAGTCAAGTAAAAAACTAAATTGTTATTCAACGCGTACACGTAACTATTTAGCGCAATCTATATTGAGAAGATACCGAACTCACGCGGAATACATAGGCTGCTAATAAAAAATACACATATGTAATATAGTGTGGAAATATTGCCTATTATAGCATGGTGATTCAACAACCCGATTTGAGTGATAAAACGCACGCGAGAAACATTATTTTCCTTTTAATTCTTGACGTAGATTTCTGTTTGAAACAGCTGACAATTAAATTATTCAAATGCTTCTAGGGTATTTGACAAAAAATATTTTTAGTCCGCTAGACAGATTCCAAAAAATATTGGATTCGTATTTTTCTTTTATCGCGTAACTATAAAATGAAGTGCTAAAGTTATTTAACATGTCGTGTGACGTCACTTACCAGTACGCTTTTTACTAGCAAGTGATGTATTTAGCCCCGATTAACATAATTAAGTGCTTTTATTTAGTTTTTAATGACGTGGTAAAAAAAAAATATTCAGTCCTTTTTTTATCTGTCAGACTAAACAGATTTAGATTATTAAATTTAGTCAAATAACTCACACACAGCTTTTTCTTAAATTTCATAGAAGTCAAGTATTCTGATGTTGTGTCATGTTGATCGAAAGCAACAAGTGTTATGTGTCACAAACATAATATGACGTCAAAATTACAAGGTCCATCGTTTATGCCAGCGTGGGCGCTCAGCCACCCACATTGTTTAGAGGCGACGTGAGGCGTTAATCATCTGTTTATATCTTAGTATTGAATAATACCTCCTTATACGCTACTGTGGATTGAGAATTGAAGGTACTTGCAACTTAGGTCCTAAGGTCAAATCAAACCAAAAAGGATTTGATTTTAAGTAGGTCTGTTTTAGCCTTTTTCAAAATATAGTAACGTAATTTGGGGAGCGATTCCCAACATTTTTATCCTCCAAGCAACTTTTGCATTCAATTCATAGGGAATTCGTTAATGATCGTCAATGGTTTAAAAAAAATACTAGACTATAAGTAGTTGGAAAAACGGCTACAACGGCTGGGCAAAGACTTAATGGCTAGAAAAAAGGAGGAAGCATTGACCACCACTTTCCATTTCCCCAAAATTTCAAAGTATTATCCGTGTATTAATGCTACAATTTTTTGTAGAACCTATAATATAGCAGATGACTTAAAAAGATAAATATAAGTAAAAAAAAGTCCTATTGGCACAACTCCGTGCAAAAAAAATTACTTCATACAGAATGACAAAAATAAGACATTTTATCGTCCAATACGTGCTTAGTATTTCTTTAATATTTACCACATAACAAAATAAGTAATTATAGTTTAGATTATGATTATTTTACTTCGTTCATAAGCAAGCATTTTTGGAGGCTTAAGTCCGGTATCGGCAAAATAAAATTAGGCAAAAAGGTTCCGATTTAATCTTCTTTTTTCTCTTTCCTTTTTTATATAAAAATATGAATTTTTGTTAGGCTCGCTAAAACTCGAGAACAGCTGATCAGAATTGACTTATTTTATGTAGTTTTGCAATATTTTTGGAATTTCAGGGGAGAGGAAGTTTAAACAGTGAGAAAATGTGGAAACTTTACATTATTTGTATTTTTTTGTTAATTTACTGTTTTGTAATTTTTCTATTTTTAAAAATCTTTCTGTTTTACTATCAATAAAAAGCGTGTGACTGATTTAAGTATAGCTCTTTACTAAGCAACAAGCCAACCCTTCTTCACGTATCATTAAAATAATTAGAGTTATTAAAACAACTTCTTAAAGAATTAATTACTTAATTACAAAAGTGGATGATCCGTTTAATTACTTGCGTTAATGAGTCGTAACTTTATGTGAACTAACAACTGTTATTATTTATATCTACAAAAGGGATGATGGCTGGGAAAAGGAAAGATACTTTAAGACCGTCAGATAGGTAAATAATAAAATGAACACGTATCCAAATCAAAATCAAAAGTCATTTATTCAAATTAGGCTACTAAGTAGCACTTTTTGAAGGTCAAATTACATTGGACAGCACCCAGTTTTGCCCACCCGTCACCGCTTCCTAAGTGCTTTTGCTGTGAGAGAAGAAACAGCGCAACAAACTCCCCAGCAGCATGCTGTCTTTTTACCTCATTCTGGACAATTAAAAATGACAATTATAAACTGCTTTGAAGTCAGAACAGGCGGCTTGTGACGTAACGTCTTAGCAAGATTTATTCACAAAAGTGTTCCATTCACTGTAATTTGAGGGAAGGGAAAAAGGGAACTTATCCATTATTTTTAATTAAACTACAAGACGGACATCGAAAAATTGATAAATTGTATGTCCTATCTAAGTTTAATATCTTTAAAGACAAATTTATACTAGCTCGAAATGTTGCTCCAAATTGTTAATGGTAATAAATACACACAAACGGAAAAAGTATCATTTTAATCTATACTTACAGCATAAAAAAGATACATGTCTAGTAATATTCTCTCACCAATAAATTGAGAGTCACGTTATTTGGAAGTGTTTGGAGCAAAGTGGGCTTAGTCAGTTAGTTACTAATATTTATGATCAACTTACATTTCTCGACTTCAAATATATTTTAAAATTACATGTTAACTTAATAAGGAAATACGTTCAAAAGGTAAAAACATATTAAAAGGTTATTCTCCTCATGTGTCACCATGATTCACACAACTTTATGGTTTAACACCAAATACGAAAACTCAATCAAAAACTAATCAAAGATTAATTAAAATGTAAAAAAGAGATTTTAGAAAGATTTATTATCTTAGATGTAGAATATGTGGACAATTTTCAACGGAAGAACTTTTTCGCCCATTAATAAGTACAGAAATATTAAGCCGACTTAAGAAGATTTTTGGACGCTTTGTAAATAATGTATATTATTCTTTTTATATTGACATAGTTTTAAAATTGTAAATATTAGTTTATTATTATCAGGATGCTGAAATAATTTAATTATTGAAAACATTTTTTACAAAGTTTGAATCATACCTGTTGATGTTATTAAAACAACAAAAAAAAAAAAAGAAGAGAGTGACGTATATAGAAATAGCTGTTGGGGTTGAATTGTGACTGACTATATGATGGCAAAAAACAGCCTGATCTAGGCACCGCAAGGGCAAGAAGAGCGTAAGAGAGAAGAAGAGAGTAAAAAGAAAGCTAAACCTAAACCTATGGGAAAAAGGGAGTCTGAGTGAGAATTACCCAAACTATGTACCCTCAATATGTGTTGAGGTTATTGAAATTCGGGGTACCCTATGCAGGGCAAAAAAAAATGGTTGTTTAAATGGAGAGCGTATATTCTCAGCAATGAATGATTATTATATAAGAAATTTTTAAACTAGCATAGTTTGCTCAGCCAAATAAATTATTTCTAGGGAATTTCTGGTGCAGTAAAAACATTACATACGCATGTTTAGGTGCTTGCGAAAACTAACAAACATGTAGTGTACAATTTTGAACCCTAAAAAAGGCTTCGCCATTCATATTGCTTAAAATGTCCACTCTTTATCAGTGTGTTTTGCGACTTTTGGTCAGTAATTTAGCCATATGTGTAGGTTCGAGTCTGTGCATTGAACTCTAACAGTTATTGCATTAAAATGAATGGTAATTAATACTCCTACATTTTTACTAAAATGGTTGTGTGTATATTTGGCGTTTGGTCCTCTTAATCAATTTTAAAAGACACTTTTGGAATATTATGAAATTGCATTCAATAATTTTAATACAGAAAATTTCAGGCATGATGAAAAGAATTCTGAAACTTTTTCTTCTATTTTGTCTTCCCATTGCTTCTCGTCTGTCTAGCGTTCACGGTTCATGATATAAAGCCCGAATCTTCTGTTTACGGAACCCTAACAGCCCAAATGGCATATTCATCGTCTCCCGGTTTCTGCTCTTTCCTATAGTATCCTTATGTACACGTCCTTCCCCAAGTCTAGTAAACCAAGTGGAATGAGAAGGTATGGTGACGATAGCGCGAGACATGCGCGTGCGCCGCCAAGGCCACGCCCACTGCCCGCCGACGCGGCTGCAAGCCGGAACTACACTACCCGGTACATTTGGTAGCTAGGTATTACCCAGGCAGGATTGTATGTGATGCATACCCTTAGTTTCCCTTCTGTCTTTAAACGTGCTCTTGTTCATCCTATTTACAAGAGTGGAGACAGAGACAATATTAGTAACTACAGGCCTATTTCGGTATTAACCATGCTTTCTAAAATATTCGAGAAAGTCTTAAACAAAAGACTCCTTAATTATATTTCAAATAAAGATATTCTAGCAGATAATCAGTTTGGCTTTAGAAAAGGAAAAAGTACTGAAGATGCTGTTCTTGAATTAACCAGTACCGTAGCAAGTAACTTAAACAGTAAACTCAAGACTATTGCTGTATTTTTAGATCTTTCTAAAGCCTTTGATACCATCTCCATTCCGCTCCTGCTCCTGAAACTCCAAAATATCGGCATACGTGGTCTATTACACAATATGTTCGAAAGTTATTTAAGTGGTCGAACACAAACAGTTAAAATCGGAAATTTTACTAGTAAACAAGAATATATCTGTTACGGTGTCCCACAGGGTAGCGTCCTTGGACCTACCCTCTTTTTAATTTACATTAATGACCTATGTCGATTGCCTTTAGCTCATTCTAAGACTATTGTTTATGCTGATGATACAGTATTACTCGTTCATGGTAATGACTGGCTTGAAGCCCGAATACGTGCTGAAGCAGCATTACAAACAGTAATGTGCTGGCTTACAAGTAATCTCCTTACACTAAATATAGAAAAGACTAAATTCATTCCATTTGCCTTAAGATCTGCTTCCCAACCTGATCCTTCTTTTTCTCTTACCGCTCATACATGCTCTCCAGTTAATCGTTCACACTGTACATGTAATACTATTGCTCGTACGCACAGTATTAAATATCTAGGAGTTATTATAGACAGTGACATGTCATTCCACGAACAGATCGGGTCACTGGTCTCGCGCGTCAGAAAATTAATTTACGTTTTTAAGAAATTAAGGTCATCAGCCGATTTACCTATTTTGAAAACTGTCTATTATGCCCTAGCTCACTCTATTATTACGTATTGCATTGCAGCATGGGGTAATTCTGGAAAGACAATCATGCTTCGTTTGGAAAGAGCTCAAAGAGCTGTTTTAAAAGTCATGCTGCACAAGCCGATTTTTTTCCCCACAGATGAATTGTATGCTCTTTGCAAGGTTCCAACAGTCCGAAAAGCTTTTGTTTTAAGTACAATGTTAAGAAAACACTCGGAACTCGTTTTTGATCCCATAAAGTGTTTACGTAGCCGTAGATCAGGAAGAGTTTGTACCATTGAATTCACCAAAATTGTGACAGTTAGAAGACAGTATCTCTTTACAGGCAGTATTTTATATAATAGAATAAACTCAAAATTAAATATTTATCCCCTAAATTCACATAAATGTAAAATTTTAATTAATGATTGGCTAATTAGCCAAAATTATGAAGATGTAGAAAATATCGTTAAGGTTTAGAATTACGAAGAATTTGTCTCATTCAATTCTGTATCACCCCCCACCACCCCCACCCCCCACCACCCCCACCCCCCCACCACCCACCACCCCCCTCCACTCAGCTTACGTACATACATGCCCAAACGCATATACACACACGCACACACACCCACACCCTCGCACACACACACATACACACACACACGCACACACACCCACACCCACGCGCACACACACATACACACACACACACACAACGCATAATTTTAATATTATTATTTCTTATGATCTCAGTTATTATTAGTATTTTGTAATTTTATTAGTTATAAGCATAGTCTCTTTTTTGTGTTTTTCTAGTTTTAAGTGCTTTTCTATTAATGTTTATTAATTTCAATGTTGGAGCACTCCCCATCTCGGAGGTGGGCGCTAACAGTTGCGACACAGTTTTTTTAATAACTAATGCGGCTGTTAACGCATAATTAATGTTATTCACTACTTTTTGTTCCAATAAATGATTTTGATTTGATTTGATTTTTGATTTGATTAGTTTGTTGTTGAAATGTAGTATCTAAACATTAATGGAAATAGTTGGCTGTAAGATATAAGTATAGCCAATCATGATATTTTGTAAATTATTCACTATACTATAAATCAACGTTAATTTAAAATATTCAAAATATATTTTAAAATACCCTCTAAGACAACAGATGCTTTTAAACGTGAAAAAACTGCAGAGCCAAATTCGATTAAATTTCAACAGGATCAAATGACAGCTATTACACTTTAACTTAAAAGGGATCATAAAAATGCGAACGTATTCAGAACCTCCTCAATTTCGAAGTCTTTTAAAAGATCTGCATCTGATCTTCCAATTTTCTTATACCACGAGACTTTAAAGTATATCTTGGTATCAGAAAACCTCTTACACCCAGATGAGGTAGACTAGTTACATGTTGTCGCAACGAAGTTGAGATCTCACTTGCTTAACCGTTGCGTCTACGCTTTTAACTCTTGCGTATTGCTCAGTTGTTCCTTATGGCTGGGAACTACATCTCAGTAAATGAGAACGGTTTGATTAAAATAAATAAATGCGGACAACATCACATACATTGTTCTGAACCCAAAGTAAGTTGCTAAAGCACTTGTGTTATGGAATTCAGATACAACGAAGGTACCACAAACACCCAGACCCGAGACAATGTAGAAATGTGAATTTTTACATTGACCCGACCGGGGATCGAACCCGGGATCTCAGAGCTAGCGACACCTTGAAACTGGTGCGTACGCCACTCGACCACGGAGGTCGTCGATTGTTGATATGTTATAATCCTAAATTTAAAAACATGGATATGTGAGCTACGATCTCGGTAAACCGGACTTGAGTAGACAAATCCTATATAGATACTAGATGGCCCAGCAAACGTTCTTTTGCCTAATAAATTATTTCTAGTTGTATGTATTTTTAATGACATTATAAAAGCAAAAAAAAACGTCCAAAAAAACCGTGTGAGCAACCCTTATAGGTAGAAGATATAAGTTACGGTTATACCTGCCCTGTTTTTTCCACATTTTCCATTGTATTTTCGCTCCTATTAGTCGCAGCGTGATGGTTTATAGCCTAAAACCTTCCTCGATAAATGGTCTCTTCAACACAAAAATAATTTTTCAATTTGGACCAGTAGTTCCTGAGATTAGCGCGTTCAAACAAACAAACAAGCTTTATATATTGGTATAGATAAGATATGTAAGTTATAATTGTAAATAACTTAAATAAAAAAAGGACCAACATCCATACATACAAACATATATAAATGTCTGTAGACAATATAAGTACCTATTTTTAAGTAGATCTTTTGGTGTTTTTTCTTGTTTTGACAGTTTTGTCTAAAAATTAAGTCAGAAGGCTTTGAAACTGTTTCACGTAGTTATCTTAAATATGTGTTCCAGTTCAGTCTAAAGTCATGCAACGTTCGCAAAAGCTATTAATCCTTTCGAAACTTTGTGTTTAATTAATTCTTAACTTGTTTTATCATTCCTTCGCCTTTTGCCCTACTGATAATGGTTTTTATAAGTGCAATTTGGACTCGCACTTAATGATCTCCGTAAAAATAATCTATATATAAATAATGGTCGACAAACAAAGCAATAACAAAAGTAATAATGTTATAGATGACCATTATTTATATCATCATCGGCCTAGCCTTTTCTCAACTAAGTTGGGGTCGGCTTCCAGTCTAACCGGATTCAGTCCCAATGTTTTACAAGGAGTGACTGCCTATCTGATCTCCTCAACCCAGTTACCTGGGCAACACGATACCCATTGGTTAGACTGGTTGTCAGACTATCAAGCTTTTGACTACCAGAATAACGTAACGCACGGGTAAACTCGTTATGTCAAAGATGGTTACCCATCTACGGACCAACCGCGTAGTTCAAACTGTGATCGATCCACTTCTGCAGTCATAGCTTAGCCACGAGCTATTTGTGGATCACACAAAGACTTGTAAACAAAATCTAATGTTGCATTTTAACAATTTTTCATCAATAAATCTTCCAAACTCATTATATAATATTATGTGACAAAAGTGTTGCATTACATTCATGTTATAAGCATTCACGCAATTTAATATTACGTTTCTTGCTCACAGAGAATCCATTGACACCTGTACATACAAATATTATGTAAGTTAGATTTATAATAAAGCTAAAGTATGTCTGTTTTTTTAACGTGATAATCTCAGGAAGTACTAGTGCGATTTGAAAAATTATATCAGTGTTATATGGCTTATTTATTGAGGAATATAGATATATACAATCACGCTATGATATTAAGGAGCTGAGCAGTAACATAAACGGGGAGAAGATGCAGGCAGTCCAAAAAATTGTTACTTAAAGTTTCACAAAACAGTTAGTTACGCAATACCGAAGTAAGGTGTTATAAAGACATGAATTTAATTAGGACACCTATTTTCCTGAGTTTGGTTGTTGTTTCTTCTTTACTTTACAATTTACATCGACAATAAATAGTTTTATGAAATGAAATGAGTCATATGTATGAGTAATGCAATTAATAACATAACCTCCCACTCTGTTTCATTCGATTTTAAATTGATTCTATAGGAAACGGAATATTTTGTCCAGCAGTGGAATTGATTATTGAGAGTCAGAATATAATTATGACAATAATATTTTCTCATCTCGACTTTTACAATGTGGTTTCCGATATGAGACTTATTAAAATTCCAGTTAGAAAAAGCAAATTTCGGAGATTCAAATTCTTTTAGTAACCTATTGCCTTAAAAAACAAAAATATACAATTAACTTCAAATAAAAATACTAAGCCAAATTAGATGACATTTTAATGATAGCAAATGTTAGCTATTGTAAACAAAATCGGTTTATGCAGTCCTACGTTCATGACGACATAACCATGAAAAATACAGAAGAATAAAGAACCTCCACCTTTTCGAAGTCGGTTAAAAAGGAACAGATCAACAACAAAGTCGACCGATCAAAGTTTCAAGAAAAGCAATAAAATCATCTCGACATTGTATCTTAAACCAGGTTCTATTTGACAAAGAATGCTACCCTTAAACCGGTTTAAAACTGGTTGGACATCAGCCTTCTACTCGTAATGGTCTATTATTACATTTTAATAAGCATTTGTATTCAAAATGAAATAAAACCTCCAGAGAACTAAGAAACTTGTCTTAATAGTCTAGAGTTTAAGTGGCTGCATTGTCTTTTGAATACAAAATAAGTGGTACCTATATTTAAGTAACAGTTTTATTATTAGCCTTTTGTTTTTAGTCATAATCGTTTGATGCAACAAAAACACTCGATTTGTCATGCTATTGTGACCTTACACCTTATTCGATTCAACGAAGGTTTTTTTTTTATCAAAAAATTATCAATGGATAGATGATTGTAAAAGATACTTAATGTAAATAATTATTGAAGTTTTAAAATTTCTTACCTTATAAGAACTCTATCCCAGAGAGCCAAAGTTGACAGCTCATTAAGAGAAAAACAATAAAAAATCACACTACACTCGTTCTCTTGTGCATGGACACTACCACATTCCTACACATTCGAAAACCAAAAAAAAAAACAATTCACATTATTCAAAATTTTGACATTTACAACACACGTCAAATTTTTACGGAATACGTTAGAAGAATGTTAAATTTTCAATTTGAAAATGTAAATTCGGATTCGTTTTTGTTCGTTGGCTGTTGCATCGCGGCCGCGCGGTCTACGTCGGTTTGTGGACTGGCAAGCTGCGCGGGCGCAGGTCCGCACAACCTTTGCTAAAAAGGTCTTATGGCCCGCGTAGGCGATTGTCGACTTAATTGCTTTAACATGTAGGATTACCTACCGATGGATATAAAATAGCAATTTGATACGGAAATAATTTAAGAATAAAGTTAAAATTTGATTTGTGTTAGGAAGTAGGTATATTGTGTTTAGTTTCCAAGAAGTTTTAAACTTAAATGCAATTAAATGTATGCTATTTTTATCACTCTATAATGTTCAGTTTCCGCCACGATTTTTAGATAAAAACTTAAGAAGTTATCACGCAACCTGAAATAGATACAATTGAAGTATAATAAACTGACTGACTGACGGAAAGTAGCCTATTAGAGTTGTTTATCTTGGTTTTGCAGTACGAAACCCTTACAAAATTAGATAGGTATATAAAATTGTTTATTTTTTAAAGAATGTACGTACTTTTCAAATATGAGCAAAAACAAAAAAATACACCCAAAAGCCCAAGATCTGGTCAAGTGCGCGTCGGATTCGTGAAACTAAGGGTTCCGTACAAATAGGCTAACGAAAAACAATAGGTTCGAAACAAAAAATCAATTCGAAATTAGGCACATAACCTTATCTACACTAATATAAATCGTTTGTTCGTCCGTGCTATTCTCGGAAACTGTTGGTGCGATTTGTAAAATTATTTCAGTGCAATATAGTCCATTTATAAGAAAGCTGTAGGATATATATGATCACGCTAAAATAAATAAATCAGTGATGAAAAACTGTACAAAAACGGGAAAAAGAAGTATGCACTCAAATTAATAATCAGATTTTTTAAATATTGTTTTATAACTTCACAACCACACGGACGGAGTCGCGTTCAACAGCTAGTGCCAAGTAAAAAATGTATTTATTCTCTCATTATACTAATAATATTAAGTATATAGTTAAGTCATCGATTTATTACCAAACCGTGTCAAGTGAATGTTTTCGATGCACGTTACGTTGGTACCTTGTGCTCAAAATGACAGGTGGCGTAATATATCACCTGTTCGATCCCCGCGCAGGTAAAAAGGATCGGTATATGTCATTATAAAGGGAGAATAGAGCTTGACTGATAACTTTTTGGATGCGATAAGACGACTATAGGTATTGAACTGATGATGGAGTTACAGCAGGAACATTATGTGAATAATGAACTTACATTACAAATACTTAAATGGTTTTTACAATTATATTGCTGTATTCTCTAAGATCACTCTTACTCTTGAGACCGTCCGTCTATCTATATTTTTTACTAGCTGTTGCCCGCGACTTCGTTCCCGTTGGTAGAAGAAGATGTAAGTTATGATTTATACCCGTCCTGTTTTTTTTTCACATTTTCCATTGTATCTTCGCTCCTATTAGTCGCAGCGTGATGGTTTATAGCCTAAAGCCTTCCTCGATTAATTGTCTACTCAACACAAAAAGATTTTTTCAATTTGGACCAGTAGTTCCTGAGATTAGCGCGTTCAAACAAACAAACAAACAAACTCTTCAGGTTTATATATTAGTATAGATATATTAGTATAGATAGATTGGTAGAGTGTAAAATATTTAGACAGAAACTTTCTTGATTGCTGTTTTGAAGCTTTTTGGCCTTTTCTACATTCGTTACAAATCAATCTACAATATTTACCCACAAATTGAAACATAATGTTTATTGCAAAAGCTACAACGACTGATGAATTCAAATCAGAAACATTTGACTCTACATGATTGTAACATTGAAAAATATCAGCACACTCAAAACGAAAGCAAAGTTAAATATACGAAAGGTCACAAAAAACGATACATACTTTAATATGGGAGCTAACATTACTTGTCTAAGTAAGATCTTTTCAGCTGTTAAAGCGAGATAGTGCTCTACGCTGCTTATATCATTGTCTCTCTTGCACTCTACAAAAGTCTAACTTTATGAGGTGGTGGGTAATCTGGACTTTGCAAAGCTCATACCTTTTGCAAAGAACAAGTTTATTTCAACATAACACTTTTAAATATACTCAGTTACGTGTTTAACAAATTTCAACCTTATTGAACAAGTCAAGATATTGAAAGACATCTTAATTTTCAAGTAGAGTTCTACAAAATTTGCGTTGATGAATATTTTGATAACTGTCTTCAAGGTTCAAAATTGATTGTAGAGTTCAGTTTTTAAGACTTTTTGGTCGAAGTTCCAAGTTTCAATACGTAATAAAATTAATGCGACTATCTCAAAGGCGTATCTCTGTATGGATTTTATTTTCTTGACTTATATCAAGAAGTTATGTTTTGTCTTTATTTTGCCGCCTGCGTAGGACTTTGCAATTAAAGCGAGCGAGCGAGCTAAAATAATAAAATGATTTAAAATGTCTTTGTTCTGTCTGTTAAAATGTACTCTATAATTTCGTTTAATTATTCTGTAAATACTTAATTACGTACTGAACTGGCATTTTGTCTTGTAACTAAGTTTACTGTGATTATTAAGCTAATACTTATTTCATTAATAAATACTCTTTGCCTGAGTAAACATTGAGAATAAATACTGAAATAGGTAACTACTAGGTGACTTTTAGGTCTGTGTTTTTTAACTTATTACCTAAGTAGGCTACCTTACATTCTTTCACTTCCTAACATATAAAAAGGCTGACAAATAAATGTCATATTATTATATGTCTATATTTAAACCAGTATGAGTCACAATATGACAGTTTGTCCTTCACCGCTTCTCTTGCGAATGTAAAAACAGGTCCTTTTAAACGGTGTTGGTCAATTTTTTTTTTTGTTTTTCTTTAACTTATGCTGTCCCACTGAGCACTGAGCAAAGGATTTATATTCGAATAATTAACTATGATTTTTTACGGAATGAATTTCAAAGATTTTCTAAATAGTTAATCTATACTCTATACTAATATATAAAACTGAAGAGTTTGTTTGTTTGATTGTTTGTTTGTTTGAACGCGCTAATCTCGGGAACTACTGGTTCAAATTGAAAAAAATCTTTTTGTGTTGAATAGACCATTAACCGAGGAAGGTTTTAGGCTATATAACATCACGCTGCAACTAATAGGAGCGAAGAACAATGGAAGTGGCGAAAACGACGAAAAATATTAATCATCGAGGGCTTTCGTTCAAAAATTCCTAACTTATATCTTCTAACCACGCGGACGAAGTCGCGGGCAACAGCTAGCATTTATAATAAAAATCAATAAGATGACATCACACATCTAATTATCATTAAAAACAACATTTACATGAAACACGTACAGACATTGCTTTTGCCTTTAAACACATTATTCTTAAGAATATTGATGAGATAAGTTTCAAGGTTTTACACTTATTCTTGTACTTTTTCCTTTTAGATTGCTTACTGAATGACAAACTTGTATTTTTAGTAAATGGCAAGCATTTGCATTATGAAATCTGATTTTAAAATAATATTCGTAATAATAATATTCCACAACTTTCACATAACGCCATCTAGTCTCAAACAAAGGAGAGCTTGTATTATGAGTACTAGACAACTGATAAACACACTTATATATTTCTAAATAAACAAAATTTAGATAATTTACTCCCAGACACAGAACAATTGATCGTGCACATCACACAAACCTTTGTCCTGGGTGGGAATCGAACCCACGACCGCAACCTCATGTACAGCAGTCTGGGCCACTAACCACTACACTATCAAGCCAGTCGAGTGAAAAATTGAAAGTCCTGTACTTAGATTTTGATTTGAGTTCGTTCTTGTACTGCTTGAGAGACAATTAGAGTAATATTACTCCGGTTGTGGAAGCGTGACAGAGCTCTACAAGGTGTAGATCGACATCTCTTTTCCTCAACTGGAGTAATGGCATAGAGAAGTGGTGATATGTCTCCTGGTCTTATGGATTTTAGACCTTGATGTTAAATGTTGACCGAAGAATTGAGAAAACTGGTCTTGATAAAGATGCAAGCGGGCGGGCGGGGAGCAAGCGGCAAATTGATTGATTTTACAAGGACTCTTTAAGGAGTACGGAGCCCTATAAATCACATTTTTTTTTAAACTACTTACAGAAATAGAAACAAAATTTTGATAAAAATGCTTTGAAAGAAAATAATTGTCATCGTTTTAGATTTGTAGAACAAAAGACATCAACGAGCAGTCACACTTAACACTTAATTCTGTATTGTAATAGTAATCAAAAAAAATGTAGTAAAAATGATTTTAAAGTCAATTATAAAGGCTAATACTACAATATACATAAGTACTTAGCTATTCCAAGTTAATTAACAAATAGAAGTATATCTTCGTATTTTATTACGAACATCATTCGAATTTCCGTAAAAAAACTGAAATTATCAAGAAAATCAGTACCTACCTATTTTTTAAGTTATTTTTTCCACATAGCCATCTATCTTTAAAGTTAAAACGCTAATATGGATAAGTGAAAGGCTCTTGTGCGTTGCTAACTGTAGGCGACTACTTATAACAGGGGCAAAGCCTTAATAGTTTGTTAAGCTGATAATAGATGGCGCTTTAACTAGTGGGTGTTAGCTAAGTTGAATATAAGTTAGTGGTTAAATAATAAGTCAAGTAAATGGAAGGACAAAGAAAGGTTTTGCAGTTTGACTAGAAAATTTCTTGTTTGTCTCAAACCGTCTATAGAAGTGTTTGATCCAAACCAAGTTTTGATTGATGAAGCGTAAATTAGGGTTTTCGTTTTGATCCTTTAAGTTTACGTTTGAGACAAATAAATTTATACATTTTTAAGTCAAATGCTTTTGGAGGG
Source organism: Trichoplusia ni (assembly GCF_003590095.1). Taxonomy (NCBI): domain Eukaryota; kingdom Metazoa; phylum Arthropoda; class Insecta; order Lepidoptera; family Noctuidae; genus Trichoplusia; species Trichoplusia ni. Next base: position 680,330 of record NC_039498.1, read on the forward strand.
TCATAGTGGTATCGCTGTCTTTTTTAGTCCAAAGTAAAACATTTCGTGATTGCCTACCCGTACGTCCATCAACGGACAGCATGTCATGAACGGTGATATTTTCACTGATAATTTATATCTGTTGCTACTGTAGCAGCAAATATTAAAACTATAGAGCGCGATTAAGCAACGATTGTTACAGTCATAAATTTGATGATAAATGACAAAAAAAATGTGAAGGTGAGGATTTTTGAAACCAACGGCTTTGCTTGTCTGAAGTCTATTTTGTCCTAAAGGTGCCACAATTAGTGTCGAGCTTCCAACACTAACTTAACTGTTTCCAATTTATTTCGACGATCGACAATTTATTTTGACGACCTCCGTGGTCGAGTGGCGTACGCAACTTTTTCAAGGTGTCGCTAGCTCCGAGGTCCCGGGTTCGATCCCCAGTCGGGTCAATGTAAAAACCTCATTTCTAAATTGTCTCGGGTCTGGGTGTTTCTGGTACCTTCGTTGTATCTGAATTCCATAACACAAGTGCTTTAGCAACTTACTTTGGGTTCAGAACAATGTATGTGATGTTGTCCGCATTTATTTATTATTATTTATTTCAAAGACTTGTTACTTTACTAAAAAGGGGTATAAAAACACAACAATCATGTAAAAAAAATATTTTATTAAAGTACAAAAATATTAAATAAACGATATTTAATCTCAAAATAAATAGATTTAGTTCTAATCACATATTACTTACAACTAACAACAGACCACATGGTCTCGACATCCTAATTTAGGATTTTACGAGCATACGTCACATTTACCCCAAAAAGGGGAGAGTTACCCATAAAATGTAAAATGGGGTAATATCTACGTATATTTTACTTAGATTAATTACCCCAGCCTCTAACCAAGTGACATTTCTACAATGGTTAACATCAATAGAAAACGTTCGAATGTATGGAGATCACAGGTTAAGTTCACGTGAATTATCAAAACGGAAAGGCATTTTCATGAATTTGAACGTTAATTATTAAGTAATTAATAAAAAAACGACTCGTAAGAAATCTAATCCTTGTGTCTTGGAGTGTTTCACTAACATTCAAGTCACATGCACAAAGACACCCAGACTCAGGACAAGCATTCGTGGATCACACAAATGCTTGTCCTACGCGGGGATCGAACCCATGACACATCACGCTCATTGTGTTTGGCGCGGTGACCTCAACCACTCGGCTATCCTTGCAGTTACTGATTGACGTAAAAGATTGTAATAATGATACTTAGGAAGATAGTCAGAAGTGGTGTTACCTAACTTGCAAAAGATAGGCTAATGAGAAAATTTTGCTTAGATTTTGAAAGTGATATCGCAATTTATTTGCTTCCTATGTTTATGCAAGTTAGATAATACCATGATATGAAAGTAATTCGACTTGAATGGTCATGCAGAATGAATACGATGAAAATTTACGTATTTAAAAAAAATATGATAAAGCCATAACGTCTGATAAATGTTATGAAATGATAGGTAGAATAAAATAATAGTTAATTCTTTCAGAAATGATACGAACATACTGAAAGTTATGAGATAAATTTAAATTTTGATGTAAATGAGAGATTTATGAATTATATGGGTTGATGACATATAAATAGGTTAAAATAATCAGTGATGACTGGTAAATGAAATAGAATTTTACTAGACTCTCCATTTTAATATTAACTCTACAAGATGTTAAAATGGAGAATATATGAGGTGAATAAATAAAATATCATTCGGGTATGACCTCAGATAATTAAGGCGTGGAGATGAATCTTTGCAACATGTTATAAGTATTAAAACTTGGATCAATTGAGGCTTTTGATGTTATATTGAAAGTTCAATCAAAAATGCTTTCGAAAGTTTTCATATATTTTTGTCGTACATGATTTGTTATTTCTTACCCCTTGAATACTCAAACTCAACTTAACCTCATGCCGTTGTTTAATGTTAATCGCTTTTCCTAAAAGAGATCATTAAATATAACGAAGGCTAACTTGTATTTGAATATTTTCTTTTATTTGTCATCGATATTCCAAAAGTTCGTTTTAGTTTTTTATTCTAAAGCACCCCCACAATATCATCGTAGAAGAAAGAGCTTGCAATTTTCTGTTTTTTCATCCTTCCCCAAATAAATCAGACTTAAATGAATACTCTTCCTGACTTGAGATGGGGGTAACTTTTGTCATTTTTCTTTTAGATGGTAATTTCTTTAATTCTCTTTTTAGGAGGGGAGGGATAAGGGGGTAATCTTTCCCCTAAGGATTGATAAGTTTATCGACCCAGGGCACAAACTTCTGTATATTAGTATAGACCCCGGGAAGATGTTCTCTCCCGCAACCGATGCCCCAGGACACCAGGCCTATGAGTGTGCTGCGACCTTCCAGCTTCATGGTCAGGGGACCTCCGCTGTCACCCTGGCAGGAGTCGCGGCCACCCTGGGAATGAAAAAGGCAGATATGATAAATGGAGAACTTATAGAGATATATGTTCGGACTGAATGGCAAACATTTGGGGCTAAAGATATTGCAGCAAAATGACATAAATGCGACTTATCAATGTCGTTTTTTTTTTCTTTATTTATCAGGGACATAAAACGGTTTTGTGTGCATGCTTAGGACGGACACCGATTTAAATACAAAAAAAAAAACAAATGATGAACCAGCCACCTCTATTTTGGAGTCGGTTTAAATGGGGTCATTACCCAGTAGTACGTGATTCTGGATAAAAATGTATCACATGTATTTTATGAATGATTTCGAATTAAATACACTTAAGTATAAGTTACCTCTTTATAGCCAGCGCATAAGAAGACATCGTGTATGGTCTCTCTCCGTCCGGCCGCTCGGAACCAGCGCTGACAACGTTCATTGGGGATTACTTCTACATCCACCTCCTGTAACACAAGTACGTTTAGATAAGGACAGGTCTGACTAAGGGGTATCGTGTCGCCCAAGTAACTGGGTTGAGGAGGTCAGATGGACAGTCGCTCCTTGTTAAACACTGGTACTTAGCTGAATACGGTTGGACTGGAAGCTGAAACCAACATAGTTGGGAATAGGCTAGGATGATGATGATGAAGGATAATGGTGACAAGTTAATAAAACTATAGACAGATCAGTAAGCGTTTTCATCAAAATCAGTACTTTACTTGTTCTTACGTATACAGGGTGTCCCAAAACTCAACGATAATCTGAGACCGGATGAAAGGCCAAGTGATAACAGATCAGGGAAAAAACTAAAAAAAAACCATATCACTCAGTTCAGCGATAACAGACATTTAAAAAGTTTAAATTTGACATCCCTCGTCGCATTTTTAAGTCCTGTGATCACCAATGTAGTAATTTAGATTGTTACACTGTGATTTTTTTAATTCCGGGATCTTCATTAACGATGCTATTAACTGCAACTATAAATTAATGCAATGAAAATTTTTTTTTTTTTCGAAAAATTGATTTTTTTTCCTTGATCTGTTATCACTTGGCCATTCTCAGAGTCTCAGATTATCGTTGAGTTTTGGGACACCCTGCATACTGGATTTCCAAACATTTTTTTCATTATCCATCAATATTCAATATCAAAATATGTGTCTAATACTATTTTAGTCTCAGGACTTATACTTTTTAACCTCCCTATCAAATCTCAATAAAGTGAAAGGAAAAAATCCTTTTCTAAGTGGAAGTATCAGTCATATTACAACAAGAAGGTAGTAAGTACCAGGAACATGAAGGTAATAAAATAACGAATTCTCCCAAAATAATGAAGTTACCTGTAACACGGAGGGTACGGAACTCTGTCCATGCCTGGTCCGGCCCCAGCCCGCGACGGTGGCCATCTTACCGGCCAGCTTCATTTGCTTCTGAGGGAGACATACCTGGAAGACAACAGTACGGATTTAATTTAAAAATATACAAGTAGGATTATAAGTTATCTAATCCTCATAAGCTTTGCTAGTTTGAAGCTAGATGGCGTTGTGTAAAAGTTGTGGAATTATTATCATCACTTTTTTTACGGAATCGGGAAGAGACCCAGAAAGAGGTCTTTTTAAACTCATGCATGGGGACACAGGTCCAACATGCAGAGGCCTGTTGTTTAATCTAAAATGTGACGGCGTATCTTTTTGCACATTTTAAAAATAGGGAACATCAAAACTATTATAATCTGTGGAGATAAAATTAAGTCGGGCTATTTGTGTTATTTAGTTAAAGGTATGTGTTTCCTTTCTAAACTATGGCAACTGGCCACCCCCGAGCAGATAGCTCTAACGACTCCTCTAGCCTTATTATTATTGACACTTTGAGCTACAAACCACCAGCCAGTTTGGTCAAAGATAACCTTGGAACTTTAACATATACAGAAAAGCCCCTTTTTCAACGAACCATCATGGATCTATTACACAGTTTGCTGTACTAAACTCACAGGCAATATATGTTGTTTGAAGACGACGCCTCTGTCCAGCTGTACTAACGCCACGTCGTTTCGGAAGTCGCTCGGCTCGTACGATGGATGGACCTCCTTGCGTTGTACCGCGAACTCTTCATGAGAGTACCTCTCGCCAGAGTCCCGGACGTCCCACTCACCGAGACGCACTCGAAGCTGGTTGTTTGGTGTGCTAGAGGATATATGATTAGGCTATTAAAGTAAATGGTAAAAGAACGATAAATCTGCTGCAACGTCCAACAAAACTTTCGAACTTTCGAGTTTGTCAGTTGGATCTTTTCAAACATTTGATAAATATGTAAATTATGTTAAATGTTAAATGATGCAATGGTTTTCTCATGCGTGTTAATCGGGATTACCCGACTAGTTTGAGATTCAACCGGAGTTCCTTTTCAACCGTTGCATCATTTAATGGTGAATCATTCTCATGATAGTTGCTATCAAAATATGTTTTTAGAGAAAACCTTAGGAATTCTAGTTTGACTAGATTTTGATTGTCAATTGATGGGGTTACTTAGGTGTAATTTTATTGTAGTTCAAATAACATTAATGATTGATAATTGATTAAAAATATTGTAATTGTATTTAATAACATGCATGGATAGCCAAGTGGTACAGGTCACCAAATCCACTGTGCGCGACTTGTCACTGGTCCATGCGTATCAAAGTCAAAGTCAAAGAGTATTTTATTTGTTCCTTTATACGTGAGTCGTTCATTATTATTATTTCTAGAAAGAGATGTCCTTTCACTTAAAAAAAAGTACAATATGTCACAAATAGTAATATACTCACATCAAAATAGAAAGTACTCGTATGACATTAAACAAAATTCATACCAACAACACAATATATCATTAATCAAATCAAATACGCATCAATCTTTCGACCACCATCTTATTTAAAATAGACAATGAAATATTTACAATCCATTAGACATTATATAACGTAACGTCTAATTACCTATCACAATTAAAACATCTAGACGGCTAAGACAAATTGTACTGACCTACATAACCGCGAGAAAGTTAGTAATTACTGAACAAAAACTAGGTGAAATTTCAGTTAGTTTAGAGTGTGAAGTGATGGTAATGATTTAGATTTTGGGAGAATTGTTTAGGTAAGTATGAAGAGAATTTAAATTGTATGATGGTAAATATGGGGTCCGATTTAATACATAAAAATTTACGTATATACTTAAACTCAAGGAACTCTTTTGATATTAAAGGTTTTACATTCAAAATCAAAATATTTCCTATAGAATATTTTTTTAATAAATTTTGTTTTGAATGCGTAAAATTGTTTGGGAGGTAAATTTCTCAATTATCAAATGCCATAGAAGAGCTTCCAAAGCGTTACGTAGAGACGTTCTGCGTTGTTCTTATAACAGAATCTCTTACTTGGGGTGATTTAATAATATGATGAATGACTTAATATTATCGCCATACAAAAAAGTTCATTAATACTCAAAAGATCGGGCGCATTTTTTAGTAGCTCCTCCTTAAAAATAAATTTCTATAAAACGGCCATTATCTGCTAAAGTCAATATATTAGTATCATTGACCTAGCCTTTTTCCAACTATGTTGGGGTCGGCTTCCAGTCTAACCGGTTTCAGCTAAGTACCAGTGTTTTACAAGGAGCGACTGCCTATCTGACCTCCACAACCCAGTTACCTGGGCAACACGATACCTATTGGTTAGACTGGTTGTCAGACTTTTCAAGCTTCTGACTACCTGTAACGACTGTCAAAGATGTAGGAATAACAGCCGGGACCCACAATTTAACGTGCCTTCCGAAACACGTCTATATATTAGTAGTCAGGAGTATAAATTTACTTTTCATAATCATAAATTCGCAAAAAGCCTAAAGAACATTCAAAAGTTATCGATACTCACGTAGCAACACAATGAGCTGCGGTGATCACCCATCTATCAGACACCAAGGCACCTCCACAGGCTAGCTTCTTGCTAAGAAAACCAGACTTGATGAGGGCAGCTTGCCAGGGATGTGATCCGAAGCCAGTGGAATGCCCGCCCACAATACGGTTTGATCTCGTAAAGTGCTCGCCGCAACCTGTTGAGAATTTTGACTTTTAGATTAAAGGTGATAAAGATTTTGATGAAGATGTGTGATAGGAAATGGTTGTGTGTTGTAGTAGAGTATTTGGAAGGTGAAAGAGGTTTTGATATTCAGATTCCTTATGAACTTTATCAGTTCTTACATTCATGAAGAAACTATATGTATAATAGTACTTTTTTTTGTCATTCGACCGAATATTGAAATGTTATTTAGCTTTGATTAGACTCTGTAAAGATGCAAATTGAACGGTGTAGCAAAGATATTTAAGATAGTTTGAGTTTCAGTATACTAAGTCTAATGTCTAATCTTAAAGAAAATTAGACTCATTTGCCATTATAACAAAGCATCGTTTAGAATTAAAATACATTGTGGAAATGCCCGGAGAATATTCTACAAAATCAGAGACCGAGAAGAAGAAAGTATACAATAAAGCACACATAAAAGTAAATTAAAGTGGTCTATAAATAAATAAATATAATACAATAAAAACAGACGAAGAAACATTTAACATAAACACAAATAGTTACAGACAATATAAACACAGATGTTAATTAAGCGTGCCCTGTACAAAATATAAACTTCAATTCACAGAACAAGCAAACGTCGCTTAGTCATTTTGTTAATTTCTTTTCACGTTTTGAAAGTCTTAAAATTAAAGATAATTTATCTTGCAATGATTTATAAGCAGGCCGCCATTTTTAACATAACACGGCTTATAGGTCCCTTGAAACAACTATAGGACTTATAGGGCACTTTCTTTAGGTGCCTCAGTTTCCACACTTTATTTTTGACACGCATAAAGGTACCCAGGCTCAGGGCACCAATTAGGCTATTTAAAATTGCCGAGGAATTATTGGAAATAGGATAAAATTGACACTATTCGTATCCCCCAATCATTTTTCCAACTCTATAATTGGAAATTCAATACGGGGCAGAAAAGTCACGGTCAATTCAATGAATTGCCAATTAATTTTTGGCATAATGCTTAAGATAATAGGAATCATTTCAAATTTAATCCAATTGCCATTCATTGAACGGCCATTCTTTATAGCAGAATCGGGACCCAGGACTAGCATACGTGGGTCGTACAAACGCTTGTCCTCAGCGGGGATTGATCCCGCGAAACGTTACCCTCAGTGGGTTCGGCGTAGTGACCTCAACCACTCGGTTATCCGTCAATACTGTTTAAGACAATGTATCTGATCATCCCATTGGCCCTACTATATAACTCAATATTGAAGATAATTTATCCTATTTCATAGAATTTCGTAAAGATTTAACAAAATGACTTAGTTTGACGTCAATGGTGCGTGATGATTATGAAATTGCAGTGCTGTTATAAGCGAAAGAAAGATAGAGATTCGTAGTAAAACTCAAGTTTGAATGCTTAGTTAAAATGTTAATGAAATCCTTGCTGTGTGAGTACGGTTGCCTAAAGTTACTTAAGGTATTTTTAATCCAGACTTTTAAGTATAAAAAATTGTTAGTTATCGTTAAAATGACAGTTTCTTCAACATGTAGTTTGGAAAATGGGAAAAAAATCTTCAAACTCGAGTTTTACCATTCAAAACAAAATTTCTTAAGAAAACCAATAGAAATATAAAGCCTAGTTCACAATATCTCACCCGGAAAACTAGGTCTCGTTGGTTTATGATTGGTGTTCGTGTGTATTGGCACATAATCATCATCACCTTGGACATTGTTCCCCTCATGATAATCAGGCTTATAATAATCATCAGGTTTTTGTGTCGTCCCTTCATTGTAAGAAGGTTTCACGTGATAAAAATGGTTTTGGTTCCAATTTGGCCGGTTAATACCGGTTTCGTCCAGTTCCGGGTGGTTTGAATCCGGTTTTTGGTGGTATGTCGGCTTTGCGTCGGTGTAAATAATGATTGGATCTTCAAACTGATTTGTGTTTGTCTGATAATCGTAGTTTTCATGTGGAAACGATCCGATGAGTTCTATTAAGTCACCTGTTTGGAATTTTTCGTGTTTTAGTTGTATGTTAATTATTGTTTTGTGTGTTTACTATGATAGTTATAGTTTATATGGGCGGTATTTCTTAAAACTATGCTATGTACAGCATGCACGAAGGTTGAATTCCGATCTAAAACCTGTAATCTATTTTAAAACTATATTTAAAAATATTTGCTGGGTGCTGAATGACGAGAACAAAAAGAGACCTGGGTGGCAGATCACGAAGGACATGGCGAACGATCTTGATTCATATTTGCAGAGCTAGTTGCTGCTAGCCATGTACCGAGACAAATGGAAGAAGGGAAGGGACGCCTTTTTCCTTTTTTTGTCCGGGGAGAAACTCTAATGACTATAATCCACGCCCGAGGGCACGGCGAGGGGATATGTCGGAATCCCATCGACTAAAACCACCCCGCGCCCTTTCAACTGCCTGAGCCAGAGTCACGGGATCGCTCGCGCATGCTCAGAGCGACTCTGGCCGGAGGCCTTTGCCCTGCAGTGGGATACTAATGGAAGATAATAATAATTTACTATTCGATAACCTCGTGGCGCTAAATCTATATAAAAATATTTGGATTGTGCTCACGAGATTGTCGACTTGTGTGAGGTGGACCCGGCAATCATTGTCCCGATAGTCGTGAATGCTCATGAGAAGTTTTCTACGTTTAGAGCCCTATTCACCATCAGCATGGACCCTTTTCCAGTTTCCGGTTGATTACGAAATCCAGGTATTTCTCGTTACGACATTTCTTTAAAAGAATACTTTAAAGTAAGGAAATATCGACGCCAGCTCGCTTAAAAGTAATCATTTAACATGTAAGAAAGATATATTTATCCTATTTTCAGTATAAACCATTTTATTTCAATGGCATCAAAAGTAATTGTATGTATGAATATTGACTAAAAAAAAATAGTTAAAAGTTAAAATTCAGTTGAAATCAAAACGACAAATTTCGACACCTTTTGCAGGTATCATGGTCACGGGCAGACTGCCCGTACGTCGGGAACTAAAATCTAAAATTAAACCGTGATAAAATCCGTAAAAGTAGTTTTATTTCAATGTCTAACATGCGCGTAAAGCTAAGACATCAAAAGCACTTAACGGTACAAAACTGACGTCACTTTTCAACCTATCCGTTACGCTTAATAACCCTTAACACAGCTTAAAGTTCGAGAAATCGAGCTCCAAGTGAAAATAATAGAAAGTATAGTCCATTGGAGCGGTAACACAATACTCTGTGAAGTACAGATGTCGGAATAAAAATAAATAATTATGGTCTGGGTTATGTAAGCGTTGTGCAAGTCTTGTTACTGCATGTAAGGATTTTCTCTTGTTCTTAGTCAAATTGTTTCCTAGTAGATGAGAATGCAAAGTTTATTATGTAACTTTACTGGACTTAAATGAAGGTGAGCAATGTTGATGTGTGTGTATTTGAAAACTAGGGTTTGAAATGAAACGCGATTTAAAATGAATTTGAAACAATAGTGTAGATTAGGTACTCAGGCAAATATACTACTAAAATATAAGTCGCATATTTAAGTCACTAAAAGGAAAAGGAGTTTTTTTTCTGCCGATTGATGATTCGCATAGCTAGGCAAAGAAAACTCTCTTAATCTACCAAATGAAGTGTAGTTAATATTTGTTTCAAAGATATAGGAATATACTGGCCGTAGATGTTTTGCAACCGTCAGAATTAAACTTGAGAGTTCAAATTTATTTTAAACTTTGATACAAACTGCAAAAAAATCAACACAATTATAAATAAATAAACGATTAACATATAACTATATAAATATATAGAACTATATTTGATTTGGTAATCCTTATTGTTGTTTTACGAGTTTTAGACAAAAGTTGTATAAGACTGTTCACCTTTATTTAGTGGCTAAACAAATAGATTATAGTAAGATCTCGGTACGGGAAGAAAGCGGGTGAAACCGCGGGGCATAGCCAGTTTATTTAACACGACGTTAGCTGTCTAAAGTGAAGGTGAAAGACAACACTTAACTGTATCAAGTTAGACAAAGTAAAGTTAGTTCTTGGTCTAAGCCTTTATAGTTTAGATAGCACAGTTAAATAATAACTTATAAGACTACGAAATAGTGGTAAATGACGATTAGGGAGTTAGTTTTTCTTTACGTATTACACAATATTTGAGGCCAGATTGTGGTAAAGAGAGCCGGCATTAAGTTACCAGGTGAGCTCTCTGCTTTTTATCTAATCATTTATTTTACAACGGTTTGCTTAATATATATTTTCAAGAACTAAAACATACAACCCACTTTAAATAGAAAGAACTGCGTCTAATTTGATTAAATTTTTATGGGACCTAATGACAGCTATTTCACTTATAATGGAAAAATATTCAACAAAGTCGATTCATCAAGTCCGAAAGTCTGAGGTAACAAACATAAAAAAATATCGGCATATTAAGTAACTCCTTTTCGAAGTTTGCGAATACTTTTCAAACTAACACCTTCAAACGAAAGTCTTTCAAAGCCTATAACCTCATCCAATAACAACACCTATTGTCTACAAGTGACTCACTAACCACACTTGAATTAATTAACATTTATAATTAACAAAGATCGTGAAAGTGTGAACGTGTAATGATAGATTACAACACAAAGATGTGTGGATGTGGCCGCGGAAATAAATACGTGGTATTATCCTGTGCTGTCAACCAATCAGTGCGTAAAGTTGTTGTGGGACGGTCCAAGGGATGAGCGGAGCGAGTTTGAAAGGTTTTTTTTTTTGTTGATATAGGACTAAAAATGGCAATGAAACTTTTCTTCTTTTAGAAACAGAACTTTAAAAATTGTTGTAAATAGCCATATAAATTCAAATTTATTTGATTTTCTTCATTGTATTTGTAACTCTTAATGTCACAAGTGTGATTCGTACTTGATCGGTTTTTACGTAATCTATAAAATTCAATAATTATAATTAATCATTTAAAAACCCCCGACAGTAGTCCACATGACAAATCATCTTTACTATGCCTTTATTTCTAACATTTCTAAGAAAACTCACATATGTAATTCGCAAAACACACTAAATTGAAATCTTTGCTTATCATATCACAGATAGACTGACAGGCACGTCAAGTTTTTTTACCCCCATTACCAAAGATAAGTTCTTTACTTTTTTATGATATGATAAAATGAAAAATACGTAGGCATTCGATATTTTTATTAGTAATAGTAATAAGAAAGCACATTAATCTGAATAAATATCAATGTATTCTTTTCAATCTGACTGGCCTGTTGGTCTAGTGGTGAGTGACCCTGACTGCTATACTGGAGGTCGTGGGTTCGATTCCCACCCAGAACAAATATTTGTGTGATGAGCACGATCATTTGTTCTGGTCTCTGGGTGTAATTTATCTATAATATGTATGTATTTAGAAATATATAAGTAAGTTTATCAGTTGTCAGGTTACCATAACACAAGCTCTGCTTAGCTTGGGATCAGATAACCGTGTGTGAGTTGTCCCCGGATATAAAAAAAAAATCAATGCAACACCTAACCCCAGTTATAATATATTTTAATCGCTTAATCCTACAGCTTGGACCATTATGGAAAAAGCTTTGTACATGTCGTAGCATTTCGTAAACTGCAGACAATGTCATATTTTGTCATTCCTTATTTTACTATTGTCGTTTTAGATATTGTAATAGTGACCTCGAGTGGGCAAGCATTGTATAGATGTGCTCACCCCATAATAAATGGCCGTAAAGATGATTCGTTGGTGAATTGTAAAGTAATTTTCCACATTCATGAATATTTTGACCAAAACTCGGGGTTAGTTTGATTTTCGACTTTCAGTATATTTCTTGCTTAAACTTATAACCACGTTTTATTTGAGTGCCTCAGGGGAATTCAAAATGAATTTTGCCGTCTGGAATATTTCAGTCATGACGCCTTTTTTTTTTTGTTTAGGCGGGGGAATCCTCATGGACACCTACTCCCTCGGGGGAGGAAATGGGTAGTGTCAGACTTTTACTGACTAAACCTGAACCGCCGTGCTACGTCATCCGCGTTTTTGTGTCGGTGTATGGCAATGCGTTGCAATCCTTCATACACCGACCGCGGGCTTCCACCGGCCAGTAATGTGGGCCGGTAGGTCACTTTCTTGTGTTGTGTGGAGGCCGACGTGTAAAGAGCGTCGGCCTCCTCGCCTCATATTGGGACCACATCCATAGCACCGAATGTGGCCCCCCGCCGTGGGTAATATACTCGGACGACAGACACCCCCGTGCCGTCGCCCAGAACCCTAGTTAGGGCGGGAGAGCGCGCTCATGCGCGGCTCTGCGCCGCCCCACTCGACGTCGGCGTATGGCGGGCGCGCTGGGGTCAGTTTCCCGAACGCGCTCCGCCGCCTCCTTCTGTGACATCACTGTTTCACAGAAGGAGGCCAATCAGTCATGACGCCTAAGAATTTAATTCAATAACGTTAATTAAGTACAATTTTAAAATTAACATTGTCTGGTGGTCTAAACAGGTTTTATTTGTCAACCCAATGTAGCCTTATTAAAATCGCTCAATCCGTCTTAGAGCTGTGATGGCAAAGACAAACAAACACGTCAAACTAATAACAACTCTTATTTCGCCGGGGTTAAAAATAACTTTACCTCCGAAAAAAACTTAACTTGTGTTAAGTGCAACGTTTACTACATAGATAATAAAAATAAGATTTTAGGTATGTGTACTAATAAATATAAGATTTATTACTGCTTCCTCTGTCCTAAGTTTTTGCTGTGCCCGACAGGGTCCATAATGGTTCTGTATCATTATAGTTTCAAAAGTCTCTGGAAAATGGCCTATTTGAAATAAAAACTTAATTTTGTATCTTTACAAAAATCGCTACCGCTTATACTACACACCGCATCGGAGAGAGTGTGTATGTATGACGTTTGATGTCGTAATCACGAACAATGTCAGACATGTTGCGGTCTGTCTGAATACATTTGTGACACTTGTAAGCTATTGTTGTGAGGATCTACTGAGTGTTCTGGTACACGCTTAGTCATATAAAGTTTTGTTTTCGTTTTTTTTAGATGTTTAAGGTAATGATATCTGATGGCTAACTATTAACTTCTATTAAAATAATATTTTGGCAATGATGGAAGATCTCTGCGCCACAACATTTACTAAAAAAAATTAAGTAGTAAGACAGGTTTTTCGAAAATCCTACTAATATTATTACGCCAAAGTTTGTATTTATTTATTTATTGAATAGTTTACATAACATTACATGTATGGATGTTTGGTTGGATAGATGTTTAGTTTAAATAAATATACTTTAGATTCTACCCACATCAGTACTTCACGTTCCCTTTATTACAAAAGGTGGATAACCTTTACTGGGAGCATAGCGTATAAGTGCAGAGTTAAGAAATAAACTTATGTCGCTAAAGAAACTTTTAAACAACGGTTGCTACGATCATAAATTAGAGAGCTGACCATTTTTTTTTTTCAAATTTGTCTATCTGCACAAAAGTCAATTAAGATTCAGAATCGCAACATTTTACCGTCAATGTTGCGATTCTGAATCTTAATTGACTTTTTTCATAATCAACTTGCATTTATGCAGATGCAAAGAGATATTTATGATAGCAAAGCACAACTTTTTTGAAAATTTGTACGAAATTCCGAAAGTAAAATGAATATCCCTCGTCCCTTGTCAATCTAATATACATTTAACATTCTCGTGTCACGGTGTACGTAATTGAACTCCTCCGAAAGAGCTCGACCGATTCTCATGAGATTTTGTCTGCATATTGGAGAATCGGACAATATCGATTTTTCATATTTTTATAGTAACTATCGTGAGACTGATTCTCTATCAGCGTCAGCTCATGATTAATGGCTCCGGTTAGGTCCGAAACTAGTCGGGCAACCCCGATAAATGCGCGTGAGTGAATCGTTGCATCATTTAATAGACTATTTTTCATACCCCCATTTTTTTTATAACCCATTCGTGTATCAAAATGGTAGGGATTGCTAGTGCTATAATATTATTTGAAAATCGCTGCCGCTTATGACTTGTACCACATTAGAGAGCTTCTATGTTGTAATATCTGTCACGTACCTTGTACGTGTGGTGCGTAACCTTGGAAGATTTCGCCAGGGAAATGATATGGATGCAAGAATCAGATGTACAAAATGAAAAGATTTTGAACTTTCTTGTAGATTGTGGGCTTTTCTTGATATTGTAGAGTAGGGGAAAATAGAGAGTGATTTTATTCAATAATAATTATAATATGATGTTCAACCACTTTCACATGATGCCATCTAGGCTCAAGATAAGAAAAGCTTGTATTATGAGGACTAGATAGCTGATAAACTTGCTTCTACATTTCTTGCTTTTGCATATTTTACATAAGTTATACTCAGGCATAGAACTAATGATTTTGATCATCACACAAACATTTGCCCTGAGTTGAGAATCGAAGACGTGACTCCAGGTTAAGAATTCAGTGACACTAACCAAAAGACGAATAGGCTAGTAAATAAATATTCTCAAGTACGTGTGCGACCTGTATCTTTCTTATTTTTCCGTACGTATTTTATTTTATATCTCGTAAAATGAGTCAATCGTCATACTTATTTTAATTTGCGTCAGTAAAAAAAATACGACGAAAAATAATTTTTGTAAGGAAAAATTGTACCCTAAGTTAAATTAGGGAAAAATAATTCATATTAATCACATCTAAAATTACACACAGACATTAAAACACCACAATGTTACACACAAAATATTAATTACACATTACAACATAAGATCGGTATTATTTTACAAAAGAATTAGTTTAAATTAGAATTGATTTTAATACATGCATTTGTATTTCGTTATTATGTAACATACATACAGACACAAGATTATAATACCAGATATAAGCTTGTTTCTGTATGAGAGATCAATTTATCTTGGCCTTGATAAATTTAAATTAATAAAATTTAAAGAATAGAATGTTACCTAATGTGAACGTAATCATCATTGGCCTAGCCTTTTCCCAACTATGTTGGGGCCGGCTATCAGTCTAACCGGTTTCAGCTAAGTAAGTTTTACAAGGAGCGACTGCCTATCTGACCTCCTCAACCCAGTTACCTGGGCAACGCGATACCCCTTGGTTAGACTGGTTGTCAGACTTTTCAAGCATATAACATAATATCAATTCTAATTTATTTCAGTTCAACTAAAATTTTCTGATATTTTGGTCACTTTCATGCATTGCACTTAAGATAATATATATAGATTGTAAGATCATTGCTTTGCAGTATAAAAAATATAGTTAGACACATTTATAAAAAAAAAATTACAAGAAAACAACCAAAATCAAAGAAAACATACAAAAAAGTACTCAAAGCTCTATACATAAGACTTAAAATCCAAAAAACAAATACTCACTCGCATTATGAACGACAGGGGCGACCTCTGTCGGTCGTTCAGTGGTCTCTCTGTCCACACAACATGCCCATATCATGCCACCTGAACATAGGTCCAGGGGCTTGCCTCCGCCGAGCACGCATGATATGCTGAGCCCGCAGGGGTAACGGGCGCCCCTGTAGCGGCAGGTTTGGGGAATCACTGAAATAGAGAAGGGGTATGTTAGATTTTGTATAGAAAAATTAAGACAAAAATACACGTGTTTTTTGGAAGAATCATTATCAGCCTTTTCCCGACTAGGTTTGGGTCGACATTCAGTCTAATCGGAGGCGGCCAAGTGTCAGTGTTTTACAAGAGGCAACTGCCTATCTGACCTCCTCGACTCTTGGCAACACGATACTCCTTAGTAAGACTTTCTAGCTTATGACTACCCGTAACTGACAAAGACGTTTAATTAACAGCCGGGACGGAGGAAATTCTCATAACATAGGTCGTATGAAGTATAGCTTAACTGGGTTTGACCAACTTGTGCAGTTGTAATTTAACCACGACCTTGGAAGAACTAAATTTTAGATATTTGTGTACGTATTTTAAGAGGGATGCCTCGAAATCTCTTCTTTTACAAACCGACACAGCAAATGCAGGCTTTACCTGCTTTACTGAACTTAAATACAGTATTAAGAGGCTCTTTAGTATACGTACACTATTTTATATTAGCCTAGTGGTATAACCCTGCACGTCTGCACCAGAAAGGCGGCCATCAGACAGGAATGGCGGCGTATAGTTAGGCGAGCCACTAACAGCTGAAATGACGACCACGACCACTCTGCCAAGAGTGCAACGACTAAGAAGAAGAAAGTGGTATAACCGTTGCACAGCGAATTTTAGGCCTGCAGATTTGAAACCTGGTACATATAAACGTTATGTGCTTATCACAAAGTTATTATCAACCTCCTAAACCGTTGAACAATATGCTACGTCACAGGCCTACTGGCAAGTTAAAACTCGGACACCGGGTTTGTGCATCAACATGCAAATAAGAACACCATGTTCTTTTCCGGACGGGAAATCATGAAATGATTACGCCCGCTTTGGGTTGAACGAAAGGGAGTGTCAGACTTACTGACTAAAACCCATATCATGTTCCTTTCTTCTTCGTGCACAGCCTAGGGGATTGTCAAAAGGTATTTGCCAGAATAGACCTCCCTGAATGTGCCCTAAATAAGTGCACCTATCCACGATTGGCTACGGAATAACCAAGTCATTTTTTTTTGCTTTTTTAAAAGGAATAATTTCGATAAACGGATTGATTTCGATATTTTATACGTTCATCAGCCTATTAAAATATAGAAAATTTATTCAAAATTTTGAATACATTATGGTAAGCATATGTTCAAATAACTTTAAAAAAAAAAAATGTACCAGGTGCAGGATTTACACGAACGTATTTATCAGAATCGCCCGTCTAGTTTCGGACCCAACCGGAGTCTTTAACCATGCATTTAAATACGTAATATCTTTTAAATATGAATCGTTCTCACGAAAGTCACTTAAAAAGAAACATATTTGCACGTGATACAGGAAAACCAATATAAAACAAATTATTTGAATGAAAAACAAAGAATGATGTCCATTACGTAACTACAAACACGCGATATGATTTAAACATCTTTAGATCATAGATCGATACACGGACGGTTAACGACCGAGTTTTCACTACGCTTTTACTCTCGAACTATGCGCGTGCGCATAACAGAGATTTTGATAAACAATGCGTTTATTTGTTGATGTAGTTTATTTTTATATGACTAGCTGACTGGTGCTAACTTCGTTTATGGTTATTATTCAGGTTAATATATAGCCTGTGACCATTAAAAAAATGTGAATTTTGTTAAACATTTTCTAAATTCGTTCTTTAGTTTCTGAGATTCCCTATGTCTAATAAATCACAAATTAGAAAATCTCTTCCTGATTATAATATTATTGCACATTCTAATTTACGTGTGTTTTTTTTTGTATACGTTTGGATGGTTTCGATTCACTTATCAAAGCAGAACAAAGAAACTAAACCCATTTTGATTTTACCGATAGAAATACCGGAAAGTTTTGATTGATATGGAGAAAAGTACACTATTATTGACAGCGTTTCCAGTTAAACCATCCATTAGTATTTGCCAATACTAATGGATGGATATTAAATTAACTCTAACTAGTCTAATCTAATTAGGTGGAAAAAATATTTGGTGCACTCGTTCATTTCAGGAACAGTTTAAAATTGAATTAAATGTGTTTAGTCCATTCATCAAATTTTATTACTACAACTTATAGGAGCGGGAAAAACGCAAGTACCCAAGCGGAGACAGAGCTAGTTATTCTACAAAATATAGACGTTCAAACTCTACAATAATTAATCAAAGTCATACATTAAAAAAATACTAGTTTCTAAGAATCTAGTCCTTGATTGAGAACTGACATACAGACACACATTCATATTTATAAACTGTCAACTAGAAACAGGATGTAAGCTTTACAATCTTAAAGAGATCTTGTTTAGTGCCTACGTGCAGACAAAATCGACGTCATAGAGTAGTATTGAAGGTGTGGGAGCGAGATGCCGCTCTACGCGATGTAGCGTTCTATCTCGCTTGCACAACCGTAACAATTTTGCTTTAAGACCTGATGGTAGAACCCCTGATCTCAATCTAACTGGTTATCTTGAACCATTACGTTTAATTTCCTGTAGCTTTTGCTACTTATAACTATCAGGTTAAGATCAGTGCCTTTTATAGAACGTTTGTTGTTATTGTGAAAGTGAGAGAGCGTTATAATGCTGATAGCGACGTCTCTTTTTTGCAGGGAAAAATAGTCCTGAATGTTTACTATCATGTGTTATCGTAATATTGTGATAATTAAAGAAGAGGGATGCAGCTCTACCTAATGTGATAGATAAGTTTTAAAAGCTGATAATACATATACAAAAAGCGAAATGTTTGTCTTGCCGTAAATGATAACATTGCATTTCATTTAAATTTTGGCTGTTCTCATATCATGAAATGAAGTTACATTGAAGGCTATAAGGATATTTTGTCACTATCAGCAAAGTCAAAATGGGCTAAGCCGCGGAAAAAGATTAGGAACAATAACAATATTTCTATACGGCTACAACGTTATGATAAAAATTTGGAAGTATTAAAGCGTCCAGATATTATAAAAAAAACTTTTAATCTCTTCAAAGAACAATATTAAATCCAGCGCTTAATTACGACTTTATAACTTTACGTAATTTTAAACGCTCTTGAGGTTAATTTTCATACAAAACTTAAGTATATTTTTCGTCATTCTCGCCTATTTTTAGCAGTATCTTTGGTGATATCAACTATCGCAGTAAAAGTAAAACAATTTACTTATTCGGGTCTAATCTTCTGAATAGACTATGAAAATGAAAATTAGTATAAAATGTAACAGAAAAATACAGTAACACATAAAATACTAAGGATATTATAAGGTCTGATTATTAAGTGCACCGAAATGATATTATTGCTTTCGATTGGAATAAAAACAAAACTTATTTAACTATAGATTTTCCATGATCACATCAAATTGTGACATTTCCATGCACAACTGAGTTTTGGCAATTGTTACAAAGATATTTCATAAAATAGTTATTACAACATTATGATTGGTGTCATGTTTTAAGGTTTTCCATCATATACTTGCTTACGAATGCATCTTTGTTATTGCGATATTTTATAAAATAGCAAATAAGGTAATATAATTTGATTAAATGTTATAAAACACATAATAAATGCTGTGTGTAAATAAAACCAAACAATAAATTGTAAATAGAGCAATTTACTAGTCTAATTAATTTAGTTTCCATGATGCTTTAAAAAAAATAATTACTAAAAATACCTAAGTAACACATTTTGACTATTTTATTTTTCAAAGCTTGAAAAATAATCCAAATGTATATTTAAAAAAAAGTTCCATTTAAAAATATGTTGCTTTCGTATAATTATGGCAAATGGAATTTCAATGCCCTACAACTATTCAATTTAAAAAAAAAAAATAAAAGGATGAATTAAAATACTCACTTTTTCCCAATAAATCCATAATAGAATCATCTTCTTGTGACGTCGCATAATTATTATGATAGGCACCCTTCCTACGGCCGAGGGCGCCTAGTAACAAAATATCTTTCTCCTGTTCATTAGCAGGACGTCTTCTATCTGACGGTAAATCCAATTTTTTCTCATCTAAACTCCCTTGTAACGTCAACACGTCATTCTCATTACACAAAACGTAATTAAAACAATTAATAAATGTTAAAAACAAGAATATAGTTCTAAAATATGGCGTCGTAATATTAAATTCGCGCGTTCTTCTTCTAGTTTTAAAATTTTTCTTTTTAATTTTCCCCGCCGACTCGGCCAGTTTGTTTTCGTTTACACTTTGATTGCACATTTCACTGGTTTCTATGACACAACATTTTTTGACACTTGATCACTGTTTTTTTTATAAATTTATTTTTCTTGTTTTATTTGTTTGTTTGAGACGTCTTGACGCGGGAAGTTAGTTATCGGAAGTAAACAGCGAATGGCTCGCGCTATGTTGCTTTTCACTTTTAGTTAGAGATCCCCAGACGTTACATTTTCTTAACCAAACTTTTAATGTAAACATGCGATTCCATTGCGTTAGCGTTTTTTATCTGTAAGGTAACAGTTATAATTTAAATGTTTTCCATACTCATTCGCGCCTTAAATAGTAACAAAAAAAAATACCTACGGGACCAAATATTATATTTTTATTATAACAATACGCGTTAGTTTTGCGTGTTATCTGTGCGTGCCATATAAATTTACAATAGTTACTTGTACTCATAATAATTAGTTAATAGTAGATAGTTTATTTCACTTTGTAATTTCAGTGTAAGTTGCGACCAATTTTTAACTAAATCACTAGATAAGAATACTATTTTGACAGTCGTACAGTCAACTTGTTTTGGTCTTAGTTATAAACCTTTTGACAATTTTATTATTCTTTTGACATAAATTAAAGCTTTTGTTTTGCATTTATGATTGTTTTTATAAATGAAAATATTTCAAAAATTGAAGAAACAAACAAATTTTGTTTTCTAAGTTACTTAACGACAAAGAAAATGCAGAAATCTACAAGTAATACATAATTAGTTTGTTTCATATTCTTTATTTCTTACGCCTGTTAAAAATAAATTACTAAAAAGTCTTAGAAACTAAAATCAATTTAAATTTTGTCAGATTGACAATTTAGTGACTAAAATGGTTTCATTTTTCAAATAATCATTAAGTAACAGTTAAGTCCAATTTCATAATCTAAGTTCTAACTGTTAGTTAAGTCCTCAGCATTGTATAACTGGTTAGAATTAACTGCAGTTATTTTTAACTATTGAGTGAATCATCAGGTTTTGTAATTTGGCTTTTAAAGTAATTTTAGATGCTCCTTGAGTTTTGATAGAAAATCTTTCTTCACAAAATAGGACGAATCTATTGAGATCATCCTAAAAAAAATACAATGAAATGTAATCTTGCTTCGTTTATAATACTCGGATTTTATCACACCTGTCTATTGATCACGGCTCTATTTGATTAGAGCGATAAAAATAGTCTCTAACAACGAATAATTAACCTAATTGACATACATACATAATATTTAGATTACGAAGTAATTTTTGTATTAATAAATTACTTAGAAACCAAAATATGAATCGAAGAACGAATATAGTCAGAAAAGAATCGACCTTTCAAGCGTTAGTTACATACATGTAAGTAATCTCTAGAATTAGTCAAACATTGATTAACCAACTCGTTTCAAGTCATTAAATCCTAATTACATTACATCGATGCCCGTCCCATTAAACCACTGTTTTCAATTTGCTTAGAAAGTATATTATTATGTAAAATACATTCTAATTAGTTCCTTAAAGTTTCGAACTTAATCTCACAGGAAGTTTGTACGTAAGTCATTAACAAGTCTTCTTGATCGTTAAACCTCCATATTTCCATATTTAGATTTGAATAATGAGATACAAAAACGGTTTAATGCGCATTGGAGTATCAAGACCAAGTGGTCACACTTGAACACTCATAAGACGCCGACTTTCGCCGTAGCTTTCCAAAACATGACTTTAAATAGGTGAAAAACGGCGTAAGGTATATCAGTACGAATAAATTTAGATTTTATAGCCAAGGGTATAGCGTCCAAAGTCATTTGTCTGCGACCCATCGGTGACAAATCCCTCTGATTGATTTAGAATATTAACGAACTTGGAAATTTCGACTTTATAGTTTTGATTTAAAGCTTTAATTTATTCGGAGTTTTGTTAGGACGTAATTTGTACAAATATACAAGTTGCTTTCTTTACTAATGACATCTGTTAAGGTTATTTTCGCGGTATTGCATTATCTGTGGCTAATTCGTTTTTGATAGGGCCATTGGCCATTCTTACGGAAGAACAGAATTAGGGTAATTGCAATGAAGCATAACAAATTGTATAATTACATTTTATTGTTCGAGAAAAAATTTTCTAAGATACGTTTAATTTTGTTGTTGAATATTATGTTTAAATTACAGAAAGTTGCCCGCGAGCGTGTGTCGTGAATAATAACCTGTTGGGCTTGACTAGGGCCGACTTACTATTAACTTTGATATTCAAATGACCCGTGGAATTACAGCCAGTAGATATAAAACAGAAAACAGCTGCCAATCAGTTTATATTGCTCAATCGGGCAATTAACCAATTATATAAAACATAGGTATATTATTCATAGAAAACTTCGGTAATAACAACAGTTTAAAGGTTTATAAATAAATAAGGCTTATCTAAAAGTACCTACGTACTGAAAAATATATAAAAAGACGTAATAGAAAACATACTGGTTGAGATACTTTTAAATAAAAAGATTACAACAGCCGGAACACAACGGAATGAAACCGAGAGTGTTTCCGAACGTGCGTGCCAGTTTGACAGCTCATCGTTCCCGCCATTTTCACTTTCGTTTCGATAATGGCGCCAGGCGAAGAAATTAGGCGCCATTTTTAAACATGATTACCACTTGAATTGGACAATGAAGTCAAATTGGAGTCTTGGTTTTTGATATAACAAAAAAAATGAATAAGATTAAATAGATATTTGTACAATTAAATAACATGATTCTAAAATGTAACGAACGATTTTTTACATATACAATGTTTGGCCAATTAGATTTACCTACTCATAACTTTTTTTCATTCAGTTTTAAATTACGATTGCACAATAAATTATAAGGAAATGCGTAATAACAGAAATAATTGAACGCTTTCGGAACCAAACGTAAGACATACGTTTTTTCTTTACATAACGAGATTTGGATTACTTTACATAGGTACACGCAGTTTCTCATGTATAACTTATACAATTTGCAAATTTTCACGCTTTTACCGTTGCGGAAACCTAATATTACGTTGGTGGGCATAACTTTACATTTCTATGTATTGCGAAACTTTAAGAAGTAATTGGCGTACTAGTTATTGTGTATTTACGAATAATGACATTATTTTAACAGAATTATTACCTTATGGTAACCATGGCAATACTTTTTAGCGACCTCAATTTCTATGTCTTCAAAATTAATTTGAGCATTGTTCTCGGGCACCTACGGCAAATTAATTATCTCAGTTTTTAATCATTTTCACATAAAAGATTGCAACGCATTGCCATACACCGACACAAAAACCCAGATTGATGACGTAGCACGGTGGTTAAGGTTCTAGTCAGTGAGGGTCTGACACTATCCGTTCTCCGTTCCATTATCCGTCCGTTCAAAGAAAAGGACTTGATCCCAGCATGGTACAAAATTTTGTATTCTTGTGTATAATATGTACGAGTATGTTTTTAAAACCGTCTGCAATAATTTATTGATAAAAAAATCGATTGTTTTCTTAACTCGCAATCGAATAAAAAGTATAATAAACTTGATTCATGTCAAAACATAATGTACACAGATGAATGATTAATTGACATTTACAAGATTGTTTAAACGATACTTAAGAGAGAAAATTGCATATTTCTACCCAAATATCTCAAGACCCAAGTATTTTTGTAATTGCGCAATAAAATTTATATTATTTGATACAAATAGCTAAATAGCTTCAATCACGCTGCCGCGCCATACCGCTGAAATGGACATTGACACCCCGGACAAATAAACATGGCGCCTAATTGTTTAGGACTGGCTTAGGCGAATACTGGCCTCTGAACTGCAGCCTATACCACACGAAGTAGGAACAATAGTGAGAAACTGGGCCGGGAAAATGGAGTCGTAGCCACATTGGGATTTTATTTTATTAATATCAGAAAAAAGGGTGCTTAATAAACTTGTACCCATACATTTTTTTCGCTTCTTGTAATATGGGCCGCGGCCCAAGGACTATTTTCCCCCTGAGCCTTAAAGATAAGATAAAGATTTATTTGCATGAAACATGAATTAGGTACTACATACCTAAATATATACTGTCATAACTTAATTGCCCACCGGCAAATTAGAATTGGTACAAGAAGGAATCTAAGGAAACCTACATCTAAATTATCTTAAATCAGTTATGGTGGAATAAGAAACGTTCATAAAATCCGTATCTTAACGTAAAACAACCATATAAGAAAAATTGCAGTTCCAAAGTCCAAAAACTTTCAGATCCTCTAACTAAATGTTCTACTTATTTACACCATCTAACCAAAAAAATGTAGATCAATCACGATCCAAAAATTAAGGCTGTTTGAAACCAGGTCTTTACAGCCACGTCTGTCTCGTGTGTATCAGAACGTATCACAATTATCTTACGTACGCATTCACGTTTCGTCAACGCTTGTTTTCTTAAAAAAAAACAAACTCGAGATTTGCAAATGGCGGTTGTCAGGATGTGTCATTGTTTGACGTTACGAAAGAGGTTCGTGTTGTAACGTCGGTACGGCTGTTTTGAATGAAATTATTTAATTAATTACACTTACAGTTAGGACTGGCAGGTTTTTTTAATTCATTGATATATATCTTTAATTTGTAATACTATAACTTCTATATATCAAGACCAATTTTAGAGTCTCGTTAACGGAAAATTAATAGATTTAAAAAATAGAAATACCCACGTTTATAAATGTCACTCCATTTACATTTCATAAAAAAATCAGCCAGTTACAATAATCTAACCGGAACGACAAACAAACAAACATACAAACTAGAAAGGGAGTGTATAAAAAAGTCGGAAAAAATACGTAAACGTTATTAAAAAAAGATTCCTTTTTCTACTTGAAGAAACGCCACAATTAACCTTTCTTTCAGAATGAAAATGAAAAAATAACTCGACAAATATTAAAATTACGCCCTTAAATAAAAGTATTTAAATTTTCTATACCATAGAGTAGATTTATTTGAAATCTATCTATAGACAACGCATTATTAACTTAAATACATAGTTATTTACCTAGATTTCTAGCTTCAATCTAGAGCTTATTTACGTCTTTATTATAGTGATAGTGGACTAGTAATTACAAATGAGGCAAACAGATGGAAATGAAGAAAAACTTTTTAAATATGTAAAGTAGGTTTAGGTTTAAAAGATATGACAAACTAGCTGTTGCCCGCGACTTCGTCCCCGTGGGTAGAAGATATAAGTAATGATTTATACCTGCCCTGTTTTTTTTACACATTTTCCATTGTATCTTCGCTCCTATTAGTCGCAGCGTGATGGTTTATAGCCTAAAGCCTTCCTCGATGAATGGTCTATTCAACACAAAAATAATTTTTCAATTTGGACTAGTAGTTCTTGAGATTAGCGCGTTCAAACAAACAAACTCTTCAGCTTTATATATTAGTAATATAATATAATAGAGTATAGATGTTCAATTTTATGAAGGTAGTTTTTAGAGATTAAAAAAAACATCTTTGCTCTGATTGCATAAGTAGGTAGATGGTAGGTTTTAAGAACAGTTATCATACGATTCATTGAATACACGAGAAATACGAAACTAAAAATATTTTTGCACGTTAATTTTGTCAGGAATTCAATCAAAAATGACAATCAGTTTGCCTATCAACCAACAACAACCACTTTTAACAATTTGAAATATTAATTTCAGACAGATTGACAGTCCTATAATTGACAGGTCAAAGTCACGTGACCTATCGAAAAGAAATGTCTTTGCCATACATTAGAGCCAGTTTAATCACGGATAGCTGAGTGGTATGTAGGCTTACTAAACATGACTGTGTACCAACATTATCACTTTATATAAACTATCCAATTACAATAAAAAGATGCAATCATTTAATTTAATGAACAGAATAAGATTTATATAAGCTGTTATAGGTAATGTTACTATAAACATAGAAAATATATACGTAAGTAAATGGTTCATGACGCTGCTGTCCTAGGTACATAAATACTATAAATAAAATAATTTCAAAGACAAAATTCACAAAGTTATTTAATCCTAGTTTGTATCGCGGGGGGTTTTTCAAACATTCGAATTACATAAACAAAGACATCCAGTCTCAGACCAAGCATTCGTGGATCATAGGTAGGTACGGACACTTGTCCTACGCGGGGCCCGAACCCGCGACCCGTCGCGCTCAGTGGGTTTGGCGTGATGACCTCAACCACTCGGCTCTCCGTGCAGTTTATTGATGAACTCGTCAAATTTTGGTATTATTCACTGACTTTCGTAATGATTTTTTTTATGTAGATACTTGTTAGATACATTTTAAGTAAATATTATATTTTTACATCAAAAAGTGAAAGTATGATTAACGGATAATTTATTTATTTAAGGTAAATAATGATGACAACTGAAATCACAAAGTGTAAATAAACTATTTTTAATACGTTATAGCACTATTGTTGCCAATTAGTTAAACAGATATTTCAATGATTTGTATTGCAAAACTTTGACACACACTATCAAAAAGAAATTGTCATACGATCATCAATTAAATAATCAACTTACCAAAAGTCCAAAGGAAACAAACCTATTTATGTCACAAAAATTTAAATTCCGAATGCCACCGCATTCTACAAAAATTTCTGCATTTAATAATGTATCTAATTCTGCAAATATTTGCATAAATATTTTGATTAAAAGAGGTTTTATGTTACGTAAATTATTATTATTTATAATACACGTGCTATAGTTTTTAGCCACTTCGCGACACTGTCAGTTCCAGTTATTTCACACGGCTAGGCGGCAGACGCCTGCGTGGGGTGTTAAACATTCTACTTTCATTCTAATCTCTACTATTCAAATGCAAATTGTTATTTTTTTCGCTGCTCACTATTATTTATGGGCTAATGTCATGTTGAAGTCAATATAAAGATTATATCAGTTATATAATGCATTACAAGAAGAATTTTTATTTTAGATTCTTATTAATTCATTATGATTTGCAAATACGAAATTAATATTAAATAGTCGCTATACCACGTTCAACATAATTGAAGTTTTGAAAAAAAGGCAATTTATTATACGAGTCATCATATTTGACTTTAAAAACATCGATCAAATCTAGTCAAGTCATATTTTGGCTATCATGACGTCTGATGATGTCTGAACGTAGCATGACAGTTCAAAGTCAAAATAACTTAATAAAACTAAGTATCATTTTCATATTTTCACGCGTTATTTATGGACGCCCAGCGGTTTAATGTAAAATGTTTGGTCAAACAATGCCTTTAAAAATAAACATTCAATTACATAAACATTCAAATGTAAAACAAAACAAAAAGTTTGCAACATCTTCTCGAGTGAGAGTCGAAAACTCGAAAGTTACAGTAGTTCTTTCAGTATTTTCATCTTTGTTTGACATAGCCTTGTATCTAGACCGAAATCTAGGTCGATATTTACATGTCAGGATGGAAGACGAAAGGAGGTCGTATACCGATAAATATTAAAAAATATGATCTGTCAACAGAAGCTGCCAATTAATTTCCCGCCAGTTATTAAAAATGGGGCTAGTAGATACAAAATGGGTGACACAACTTAACACCTCTTTTGAAACGATATAATAACTATAATATTCACCGCACTAAAATTCATTTTACTGGAGGTTTTACAGGGAGGTTTTATAGAGGTTTTATTTTTATATAAACTTAACGTTATATATATTTTATATAACGTTAAGTTTTTAACGTTATATATATTTTATATAACGTTAAGTTTTACATTTGTATACCAGAAATTAAACAATAAAAACGGTTGATTTTACAAACTATTTGTGGGTACAAGTTACCACACTCATAATCCTAAACAATTATGGAAGTCCGTTTTTTTGCCCATACGCCCAAACAAACTTACTAGTCTATTCGGCAACAAGTTTTCACGACCTTCCAAAAAAAGAGTAAATTAATTTCATTAACGTTTCTAAACAACTTAATAGAGAAAAAAAGAAGAATCCAGTTGCAATCATAGATCCAGCAAAATAAGAACAAAAAAAAACCCATTTTAGCTAGTCATCACACCAGTCACTCAAACGAAAATAGATAAAAATAACCACTTACTTACTTATAACGCCTACTTTCACCTCAACCTTCACGAAAGTTATATAACGAAACATAACTTATATAACACTGTGATTATCTAATTATATGAAATTATGGCCTTGAGGTTTCGATCGACGCAATTGATATATCATTTTATGGATAGTAATGTCTTTAAACGGCTGTACTTATCTTTCTATTTTAAACGACTCCCGTACTAAGCAATTTAGCCCTTGTCTCTCGGTGGTTTGACAAACATTCAAGTAACATGCACAAAGACACCTAGACTCAGGACAAGCATTCGTGGATCAAACAAATGCTTGTCCTACGCCGGATTCGAACATTTGACATGTCGCGTTTAGTAGGTTAGGATTTAATTTACATATTTTATCACACAATAAAAAACAAAATCAAAGTGATTTATTCTAATTTGGCGAAGAGGTACCACTTTTTGAATGTCAAACTACATTGGACACCACCCAGTTTCGCGAACCCTTCATAGTTTTAAGTTTCATAGTTTTAAAAGACTTTTAAGTTCGTGAAACAGAGCGACACAAAGATTAAGTAGTGCTTGTCAAGTGTAAATTAAACCTTATTCAGTCACAACTGAGATAAAAAACGCACTTTCTTGTGAGTATACTGTCTTTATAATTTTTAAGAGGAATATGAAGACGATTAGACATTTTGAAATATTCTTGTCAGTGTCGTTCTAACATTGCATATCATGCGTAGGTAGTATAGTGTAAAAGACTTGTTTGTTTGTTAAACAACTCGTCACAAAACTTAAGTTATTTAATGCGGAAACGTTTAAAAAAAATCGTCTTACACCAAATTAATTTAAAACTTATTGTGTTGTAAGAACACAATAAAAAATGTGCCACAAAAGTTTAATTAACCAGACGGTCAATCAAAACTTTCGCGTTAACGAATAACAGTGCTTTTATTGGCTCGTTAAAGTTTAAGTTAAAGATAATAGTTAACTGTAAGTCAAGAACTTACTGTAATCTATACATATAATAAAATTGTAGAAAAGTAAAAACTGTACATTGAATATTTTAAAAAAAGAATAATTGCAGGGTGGTCTACGAACGATTCCGATGCCGAAAATATAATTTTTAGAATTTTTGTCTGTTTGTCTGTTTGTCTGTTTGTCTGTATGTATGTCCGGAAAGATCTCGGAAAGTACTGGATAGATTTGATTCATATTTTCAGAGAATATCAACAAGAGGTCCGGTCAACATACTTTTTACTTATTATCTCGCTTTTCGTTACAGGGAGTGAGCAAGAGCCTTTTATATCTATAAACAAATATCAAATTATCTCATAAATTACTGAATATATTTCGTTCACATTTTGCATGAACCTTATCGTAGACATGATACAACAAATATACAAAAACCATAACGCTACTATGCAGGGGGCATGAGCAGTAAAGTTTTAAATATTTGGACTCACCCGTAACATCGTGTAATACAATTATGAGGTGTATTTTCACCCCATTCAGTAGTAGGCAGCACGGTCATCAATTTACATAAAAAACATCACGCTATTTATCTTAAGACTTTTGGCAGAGCAATAATAGGATTTTTCGAAAATAAATCATTTTCACAAAATTAGTGATTTCATTCTCTTTCAAGTCTGATATAGGCCTACTACGACTATTATATATTATATATATATATTCACAAGTAAAATAAAAGAAACATAAACTATTACGTTTTTTTTATGCAATTGTTACCGTAATCGGTACATTCTTGAAAGAAAGGAACTTAAATTATTTTTATTTTTATTGATGTACTAAAATGACTCAAGTTCAAATGTGGAATGCCGTGATAGATTTTGTATTTATTTACGATAGGAGTATATACCTATGTCTTCAAGATCAAAACATTCGTAGTGACACTCAACCCAAAGTTGCATGTAGTTCACATTGATCTCATCTATAAATATACAACAATAAATTACTGAACGGCACAGTTAATTATTACCTTGGTTCATCTGTAACAACTAGCAACAAAAATATAAA
Organism: Trichoplusia ni; assembly: GCF_003590095.1. Lineage (NCBI taxonomy): Eukaryota > Metazoa > Arthropoda > Insecta > Lepidoptera > Noctuidae > Trichoplusia > Trichoplusia ni. Next base: position 710,797 of record NC_039498.1, read on the forward strand.
CATTCAAACAAAAAAAAGCCTTTCAAACAATGAAATAATGTTTTCTTAAATTTGCAACATTACATAGGCATTACAAAAGTATTTCGGATAAAAAAGCCCAGAAAACTTGCATAAAACTGCATAATAGGTATGCAATGTGAAAGATCTGTACGATCAAACCTATCAATGAATAAAAGCGTACGCTAGACGGTTTTTGACATTATGTATCTATTGACAGAACAATGTTTACTGATACCTGGGATTTTTCAACATTTTAACGATTTGATCAGTCTACATCCGCCATTACAGAGACCGCACACGTGGTCATCATCATTCCTCTGCCCTTATCCCAATTATTTTATTTGGGGTCGGCGCAACATGTCATCTTCTTCCACACCTTCCTATCGGCCTTCATCTCACAAGAAACACTCTTTACAGTCATATCGTCTTTCACACAATCCATCCATCGTTTCTTTGGTCGTCCTCTTCCCCTATATCCATCCACATCCATGCTTAACGCCTTCCTTACCACATGATTTTCATTCCTCCGCATAACATGCCCATACCGGCCGGTTACCACGTAGTTTCTCTGTAACCGGTGCCACTTTCAAACTTCCCCTTATATTCTCATTTATTACTCTATCCGCTCTCGTAACACCACACGTGGTCCTTCCAAGAAATCCTTTAACAATTTGTTGTAATCTCTACTTATTTAAAATTTTCTTCTTTCGTAGCCTGGTAAAAACAGGGGAAGGAACGAGACTGAATGAGTTTCTGAGATCCCAAAGCTAAGCCGACGAGGATTAGGAACATATTTTTGGAAATTTCCCCAATAAGGCTGATAAGAGTGTGTAGCTATCAGCACTTACATCCGTCATACAATGTCTGGAAAAGTCATTTTGGCTGTCGGTCTAGACAGCGTAACCTCATAACTAACCTCATGTAGTCTTTATTTAAGTTCCATTTATGCAGTAGGGATGACGGTAGGTATTTTACTTCAATGATCGTCAGGTAGGTTAACGAATAAAATACGTAATTTTTCTTTGTAAATTGGTACAGTAAATAGTACTCATGCACATGAAGTCACTTTTATGTTCATACTAGCTGTTGCCCGCGACTTCATCCCCGTGGGTAGAAGATATAAGTTATGATTTATACCTGCCCTGTTTTTTTTACATTTTCCATTGTATCTTCGCTCCTATTAGTCGCAGCGTGATGGTTTATAGCCTAAAGCCTTCCTCGATAAATGGTTTATTCAACACAAAAATATTTTTTCAATTTGGACCAGTAGTTCCTGAGATTAGCGCGTTCAAACAAACAAACTCTTCAGCTTTATATATTAGTATAGATATAGATTTTGCTTTGTCGTAACATCACAAATTACACATATCCTATACTTTAGATTTTTGTCATTGTCAATTTTAAAAAAAGGGTTGTCTGATAGTTTTTTTATTATCACGCTATTTATTTATCAGCAATTTAAAGGCAAATCATGATCAAAACACCAGGGGGCCAAGATAACACGTTTCCCACCTTTTTTATTTTAGAAATAGTCCAAATGTTTGTGAGGAAGATCAGTTTTAATATTAAGAGGGCAATCAAACGTGTTTCAGGAAACCGTTTATCTGGGCGCAGTTTTGCAAAATCTTATATCTTATGACACTATGTAAAATCCATAGTTACCGAGCCTGACTCTCACTTCACCAGCTCCGTCCACAAAAATAATTTGACATCTTCTTTATATCGTCAGAAAACATCGTGTGTGAAAATAATAACTGTCTGGCTATCACTGTTCCAATTTTATGATAGGTACCTCATAATCACTGTCATAATCCGTCTAGCAATTTCAGGTGTAGGCCGTCCCAAGAACAGACGTGCTCGAAAATCATAACCCACCAAGGGTTTTCCAATTAAAAAATGGAAAACCCTCGAAAGTAAAACATTTTTTGGCAGAAGTGTTATTATTTTTTACTTGCAACCCCCCCCATTTTTAAACGGCTCGATTTGTCAAACATGTCTAAACGAACACTTGCACATAATTCACGTTTAAATTAAAATAGTTCAATTTGTTCGAAAGCTATGATGTCACAGACAGACAGGCAGGCAGATATGTCAAATTTATAGACCTCTTTTTGGGATTAAATAAGAAAAAGTTATTAAAACAGCTGTGAAATATTTGACACCAGGATAGTATCGTAAACGATGAAATGTGTTTGATTTAAACATTTGATAGTCTTTGGGCCGCTCAAGATTACTTATAATTTAGAAATAAAAAAGGAAGTTTAAAATGTAAAAAAAATGTTTCATTTTCAATATTGCATTACATTTTTGCGATGATCGTTATTATTAAATTTCTTAGTTTTTCACATCTTGAAAATCACGCAGACAAAGTCGCGGGCAACAGCTAGTACTAACTAAATTACATCTTGTTATGTAACCATGGCAACGAGAAAGTAACACGTGGATTTTGTTTTGACTCTATAATATAAAGCTGTGTTTATAATGCGGGACGTATTTCGTTTAATAATACTTTAAGTTGTGAACTATCACAACTGTCATACAACGCCATCTAGCCTCAAATGAAGCAAAGCTTGTTTTATGAGTGCCAGACAATTGATGAACACATACTTTATTAATATTTTAAATACATACATATTAAAGATAAAAATAACCCTTATTTACTAATATTATTAATGCGAAAGTATCTGTATCTGCCCGTCTGTATTTCTCAAAACTACTGAACGGATTGTTATGAAATTTAATACACAGATAGTCTAGAGCCTGAGAAAGGACATAGGCTGCTTTTTAACCGGAAAAGGGTTGTAATTGGTATTGGGACTTCGAAGTTTATAGGAAACCATTTCCTGGAATGTACTACGGCTTTGATAAATATTGTTTATTTTAAATAATTAAATATGTACGCAGCGGTTTTTAGATATTCTGATTGTGCGCGGGAAACGTTAACCATAGCGCGCTGTAACCTGTTACGCGGAGTATTTAACCCAGACACAGAACAAATGATCATGCTCATCATTTTTGCGTATATAATTGAATCCACGACCTCCGGTAACCGCTAACCACCAGACCAACAGTCCAGTCAAATTTCGAATGATAAACATTTCAAAGTCCGTTAATTAACAACTCTTAAAACAGGATAATAATTCTCGTATTATATTACGAGGGCCGCCATTTTGTCTCCAATATGGCCGAATCCTAAGAGCCAAGCAAAGCGGATGCCACTTTCACCTTGCTATGTCGTAACGAAACCAAAACTTAACGGTTTATTATCATAATACATAATAACTAGTTCTTTTTTGGACTTTTTGTAGACTGAGAATAGAATAAAAGTTGATTTGGACTTGTGAGAAATTTTACGTTACATTGCTTGCTAAGATACAGCACTGTTTATACAAGGACTAGCTGTTGCCCGCGACTTCGTCCCCGTGAGTAGAAGATATAGGTTATGATTTATACCTGCCTTGTTTTTTCACATTTTCCTTTGTATCTTAGCTCCTATTAGGCGCAGCGTGATGGTTTATAGCCTAAAGCCTTCCTCGATGAATGGTCTATTCAACACAAAAATATTTTTTCAATTTGGACCAGTTGAGATTACCGCGTTCAAACAAACAAACAAACTCTTCAGCTTTATATATTAGTATATAGAAGTAAAGATAGTATAGATTGGGTGGAACTATAATGCACTGCAACGCGATATTTCTTGCCAAGTCTAAATGAACTTTATTCAGTGACGACAGAGTTGAAAGTCGCATTTCCTTGTATCTGTTATACTGTCTTTATCATGTTGGGATTCACTTATCAGAGCGAAGTCGTTGTGTTTTCATACAGCTTTTAGATTTGTAGTTTAGTGTTAAGATGGATTCCACTATGCTGGACTGCCAAGTCAAAGATCACAGGTTTGAATCCCAGCAATTTATTTTTTTCTATTCTTTGAAATATTTTTAATTTGTGAGGATTTCCGCGACGCCTCATCAATTAAAATTCCGACAACGTTCCTAAATTTACGTTTCAAAGTAAATAAAAACCAGTTATTTAACTAAAATCAACTAAGTTTCACTTAGGTTAGGTCAGTATCTGCCGTTATGAGTCTTGTTTACACCTTCTATAATTATAATATCTTTCGTGATTCGTAATTTTTTATTTAACAACGGTTTAATGCCGCGTATTTATCGCGATAGCCCGTCACGAAGATTTTGACTCGCTCGCCCGACGCGTCATATTCTTCATGATCAAGGACTCCGGTTGAGTCCGAAACTAGTCAGACGACATTTATAATTAATGTAAATTTTCATTATTAATTGTTATAATAGCAACAGAAGCACAAACAAACTGAGCAAAATACAACTAACCTGGTATCACAGTTCATGAGAAACAGTATAGTCACAGAAGGACAGAGAGGCAGTAGACAACCAAATTCTTATTCTGTTTTTACTTTTTGGTACAGAAAACAGGTTTCTATCTAGAAACAGTTTCAAAGAAATGTCACGAATTTGTAAGAGTTGTATTTGTTAAACACATTAGCGGGTACACGACAGACAGGCAACATTAGGCTGGGTGACCGTTACAATTCAATTGTTGACA